>NW_025963824.1:7500-550000 GCF_023055435.1 Haliotis rufescens
GCTGCGACAACTTTGACATCCGAGTGGCATTTGAGCGCCAGGTGTTAGTCTTATGTGCATTTTCGACCAAAAATGTCAAATCGCCGTAGGAGTCTCAGACTTTGCAGGACGACTCCTTAGGTCAAAATTGAGCATTCCCCAACGAAACATTTTTCACTTTGGAGCCAATGTTACAGTTGGATAATGGAGCCCATAGCTCCGCTCACAGAGGTGATCTGGGTCAAGAAACGGTGGAAACGTGACCTCCAGGTCAAGGTCTACCCGCATGCAAAATTTCAATTGCGCTGCGACAACTTTGACATCCGAGTGGCATTTGAGCGCCAGGTGTTAGTCTTATGTGCATTTTCGACCAAAAATGTCAATCGCCGTAGGAGTCTCAGACTTTGCAGGACGACTCCTTAGGTCAAAATTGAGCATTCCCAACGAAACATTTTTCACTTTGGAGCCAATGTTACAGTTGGATAATGGAGCCCATAGCTCCGCTCACAGAGGTGATCTGGGGTCAAGAACGGTGGAAACGTGACCCTCCAGGTCAAGGTCTACCCGCATGCAAAATTTCAATGCGCTGCGACAACTTTGACATCCGAGTGGCATTTGAGCGCCAGGTGTTAGTCTTATGTGCATTTCGACCAAAAATGTCAAATCGCCGTAGGAGTCTCAGACTTTGCAGGACGACTCCTTAGGTCAAAATTGAGCATTCCCAACGAAACATTTTTCACTTTGGAGCCAATGTTACAGTTGGATAATGGAGCCCATAGCTCCGCTCACAGAGGTGATCTGGGGTCAAGAACGGTGGAAACGTGACCTCCAGGTCAAGGTCTACCCGCATGCAAAATTTCAATGCGCTGCGACAACTTTGACATCCGAGTGGCATTTGAGCGCCAGGTGTTAGTCTTATGTGCATTTTCGACCAAAAATGTCAAATCGCCGTAGGAGTCTCAGACTTTGCAGGACGACTCCTTAGGTCAAATTGAGCATTCCCAACGAAACATTTTTCACTTTGGAGCCAATGTTACAGTTGGATAATGGAGCCCATAGCTCCGCTCACAGAGGTGATCTGGGGTCAAGAACGGTGGAAACGTGACCTCCAGGTCAAGGTCTACCCGCATGCAAAATTTCAATGCGCTGCGACAACTTTGACATCCGAGTGGCATTTGAGCGCCAGGTGTTAGTCTTATGTGCATTTTCGACCAAAAATGTCAAATCGCCGTAGGAGTCTCAGACTTTGCAGGACGACTCCTTAGGTCAAATTGAGCATTCCCAACGAAACATTTTTCACTTTGGAGCCAATGTTACAGTTGGATAATGGAGCCCATAGCTCCGCTCACAGAGGTGATCTGGGGTCAAGAACGGTGGAAACGTGACCTCCAGGTCAAGGTCTACCCGCATGCAAAATTTCAATGCGCTGCGACAACTTTGACATCCGAGTGGCATTTGAGCGCCAGGTGTTAGTCTTATGTGCATTTTCGACCAAAATGTCAAATCGCCGTAGGAGTCTCAGACTTTGCAGGACGACTCCTTAGGTCTAAATTGAGCATTCCCAACGAAACATTTTTCACTTTGGAGCCAATGTTACAGTTGGATAATGGAGCCCATAGCTCCGCTCACAGAGGTGATCTGGGGTCAAGAACGGTGGAAACGTGACCTCCAGGTCAAGGTCTACCCGCATGCAAAATTTCAATGCGCTGCGACAACTTTGACATCCGAGTGGCATTTGAGCGCCAGGTGTTAGTCTTATGTGCATTTTCGACCAAAAATGTCAAATCGCCGTAGGAGTCTCAGACTTTGCAGGACGACTCCTTAGGTCAAAATTGAGCATTCCCACGAAACATTTTTCACTTTGGAGCCATGTTACAGTTGGATAATGGAGCCCATAGCTCCGCTCACAGAGGTGATCTGGGGTCAAGAACGGTGGAAACGTGACCTCCAGGTCAAGGTCTACCCGCATGCAAAATTTCAATGCGCTGCGACAACTTTGACATCCGAGTGGCATTTGAGCGCCAGGTGTTAGTCTTATGTGCATTTTCGACCAAAAATGTCAAATCGCCGTAGGAGTCTCAGACTTTGCAGGACGACTCCTTAGGTCAAAATTGAGCATTCCCAACGAAACATTTTTCACTTTGGAGCCAATGTTACAGTTGGATAATGAGCCCATAGCTCCGCTCACAGAGGTGATCTGGGGTCAAGAACGGTGGAAACGTGACCTCCAGGTCAAGGTCTACCCGCATGCAAAATTTCAATGCGCTGCGACAACTTTGACATCCGAGTGGCATTTGAGCGCCAGGTGTTAGTCTTATGTGCATTTTCGACCAAAAATGTCAAATCGCCGTAGGAGTCTCAGACTTTGCAGGACGACTCCTTAGGTCAAAATTGAGGCATTCCCAACGAAACATTTTTCACTTTGGAGCCAATGTTACAGTTGGATAATGGAGCCCATAGCTCCGCTCACAGAGGTGATCTGGGGTCAAGAACGGTGGAAACGTGACCTCCAGGTCAAGGTCTACCCGCATGCAAAATTTCAATGCGCTGCGACATGCAAAATTTCAATGCGCTGCGACAACTTTGACATCCGAGTGGCATTTGAGCGCCAGGTGTTAGTCTTATGTGCATTTTCGACCAAAAATGTCAAATCGCCGTAGGAGTCTCAGACTTTGCAGGACGACTCCTTAGGTCAAATGGAGCATTCCCAACGAAACATTTTTCACTTTGGAGCCAATGTTACAGTTGGATAATGGAGCCCATAGCTCCGCTCACAGAGGTGATCTGGGGTCAAGAACGGTGGAAACGTGACCTCCAGGTCAAGGTCTACCCGCATGCAAAATTTCAATGCGCTGCGACAACTTTGACATCCGAGTGGCATTTGAGCGCCAGGTGTTAGTCTTATGTGCATTTTCGACCAAAAATGTCAAATCGCCGTAGGAGTCTCAGACTTTGCAGGACGACTCCTTAGGTCAAATGGAGCATTCCCAACGAAACATTTTTCACTTTGGAGCCAATGTTACAGTTGGATAATGGAGCCCATAGCTCCGCTCACAGAGGTGATCTGGGGTCAAGAACGGTGGAAACGTGACCTCCAGGTCAAGGTCTACCCGCATGCAAAATTTCAATGCGCTGCGACAACTTTGACATCCGAGTGGCATTTGAGCGCCAGGTGTTAGTCTTATGTGCATTTTCGACCAAAAATGTCAAATCGCCGTAGGAGTCTCAGACTTTGCAGGACGACTCCTTAGGTCAAATGGAGCATTCCCAACGAAACATTTTTCACTTTGGAGCCAATGTTACAGTTGGATAATGGAGCCCATAGCTCCGCTCACAGAGGTGATCTGGGGTCAAGAACGGTGGAAACGTGACCTCCAGGTCAAGGTCTACCCGCATGCAAAATTTCAATGCGCTGCGACAACTTTGACATCCGAGTGGCATTTGAGCGCCAGGTGTTAGTCTTATGTGCATTTTCGACCAAAAATGTCAAATCGCCGTAGGAGTCTCAGACTTTGCAGGACGACTCCTTAGGTCAAATGGAGCATTCCCAACGAAACATTTTTCACTTTGGAGCCAATGTTACAGTTGGATAATGGAGCCCATAGCTCCGCTCACAGAGGTGATCTGGGGTCAAGAACGGTGGAAACGTGACCTCCAGGTCAAGGTCTACCCGCATGCAAAATTTCAATGCGCTGCGACAACTTTGACATCCGAGTGGCATTTGAGCGCCAGGTGTTAGTCTTATGTGCATTTTCGACCAAAAATGTCAAATCGCCGTAGGAGTCTCAGACTTTGCAGGACGACTCCTTAGGTCAAATGGAGCATTCCCAACGAAACATTTTTCACTTTGGAGCCAATGTTACAGTTGGATAATGGAGCCCATAGCTCCGCTCACAGAGGTGATCTGGGGTCAAGAACGGTGGAAACGTGACCTCCAGGTCAAGGTCTACCCGCATGCAAAATTTCAATGCGCTGCGACAACTTTGACATCCGAGTGGCATTTGAGCGCCAGGTGTTAGTCTTATGTGCATTTTCGACCAAAAATGTCAAATCGCCGTAGGAGTCTCAGACTTTGCAGGACGACTCCTTAGGTCAAATGGAGCATTCCCAACGAAACATTTTTCACTTTGGAGCCAATGTTACAGTTGGATAATGGAGCCCATAGCTCCGCTCACAGAGGTGATCTGGGGTCAAGAACGGTGGAAACGTGACCTCCAGGTCAAGGTCTACCCGCATGCAAAATTTCAATGCGCTGCGACAACTTTGACATCCGAGTGGCATTTGAGCGCCAGGTGTTAGTCTTATGTGCATTTTCGACCAAAAATGTCAAATCGCCGTAGGAGTCTCAGACTTTGCAGGACGACTCCTTAGGTCAAATGGAGCATTCCCAACGAAACATTTTTCACTTTGGAGCCAATGTTACAGTTGGATAATGGAGCCCATAGCTCCGCTCACAGAGGTGATCTGGGGTCAAGAACGGTGGAAACGTGACCTCCAGGTCAAGGTCTACCCGCATGCAAAATTTCAATGCGCTGCGACAACTTTGACATCCGAGTGGCATTTGAGCGCCAGGTGTTAGTCTTATGTGCATTTTCGACCAAAAATGTCAAATCGCCGTAGGAGTCTCAGACTTTGCAGGACGACTCCTTAGGTCAAATGGAGCATTCCCAACGAAACATTTTTCACTTTGGAGCCAATGTTACAGTTGGATAATGGAGCCCATAGCTCCGCTCACAGAGGTGATCTGGGGTCAAGAACGGTGGAAACGTGACCTCCAGGTCAAGGTCTACCCGCATGCAAAATTTCAATGCGCTGCGACAACTTTGACATCCGAGTGGCATTTGAGCGCCAGGTGTTAGTCTTATGTGCATTTTCGACCAAAAATGTCAAATCGCCGTAGGAGTCTCAGACTTTGCAGGACGACTCCTTAGGTCAAATGGAGCATTCCCAACGAAACATTTTTCACTTTGGAGCCAATGTTACAGTTGGATAATGGAGCCCATAGCTCCGCTCACAGAGGTGATCTGGGGTCAAGAACGGTGGAAACGTGACCTCCAGGTCAAGGTCTACCCGCATGCAAAATTTCAATGCGCTGCGACAACTTTGACATCCGAGTGGCATTTGAGCGCCAGGTGTTAGTCTTATGTGCATTTTCGACCAAAAATGTCAAATCGCCGTAGGAGTCTCAGACTTTGCAGGACGACTCCTTAGGTCAAATGGAGCATTCCCAACGAAACATTTTTCACTTTGGAGCCAATGTTACAGTTGGATAATGGAGCCCATAGCTCCGCTCACAGAGGTGATCTGGGGTCAAGAACGGTGGAAACGTGACCTCCAGGTCAAGGTCTACCCGCATGCAAAATTTCAATGCGCTGCGACAACTTTGACATCCGAGTGGCATTTGAGCGCCAGGTGTTAGTCTTATGTGCATTTTCGACCAAAAATGTCAAATCGCCGTAGGAGTCTCAGACTTTGCAGGACGACTCCTTAGGTCAAATGGAGCATTCCCAACGAAACATTTTTCACTTTGGAGCCAATGTTACAGTTGGATAATGGAGCCCATAGCTCCGCTCACAGAGGTGATCTGGGGTCAAGAACGGTGGAAACGTGACCTCCAGGTCAAGGTCTACCCGCATGCAAAATTTCAATGCGCTGCGACAACTTTGACATCCGAGTGGCATTTGAGCGCCAGGTGTTAGTCTTATGTGCATTTTCGACCAAAAATGTCAAATCGCCGTAGGAGTCTCAGACTTTGCAGGACGACTCCTTAGGTCAAATGGAGCATTCCCAACGAAACATTTTTCACTTTGGAGCCAATGTTACAGTTGGATAATGGAGCCCATAGCTCCGCTCACAGAGGTGATCTGGGGTCAAGAACGGTGGAAACGTGACCTCCAGGTCAAGGTCTACCCGCATGCAAAATTTCAATGCGCTGCGACAACTTTGACATCCGAGTGGCATTTGAGCGCCAGGTGTTAGTCTTATGTGCATTTTCGACCAAAAATGTCAAATCGCCGTAGGAGTCTCAGACTTTGCAGGACGACTCCTTAGGTCAAATGGAGCATTCCCAACGAAACATTTTTCACTTTGGAGCCAATGTTACAGTTGGATAATGGAGCCCATAGCTCCGCTCACAGAGGTGATCTGGGGTCAAGAACGGTGGAAACGTGACCTCCAGGTCAAGGTCTACCCGCATGCAAAATTTCAATGCGCTGCGACAACTTTGACATCCGAGTGGCATTTGAGCGCCAGGTGTTAGTCTTATGTGCATTTTCGACCAAAAATGTCAAATCGCCGTAGGAGTCTCAGACTTTGCAGGACGACTCCTTAGGTCAAATGGAGCATTCCCAACGAAACATTTTTCACTTTGGAGCCAATGTTACAGTTGGATAATGGAGCCCATAGCTCCGCTCACAGAGGTGATCTGGGGTCAAGAACGGTGGAAACGTGACCTCCAGGTCAAGGTCTACCCGCATGCAAAATTTCAATGCGCTGCGACAACTTTGACATCCGAGTGGCATTTGAGCGCCAGGTGTTAGTCTTATGTGCATTTTCGACCAAAAATGTCAAATCGCCGTAGGAGTCTCAGACTTTGCAGGACGACTCCTTAGGTCAAATGGAGCATTCCCAACGAAACATTTTTCACTTTGGAGCCAATGTTACAGTTGGATAATGGAGCCCATAGCTCCGCTCACAGAGGTGATCTGGGGTCAAGAACGGTGGAAACGTGACCTCCAGGTCAAGGTCTACCCGCATGCAAAATTTCAATGCGCTGCGACAACTTTGACATCCGAGTGGCATTTGAGCGCCAGGTGTTAGTCTTATGTGCATTTTCGACCAAAAATGTCAAATCGCCGTAGGAGTCTCAGACTTTGCAGGACGACTCCTTAGGTCAAATGGAGCATTCCCAACGAAACATTTTTCACTTTGGAGCCAATGTTACAGTTGGATAATGGAGCCCATAGCTCCGCTCACAGAGGTGATCTGGGGTCAAGAACGGTGGAAACGTGACCTCCAGGTCAAGGTCTACCCGCATGCAAAATTTCAATGCGCTGCGACAACTTTGACATCCGAGTGGCATTTGAGCGCCAGGTGTTAGTCTTATGTGCATTTTCGACCAAAAATGTCAAATCGCCGTAGGAGTCTCAGACTTTGCAGGACGACTCCTTAGGTCAAATGGAGCATTCCCAACGAAACATTTTTCACTTTGGAGCCAATGTTACAGTTGGATAATGGAGCCCATAGCTCCGCTCACAGAGGTGATCTGGGGTCAAGAACGGTGGAAACGTGACCTCCAGGTCAAGGTCTACCCGCATGCAAAATTTCAATGCGCTGCGACAACTTTGACATCCGAGTGGCATTTGAGCGCCAGGTGTTAGTCTTATGTGCATTTTCGACCAAAAATGTCAAATCGCCGTAGGAGTCTCAGACTTTGCAGGACGACTCCTTAGGTCAAATGGAGCATTCCCAACGAAACATTTTTCACTTTGGAGCCAATGTTACAGTTGGATAATGGAGCCCATAGCTCCGCTCACAGAGGTGATCTGGGGTCAAGAACGGTGGAAACGTGACCTCCAGGTCAAGGTCTACCCGCATGCAAAATTTCAATGCGCTGCGACAACTTTGACATCCGAGTGGCATTTGAGCGCCAGGTGTTAGTCTTATGTGCATTTTCGACCAAAAATGTCAAATCGCCGTAGGAGTCTCAGACTTTGCAGGACGACTCCTTAGGTCAAATGGAGCATTCCCAACGAAACATTTTTCACTTTGGAGCCAATGTTACAGTTGGATAATGGAGCCCATAGCTCCGCTCACAGAGGTGATCTGGGGTCAAGAACGGTGGAAACGTGACCTCCAGGTCAAGGTCTACCCGCATGCAAAATTTCAATGCGCTGCGACAACTTTGACATCCGAGTGGCATTTGAGCGCCAGGTGTTAGTCTTATGTGCATTTTCGACCAAAAATGTCAAATCGCCGTAGGAGTCTCAGACTTTGCAGGACGACTCCTTAGGTCAAATGGAGCATTCCCAACGAAACATTTTTCACTTTGGAGCCAATGTTACAGTTGGATAATGGAGCCCATAGCTCCGCTCACAGAGGTGATCTGGGGTCAAGAACGGTGGAAACGTGACCTCCAGGTCAAGGTCTACCCGCATGCAAAATTTCAATGCGCTGCGACAACTTTGACATCCGAGTGGCATTTGAGCGCCAGGTGTTAGTCTTATGTGCATTTTCGACCAAAAATGTCAAATCGCCGTAGGAGTCTCAGACTTTGCAGGACGACTCCTTAGGTCAAATGGAGCATTCCCAACGAAACATTTTTCACTTTGGAGCCAATGTTACAGTTGGATAATGGAGCCCATAGCTCCGCTCACAGAGGTGATCTGGGGTCAAGAACGGTGGAAACGTGACCTCCAGGTCAAGGTCTACCCGCATGCAAAATTTCAATGCGCTGCGACAACTTTGACATCCGAGTGGCATTTGAGCGCCAGGTGTTAGTCTTATGTGCATTTTCGACCAAAAATGTCAAATCGCCGTAGGAGTCTCAGACTTTGCAGGACGACTCCTTAGGTCAAATGGAGCATTCCCAACGAAACATTTTTCACTTTGGAGCCAATGTTACAGTTGGATAATGGAGCCCATAGCTCCGCTCACAGAGGTGATCTGGGGTCAAGAACGGTGGAAACGTGACCTCCAGGTCAAGGTCTACCCGCATGCAAAATTTCAATGCGCTGCGACAACTTTGACATCCGAGTGGCATTTGAGCGCCAGGTGTTAGTCTTATGTGCATTTTCGACCAAAAATGTCAAATCGCCGTAGGAGTCTCAGACTTTGCAGGACGACTCCTTAGGTCAAATGGAGCATTCCCAACGAAACATTTTTCACTTTGGAGCCAATGTTACAGTTGGATAATGGAGCCCATAGCTCCGCTCACAGAGGTGATCTGGGGTCAAGAACGGTGGAAACGTGACCTCCAGGTCAAGGTCTACCCGCATGCAAAATTTCAATGCGCTGCGACAACTTTGACATCCGAGTGGCATTTGAGCGCCAGGTGTTAGTCTTATGTGCATTTTCGACCAAAAATGTCAAATCGCCGTAGGAGTCTCAGACTTTGCAGGACGACTCCTTAGGTCAAATGGAGCATTCCCAACGAAACATTTTTCACTTTGGAGCCAATGTTACAGTTGGATAATGGAGCCCATAGCTCCGCTCACAGAGGTGATCTGGGGTCAAGAACGGTGGAAACGTGACCTCCAGGTCAAGGTCTACCCGCATGCAAAATTTCAATGCGCTGCGACAACTTTGACATCCGAGTGGCATTTGAGCGCCAGGTGTTAGTCTTATGTGCATTTTCGACCAAAAATGTCAAATCGCCGTAGGAGTCTCAGACTTTGCAGGACGACTCCTTAGGTCAAATGGAGCATTCCCAACGAAACATTTTTCACTTTGGAGCCAATGTTACAGTTGGATAATGGAGCCCATAGCTCCGCTCACAGAGGTGATCTGGGGTCAAGAACGGTGGAAACGTGACCTCCAGGTCAAGGTCTACCCGCATGCAAAATTTCAATGCGCTGCGACAACTTTGACATCCGAGTGGCATTTGAGCGCCAGGTGTTAGTCTTATGTGCATTTTCGACCAAAAATGTCAAATCGCCGTAGGAGTCTCAGACTTTGCAGGACGACTCCTTAGGTCAAATGGAGCATTCCCAACGAAACATTTTTCACTTTGGAGCCAATGTTACAGTTGGATAATGGAGCCCATAGCTCCGCTCACAGAGGTGATCTGGGGTCAAGAACGGTGGAAACGTGACCTCCAGGTCAAGGTCTACCCGCATGCAAAATTTCAATGCGCTGCGACAACTTTGACATCCGAGTGGCATTTGAGCGCCAGGTGTTAGTCTTATGTGCATTTTCGACCAAAAATGTCAAATCGCCGTAGGAGTCTCAGACTTTGCAGGACGACTCCTTAGGTCAAATGGAGCATTCCCAACGAAACATTTTTCACTTTGGAGCCAATGTTACAGTTGGATAATGGAGCCCATAGCTCCGCTCACAGAGGTGATCTGGGGTCAAGAACGGTGGAAACGTGACCTCCAGGTCAAGGTCTACCCGCATGCAAAATTTCAATGCGCTGCGACAACTTTGACATCCGAGTGGCATTTGAGCGCCAGGTGTTAGTCTTATGTGCATTTTCGACCAAAAATGTCAAATCGCCGTAGGAGTCTCAGACTTTGCAGGACGACTCCTTAGGTCAAATGGAGCATTCCCAACGAAACATTTTTCACTTTGGAGCCAATGTTACAGTTGGATAATGGAGCCCATAGCTCCGCTCACAGAGGTGATCTGGGGTCAAGAACGGTGGAAACGTGACCTCCAGGTCAAGGTCTACCCGCATGCAAAATTTCAATGCGCTGCGACAACTTTGACATCCGAGTGGCATTTGAGCGCCAGGTGTTAGTCTTATGTGCATTTTCGACCAAAAATGTCAAATCGCCGTAGGAGTCTCAGACTTTGCAGGACGACTCCTTAGGTCAAATGGAGCATTCCCAACGAAACATTTTTCACTTTGGAGCCAATGTTACAGTTGGATAATGGAGCCCATAGCTCCGCTCACAGAGGTGATCTGGGGTCAAGAACGGTGGAAACGTGACCTCCAGGTCAAGGTCTACCCGCATGCAAAATTTCAATGCGCTGCGACAACTTTGACATCCGAGTGGCATTTGAGCGCCAGGTGTTAGTCTTATGTGCATTTTCGACCAAAAATGTCAAATCGCCGTAGGAGTCTCAGACTTTGCAGGACGACTCCTTAGGTCAAATGGAGCATTCCCAACGAAACATTTTTCACTTTGGAGCCAATGTTACAGTTGGATAATGGAGCCCATAGCTCCGCTCACAGAGGTGATCTGGGGTCAAGAACGGTGGAAACGTGACCTCCAGGTCAAGGTCTACCCGCATGCAAAATTTCAATGCGCTGCGACAACTTTGACATCCGAGTGGCATTTGAGCGCCAGGTGTTAGTCTTATGTGCATTTTCGACCAAAAATGTCAAATCGCCGTAGGAGTCTCAGACTTTGCAGGACGACTCCTTAGGTCAAATGGAGCATTCCCAACGAAACATTTTTCACTTTGGAGCCAATGTTACAGTTGGATAATGGAGCCCATAGCTCCGCTCACAGAGGTGATCTGGGGTCAAGAACGGTGGAAACGTGACCTCCAGGTCAAGGTCTACCCGCATGCAAAATTTCAATGCGCTGCGACAACTTTGACATCCGAGTGGCATTTGAGCGCCAGGTGTTAGTCTTATGTGCATTTTCGACCAAAAATGTCAAATCGCCGTAGGAGTCTCAGACTTTGCAGGACGACTCCTTAGGTCAAATGGAGCATTCCCAACGAAACATTTTTCACTTTGGAGCCAATGTTACAGTTGGATAATGGAGCCCATAGCTCCGCTCACAGAGGTGATCTGGGGTCAAGAACGGTGGAAACGTGACCTCCAGGTCAAGGTCTACCCGCATGCAAAATTTCAATGCGCTGCGACAACTTTGACATCCGAGTGGCATTTGAGCGCCAGGTGTTAGTCTTATGTGCATTTTCGACCAAAAATGTCAAATCGCCGTAGGAGTCTCAGACTTTGCAGGACGACTCCTTAGGTCAAATGGAGCATTCCCAACGAAACATTTTTCACTTTGGAGCCAATGTTACAGTTGGATAATGGAGCCCATAGCTCCGCTCACAGAGGTGATCTGGGGTCAAGAACGGTGGAAACGTGACCTCCAGGTCAAGGTCTACCCGCATGCAAAATTTCAATGCGCTGCGACAACTTTGACATCCGAGTGGCATTTGAGCGCCAGGTGTTAGTCTTATGTGCATTTTCGACCAAAAATGTCAAATCGCCGTAGGAGTCTCAGACTTTGCAGGACGACTCCTTAGGTCAAATGGAGCATTCCCAACGAAACATTTTTCACTTTGGAGCCAATGTTACAGTTGGATAATGGAGCCCATAGCTCCGCTCACAGAGGTGATCTGGGGTCAAGAACGGTGGAAACGTGACCTCCAGGTCAAGGTCTACCCGCATGCAAAATTTCAATGCGCTGCGACAACTTTGACATCCGAGTGGCATTTGAGCGCCAGGTGTTAGTCTTATGTGCATTTTCGACCAAAAATGTCAAATCGCCGTAGGAGTCTCAGACTTTGCAGGACGACTCCTTAGGTCAAATGGAGCATTCCCAACGAAACATTTTTCACTTTGGAGCCAATGTTACAGTTGGATAATGGAGCCCATAGCTCCGCTCACAGAGGTGATCTGGGGTCAAGAACGGTGGAAACGTGACCTCCAGGTCAAGGTCTACCCGCATGCAAAATTTCAATGCGCTGCGACAACTTTGACATCCGAGTGGCATTTGAGCGCCAGGTGTTAGTCTTATGTGCATTTTCGACCAAAAATGTCAAATCGCCGTAGGAGTCTCAGACTTTGCAGGACGACTCCTTAGGTCAAATGGAGCATTCCCAACGAAACATTTTTCACTTTGGAGCCAATGTTACAGTTGGATAATGGAGCCCATAGCTCCGCTCACAGAGGTGATCTGGGGTCAAGAACGGTGGAAACGTGACCTCCAGGTCAAGGTCTACCCGCATGCAAAATTTCAATGCGCTGCGACAACTTTGACATCCGAGTGGCATTTGAGCGCCAGGTGTTAGTCATTATGTGCATTTTCGACCAAAAATGTCAAATCGCCGTAGGAGTCTCAGACTTTGCAGGACGACTCCTTAGGTCAAATGGAGCATTCCCAACGAAACATTTTTCACTTTGGAGCCAATGTTACAGTTGGATAATGGAGCCCATAGCTCCGCTCACAGAGGTGATCTGGGGTCAAGAACGGTGGAAACGTGACCTCCAGGTCAAGGTCTACCCGCATGCAAAATTTCAATGCGCTGCGACAACTTTGACATCCGAGTGGCATTTGAGCGCCAGGTGTTAGTCTTATGTGCATTTTCGACCAAAAATGTCAAATCGCCGTAGGAGTCTCAGACTTTGCAGGACGACTCCTTAGGTCAAATGGAGCATTCCCAACGAAACATTTTTCACTTTGGAGCCAATGTTACAGTTGGATAATGGAGCCCATAGCTCCGCTCACAGAGGTGATCTGGGGTCAAGAACGGTGGAAACGTGACCTCCAGGTCAAGGTCTACCCGCATGCAAAATTTCAATGCGCTGCGACAACTTTGACATCCGAGTGGCATTTGAGCGCCAGGTGTTAGTCTTATGTGCATTTTCGACCAAAAATGTCAAATCGCCGTAGGAGTCTCAGACTTTGCAGGACGACTCCTTAGGTCAAATGGAGCATTCCCAACGAAACATTTTTCACTTTGGAGCCAATGTTACAGTTGGATAATGGAGCCCATAGCTCCGCTCACAGAGGTGATCTGGGGTCAAGAACGGTGGAAACGTGACCTCCAGGTCAAGGTCTACCCGCATGCAAAATTTCAATGCGCTGCGACAACTTTGACATCCGAGTGGCATTTGAGCGCCAGGTGTTAGTCTTATGTGCATTTTCGACCAAAAATGTCAAATCGCCGTAGGAGTCTCAGACTTTGCAGGACGACTCCTTAGGTCAAATGGAGCATTCCCAACGAAACATTTTTCACTTTGGAGCCAATGTTACAGTTGGATAATGGAGCCCATAGCTCCGCTCACAGAGGTGATCTGGGGTCAAGAACGGTGGAAACGTGACCTCCAGGTCAAGGTCTACCCGCATGCAAAATTTCAATGCGCTGCGACAACTTTGACATCCGAGTGGCATTTGAGCGCCAGGTGTTAGTCTTATGTGCATTTTCGACCAAAAATGTCAAATCGCCGTAGGAGTCTCAGACTTTGCAGGACGACTCCTTAGGTCAAATGGAGCATTCCCAACGAAACATTTTTCACTTTGGAGCCAATGTTACAGTTGGATAATGGAGCCCATAGCTCCGCTCACAGAGGTGATCTGGGGTCAAGAACGGTGGAAACGTGACCTCCAGGTCAAGGTCTACCCGCATGCAAAATTTCAATGCGCTGCGACAACTTTGACATCCGAGTGGCATTTGAGCGCCAGGTGTTAGTCTTATGTGCATTTTCGACCAAAAATGTCAAATCGCCGTAGGAGTCTCAGACTTTGCAGGACGACTCCTTAGGTCAAATGGAGCATTCCCAACGAAACATTTTTCACTTTGGAGCCAATGTTACAGTTGGATAATGGAGCCCATAGCTCCGCTCACAGAGGTGATCTGGGGTCAAGAACGGTGGAAACGTGACCTCCAGGTCAAGGTCTACCCGCATGCAAAATTTCAATGCGCTGCGACAACTTTGACATCCGAGTGGCATTTGAGCGCCAGGTGTTAGTCTTATGTGCATTTTCGACCAAAAATGTCAAATCGCCGTAGGAGTCTCAGACTTTGCAGGACGACTCCTTAGGTCAAATGGAGCATTCCCAACGAAACATTTTTCACTTTGGAGCCAATGTTACAGTTGGATAATGGAGCCCATAGCTCCGCTCACAGAGGTGATCTGGGGTCAAGAACGGTGGAAACGTGACCTCCAGGTCAAGGTCTACCCGCATGCAAAATTTCAATGCGCTGCGACAACTTTGACATCCGAGTGGCATTTGAGCGCCAGGTGTTAGTCTTATGTGCATTTTCGACCAAAAATGTCAAATCGCCGTAGGAGTCTCAGACTTTGCAGGACGACTCCTTAGGTCAAATGGAGCATTCCCAACGAAACATTTTTCACTTTGGAGCCAATGTTACAGTTGGATAATGGAGCCCATAGCTCCGCTCACAGAGGTGATCTGGGGTCAAGAACGGTGGAAACGTGACCTCCAGGTCAAGGTCTACCCGCATGCAAAATTTCAATGCGCTGCGACAACTTTGACATCCGAGTGGCATTTGAGCGCCAGGTGTTAGTCTTATGTGCATTTTCGACCAAAAATGTCAAATCGCCGTAGGAGTCTCAGACTTTGCAGGACGACTCCTTAGGTCAAATGGAGCATTCCCAACGAAACATTTTTCACTTTGGAGCCAATGTTACAGTTGGATAATGGAGCCCATAGCTCCGCTCACAGAGGTGATCTGGGGTCAAGAACGGTGGAAACGTGACCTCCAGGTCAAGGTCTACCCGCATGCAAAATTTCAATGCGCTGCGACAACTTTGACATCCGAGTGGCATTTGAGCGCCAGGTGTTAGTCTTATGTGCATTTTCGACCAAAAATGTCAAATCGCCGTAGGAGTCTCAGACTTTGCAGGACGACTCCTTAGGTCAAATGGAGCATTCCCAACGAAACATTTTTCACTTTGGAGCCAATGTTACAGTTGGATAATGGAGCCCATAGCTCCGCTCACAGAGGTGATCTGGGGTCAAGAACGGTGGAAACGTGACCTCCAGGTCAAGGTCTACCCGCATGCAAAATTTCAATGCGCTGCGACAACTTTGACATCCGAGTGGCATTTGAGCGCCAGGTGTTAGTCTTATGTGCATTTTCGACCAAAAATGTCAAATCGCCGTAGGAGTCTCAGACTTTGCAGGACGACTCCTTAGGTCAAATGGAGCATTCCCAACGAAACATTTTTCACTTTGGAGCCAATGTTACAGTTGGATAATGGAGCCCATAGCTCCGCTCACAGAGGTGATCTGGGGTCAAGAACGGTGGAAACGTGACCTCCAGGTCAAGGTCTACCCGCATGCAAAATTTCAATGCGCTGCGACAACTTTGACATCCGAGTGGCATTTGAGCGCCAGGTGTTAGTCTTATGTGCATTTTCGACCAAAAATGTCAAATCGCCGTAGGAGTCTCAGACTTTGCAGGACGACTCCTTAGGTCAAATGGAGCATTCCCAACGAAACATTTTTCACTTTGGAGCCAATGTTACAGTTGGATAATGGAGCCCATAGCTCCGCTCACAGAGGTGATCTGGGGTCAAGAACGGTGGAAACGTGACCTCCAGGTCAAGGTCTACCCGCATGCAAAATTTCAATGCGCTGCGACAACTTTGACATCCGAGTGGCATTTGAGCGCCAGGTGTTAGTCTTATGTGCATTTTCGACCAAAAATGTCAAATCGCCGTAGGAGTCTCAGACTTTGCAGGACGACTCCTTAGGTCAAATGGAGCATTCCCAACGAAACATTTTTCACTTTGGAGCCAATGTTACAGTTGGATAATGGAGCCCATAGCTCCGCTCACAGAGGTGATCTGGGGTCAAGAACGGTGGAAACGTGACCTCCAGGTCAAGGTCTACCCGCATGCAAAATTTCAATGCGCTGCGACAACTTTGACATCCGAGTGGCATTTGAGCGCCAGGTGTTAGTCTTATGTGCATTTTCGACCAAAAATGTCAAATCGCCGTAGGAGTCTCAGACTTTGCAGGACGACTCCTTAGGTCAAATGGAGCATTCCCAACGAAACATTTTTCACTTTGGAGCCAATGTTACAGTTGGATAATGGAGCCCATAGCTCCGCTCACAGAGGTGATCTGGGGTCAAGAACGGTGGAAACGTGACCTCCAGGTCAAGGTCTACCCGCATGCAAAATTTCAATGCGCTGCGACAACTTTGACATCCGAGTGGCATTTGAGCGCCAGGTGTTAGTCTTATGTGCATTTTCGACCAAAAATGTCAAATCGCCGTAGGAGTCTCAGACTTTGCAGGACGACTCCTTAGGTCAAATGGAGCATTCCCAACGAAACATTTTTCACTTTGGAGCCAATGTTACAGTTGGATAATGGAGCCCATAGCTCCGCTCACAGAGGTGATCTGGGGTCAAGAACGGTGGAAACGTGACCTCCAGGTCAAGGTCTACCCGCATGCAAAATTTCAATGCGCTGCGACAACTTTGACATCCGAGTGGCATTTGAGCGCCAGGTGTTAGTCTTATGTGCATTTTCGACCAAAAATGTCAAATCGCCGTAGGAGTCTCAGACTTTGCAGGACGACTCCTTAGGTCAAATGGAGCATTCCCAACGAAACATTTTTCACTTTGGAGCCAATGTTACAGTTGGATAATGGAGCCCATAGCTCCGCTCACAGAGGTGATCTGGGGTCAAGAACGGTGGAAACGTGACCTCCAGGTCAAGGTCTACCCGCATGCAAAATTTCAATGCGCTGCGACAACTTTGACATCCGAGTGGCATTTGAGCGCCAGGTGTTAGTCTTATGTGCATTTTCGACCAAAAATGTCAAATCGCCGTAGGAGTCTCAGACTTTGCAGGACGACTCCTTAGGTCAAATGGAGCATTCCCAACGAAACATTTTTCACTTTGGAGCCAATGTTACAGTTGGATAATGGAGCCCATAGCTCCGCTCACAGAGGTGATCTGGGGTCAAGAACGGTGGAAACGTGACCTCCAGGTCAAGGTCTACCCGCATGCAAAATTTCAATGCGCTGCGACAACTTTGACATCCGAGTGGCATTTGAGCGCCAGGTGTTAGTCTTATGTGCATTTTCGACCAAAAATGTCAAATCGCCGTAGGAGTCTCAGACTTTGCAGGACGACTCCTTAGGTCAAATGGAGCATTCCCAACGAAACATTTTTCACTTTGGAGCCAATGTTACAGTTGGATAATGGAGCCCATAGCTCCGCTCACAGAGGTGATCTGGGGTCAAGAACGGTGGAAACGTGACCTCCAGGTCAAGGTCTACCCGCATGCAAAATTTCAATGCGCTGCGACAACTTTGACATCCGAGTGGCATTTGAGCGCCAGGTGTTAGTCTTATGTGCATTTTCGACCAAAAATGTCAAATCGCCGTAGGAGTCTCAGACTTTGCAGGACGACTCCTTAGGTCAAATGGAGCATTCCCAACGAAACATTTTTCACTTTGGAGCCAATGTTACAGTTGGATAATGGAGCCCATAGCTCCGCTCACAGAGGTGATCTGGGGTCAAGAACGGTGGAAACGTGACCTCCAGGTCAAGGTCTACCCGCATGCAAAATTTCAATGCGCTGCGACAACTTTGACATCCGAGTGGCATTGAGAGCGCCAGGTGTTAGTCTTATGTGCATTTTTCGACCAAAATGTCAAATCGCCGTAGGAGTCTCAGACTTTGCAGGACGACTCCTAGGTCAAATGAGCATTCCCAACGAAACATTTTTCACTTTGGAGCCAATGTTACAGTTGGATAATGGAGCCCATAGCTCCGCTCACAGAGGTGATCTGGGGTCAAGAACGGTGGAAACGTGACCTCCAGGTCAAGGTCTACCCGCATGCAAAATTTCAATGCGCTGCGACAACTTTGACATCCGAGTGGCATTTGAGCGCCAGGTGTTAGTCTTATGTGCATTTTCGACCAAAAATGTTCAAATCGCCGTAGAGTCTCAGACTTTGCAGGACGACTCCTTAGGTCAAATGGAGCATTCCCAACGAAACATCCTTTCACTTTGGAGCCAATGTTACAGTTGGATAATGAGCCCATAGCTCCGCTCACAGAGGTGATCTGGGGTCAAGAACGTTGGAAACGTGACCTCCAGGTCAAGGTCTACCCGCATGCAAAATTTCAATGCGCTGCGACAACTTTGACATCCGAGTGGCATTTGAGCGCCAGGTGTTAGTCTTATGTGCATTTTCGACCAAAAATGTCAAATCGCCGTAGGAGTCTCAGACTTTGCAGGACGACTCCTTAGGTCAAATGGAGCATTCCCAACGAAACATTTTTCACTTTGGAGCCAATGTTACAGTTGGATAATGGAGCCCATAGCTCCGCTCACAGAGGTGATCTGGGGTCAAGAACGGTGGAAACGTGACCTCCAGGTCAAGGTCTACCCGCATGCAAAATTTCAATGCGCTGCGACAACTTTGACATCCGAGTGGCATTTGAGCGCCAGGTGTTAGTCTTATGTGCATTTTCGACCAAAAATGTCAAATCGCCGTAGGAGTCTCAGACTTTGCAGGACGACTCCTTAGGTCAAATGGAGCATTCCCAACGAAACATTTTTCACTTTGGAGCCAATGTTACAGTTGGATAATGGAGCCCATAGCTCCGCTCACAGAGGTGATCTGGGGTCAAGAACGGTGGAAACGTGACCTCCAGGTCAAGGTCTACCCGCATGCAAAATTTCAATGCGCTTGCGACAACTTTGACATCCGAGTGGCATTTGAGCGCCAGGTGTTAGTCTTATGTGCATTTTCGACCAAAAATGTCAAATCGCCGTAGGAGTCTCAGACTTTGCAGGACGACTCCTTAGGTCAAATGGAGCATTCCCAACGAAACATTTTTCACTTTGGAGCCAATGTTACAGTTGGATAATGGAGCCCATAGCTCCGCTCACAGAGGTGATCTGGGGTCAAGAACGGTGGAAACGTGACCTCCAGGTCAAGGTCTACCCGCATGCAAAATTTCAATGCGCTGCGACAACTTTGACATCCGAGTGGCATTTGAGCGCCAGGTGTTAGTCTTATGTGCATTTTCGACCAAAAATGTCAAATCGCCGTAGGAGTCTCAGACTTTGCAGGACGACTCCTTAGGTCAAATGGAGCATTCCCAACGAAACATTTTTCACTTTGGAGCCAATGTTACAGTTGGATAATGGAGCCCATAGCTCCGCTCACAGAGGTGATCTGGGGTCAAGAACGGTGGAAACGTGACCTCCAGGTCAAGGTCTACCCGCATGCAAAATTTCAATGCGCTGCGACAACTTTGACATCCGAGTGGCATTTGAGCGCCAGGTGTTAGTCTTATGTGCATTTTCGACCAAAAATGTCAAATCGCCGTAGGAGTCTCAGACTTTGCAGGACGACTCCTTAGGTCAAATGGAGCATTCCCAACGAAACATTTTTCACTTTGGAGCCAATGTTACAGTTGGATAATGGAGCCCATAGCTCCGCTCACAGAGGTGATCTGGGGTCAAGAACGGTGGAAACGTGACCTCCAGGTCAAGGTCTACCCGCATGCAAAATTTCAATGCGCTGCGACAACTTTGACATCCGAGTGGCATTTGAGCGCCAGGTGTTAGTCTTATGTGCATTTTCGACCAAAAATGTCAAATCGCCGTAGGAGTCTCAGACTTTGCAGGACGACTCCTTAGGTCAAATGGAGCATTCCCAACGAAACATTTTTCACTTTGGAGCCAATGTTACAGTTGGATAATGGAGCCCATAGCTCCGCTCACAGAGGTGATCTGGGGTCAAGAACGGTGGAAACGTGACCTCCAGGTCAAGGTCTACCCGCATGCAAAATTTCAATGCGCTGCGACAACTTTGACATCCGAGTGGCATTTGAGCGCCAGGTGTTAGTCTTATGTGCATTTTCGACCAAAAATGTCAAATCGCCGTAGGAGTCTCAGACTTTGCAGGACGACTCCTTAGGTCAAATGGAGCATTCCCAACGAAACATTTTTCACTTTGGAGCCAATGTTACAGTTGGATAATGGAGCCCATAGCTCCGCTCACAGAGGTGATCTGGGGTCAAGAACGGTGGAAACGTGACCTCCAGGTCAAGGTCTACCCGCATGCAAAATTTCAATGCGCTGCGACAACTTTGACATCCGAGTGGCATTTGAGCGCCAGGTGTTAGTCTTATGTGCATTTTCGACCAAAAATGTCAAATCGCCGTAGGAGTCTCAGACTTTGCAGGACGACTCCTTAGGTCAAATGGAGCATTCCCAACGAAACATTTTTCACTTTGGAGCCAATGTTACAGTTGGATAATGGAGCCCATAGCTCCGCTCACAGAGGTGATCTGGGGTCAAGAACGGTGGAAACGTGACCTCCAGGTCAAGGTCTACCCGCATGCAAAATTTCAATGCGCTGCGACAACTTTGACATCCGAGTGGCATTTGAGCGCCAGGTGTTAGTCTTATGTGCATTTTCGACCAAAAATGTCAAATCGCCGTAGGAGTCTCAGACTTTGCAGGACGACTCCTTAGGTCAAATGGAGCATTCCCAACGAAACATTTTTCACTTTGGAGCCAATGTTACAGTTGGATAATGGAGCCCATAGCTCCGCTCACAGAGGTGATCTGGGGTCAAGAACGGTGGAAACGTGACCTCCAGGTCAAGGTCTACCCGCATGCAAAATTTCAATGCGCTGCGACAACTTTGACATCCGAGTGGCATTTGAGCGCCAGGTGTTAGTCTTATGTGCATTTTCGACCAAAAATGTCAAATCGCCGTAGGAGTCTCAGACTTTGCAGGACGACTCCTTAGGTCAAATGGAGCATTCCCAACGAAACATTTTTCACTTTGGAGCCAATGTTACAGTTGGATAATGGAGCCCATAGCTCCGCTCACAGAGGTGATCTGGGGTCAAGAACGGTGGAAACGTGACCTCCAGGTCAAGGTCTACCCGCATGCAAAATTTCAATGCGCTGCGACAACTTTGACATCCGAGTGGCATTTGAGCGCCAGGTGTTAGTCTTATGTGCATTTTCGACCAAAAATGTCAAATCGCCGTAGGAGTCTCAGACTTTGCAGGACGACTCCTTAGGTCAAATGGAGCATTCCCAACGAAACATTTTTCACTTTGGAGCCAATGTTACAGTTGGATAATGGAGCCCATAGCTCCGCTCACAGAGGTGATCTGGGGTCAAGAACGGTGGAAACGTGACCTCCAGGTCAAGGTCTACCCGCATGCAAAATTTCAATGCGCTGCGACAACTTTGACATCCGAGTGGCATTTGAGCGCCAGGTGTTAGTCTTATGTGCATTTTCGACCAAAAATGTCAAATCGCCGTAGGAGTCTCAGACTTTGCAGGACGACTCCTTAGGTCAAATGGAGCATTCCCAACGAAACATTTTTCACTTTGGAGCCAATGTTACAGTTGGATAATGGAGCCCATAGCTCCGCTCACAGAGGTGATCTGGGGTCAAGAACGGTGGAAACGTGACCTCCAGGTCAAGGTCTACCCGCATGCAAAATTTCAATGCGCTGCGACAACTTTGACATCCGAGTGGCATTTGAGCGCCAGGTGTTAGTCTTATGTGCATTTTCGACCAAAAATGTCAAATCGCCGTAGGAGTCTCAGACTTTGCAGGACGACTCCTTAGGTCAAATGGAGCATTCCCAACGAAACATTTTTCACTTTGGAGCCAATGTTACAGTTGGATAATGGAGCCCATAGCTCCGCTCACAGAGGTGATCTGGGGTCAAGAACGGTGGAAACGTGACCTCCAGGTCAAGGTCTACCCGCATGCAAAATTTCAATGCGCTGCGACAACTTTGACATCCGAGTGGCATTTGAGCGCCAGGTGTTAGTCTTATGTGCATTTTCGACCAAAAATGTCAAATCGCCGTAGGAGTCTCAGACTTTGCAGGACGACTCCTTAGGTCAAATGGAGCATTCCCAACGAAACATTTTTCACTTTGGAGCCAATGTTACAGTTGGATAATGGAGCCCATAGCTCCGCTCACAGAGGTGATCTGGGGTCAAGAACGGTGGAAACGTGACCTCCAGGTCAAGGTCTACCCGCATGCAAAATTTCAATGCGCTGCGACAACTTTGACATCCGAGTGGCATTTGAGCGCCAGGTGTTAGTCTTATGTGCATTTTCGACCAAAAATGTCAAATCGCCGTAGGAGTCTCAGACTTTGCAGGACGACTCCTTAGGTCAAATGGAGCATTCCCAACGAAACATTTTTCACTTTGGAGCCAATGTTACAGTTGGATAATGGAGCCCATAGCTCCGCTCACAGAGGTGATCTGGGGTCAAGAACGGTGGAAACGTGACCTCCAGGTCAAGGTCTACCCGCATGCAAAATTTCAATGCGCTGCGACAACTTTGACATCCGAGTGGCATTTGAGCGCCAGGTGTTAGTCTTATGTGCATTTTCGACCAAAAATGTCAAATCGCCGTAGGAGTCTCAGACTTTGCAGGACGACTCCTTAGGTCAAATGGAGCATTCCCAACGAAACATTTTTCACTTTGGAGCCAATGTTACAGTTGGATAATGGAGCCCATAGCTCCGCTCACAGAGGTGATCTGGGGTCAAGAACGGTGGAAACGTGACCTCCAGGTCAAGGTCTACCCGCATGCAAAATTTCAATGCGCTGCGACAACTTTGACATCCGAGTGGCATTTGAGCGCCAGGTGTTAGTCTTATGTGCATTTTCGACCAAAAATGTCAAATCGCCGTAGGAGTCTCAGACTTTGCAGGACGACTCCTTAGGTCAAATGGAGCATTCCCAACGAAACATTTTTCACTTTGGAGCCAATGTTACAGTTGGATAATGGAGCCCATAGCTCCGCTCACAGAGGTGATCTGGGGTCAAGAACGGTGGAAACGTGACCTCCAGGTCAAGGTCTACCCGCATGCAAAATTTCAATGCGCTGCGACAACTTTGACATCCGAGTGGCATTTGAGCGCCAGGTGTTAGTCTTATGTGCATTTTCGACCAAAAATGTCAAATCGCCGTAGGAGTCTCAGACTTTGCAGGACGACTCCTTAGGTCAAATGGAGCATTCCCAACGAAACATTTTTCACTTTGGAGCCAATGTTACAGTTGGATAATGGAGCCCATAGCTCCGCTCACAGAGGTGATCTGGGGTCAAGAACGGTGGAAACGTGACCTCCAGGTCAAGGTCTACCCGCATGCAAAATTTCAATGCGCTGCGACAACTTTGACATCCGAGTGGCATTTGAGCGCCAGGTGTTAGTCTTATGTGCATTTTCGACCAAAAATGTCAAATCGCCGTAGGAGTCTCAGACTTTGCAGGACGACTCCTTAGGTCAAATGGAGCATTCCCAACGAAACATTTTTCACTTTGGAGCCAATGTTACAGTTGGATAATGGAGCCCATAGCTCCGCTCACAGAGGTGATCTGGGGTCAAGAACGGTGGAAACGTGACCTCCAGGTCAAGGTCTACCCGCATGCAAAATTTCAATGCGCTGCGACAACTTTGACATCCGAGTGGCATTTGAGCGCCAGGTGTTAGTCTTATGTGCATTTTCGACCAAAAATGTCAAATCGCCGTAGGAGTCTCAGACTTTGCAGGACGACTCCTTAGGTCAAATGGAGCATTCCCAACGAAACATTTTTCACTTTGGAGCCAATGTTACAGTTGGATAATGGAGCCCATAGCTCCGCTCACAGAGGTGATCTGGGGTCAAGAACGGTGGAAACGTGACCTCCAGGTCAAGGTCTACCCGCATGCAAAATTTCAATGCGCTGCGACAACTTTGACATCCGAGTGGCATTTGAGCGCCAGGTGTTAGTCTTATGTGCATTTTCGACCAAAAATGTCAAATCGCCGTAGGAGTCTCAGACTTTGCAGGACGACTCCTTAGGTCAAATGGAGCATTCCCAACGAAACATTTTTCACTTTGGAGCCAATGTTACAGTTGGATAATGGAGCCCATAGCTCCGCTCACAGAGGTGATCTGGGGTCAAGAACGGTGGAAACGTGACCTCCAGGTCAAGGTCTACCCGCATGCAAAATTTCAATGCGCTGCGACAACTTTGACATCCGAGTGGCATTTGAGCGCCAGGTGTTAGTCTTATGTGCATTTTCGACCAAAAATGTCAAATCGCCGTAGGAGTCTCAGACTTTGCAGGACGACTCCTTAGGTCAAATGGAGCATTCCCAACGAAACATTTTTCACTTTGGAGCCAATGTTACAGTTGGATAATGGAGCCCATAGCTCCGCTCACAGAGGTGATCTGGGGTCAAGAACGGTGGAAACGTGACCTCCAGGTCAAGGTCTACCCGCATGCAAAATTTCAATGCGCTGCGACAACTTTGACATCCGAGTGGCATTTGAGCGCCAGGTGTTAGTCTTATGTGCATTTTCGACCAAAAATGTCAAATCGCCGTAGGAGTCTCAGACTTTGCAGGACGACTCCTTAGGTCAAATGGAGCATTCCCAACGAAACATTTTTCACTTTGGAGCCAATGTTACAGTTGGATAATGGAGCCCATAGCTCCGCTCACAGAGGTGATCTGGGGTCAAGAACGGTGGAAACGTGACCTCCAGGTCAAGGTCTACCCGCATGCAAAATTTCAATGCGCTGCGACAACTTTGACATCCGAGTGGCATTTGAGCGCCAGGTGTTAGTCTTATGTGCATTTTCGACCAAAAATGTCAAATCGCCGTAGGAGTCTCAGACTTTGCAGGACGACTCCTTAGGTCAAATGGAGCATTCCCAACGAAACATTTTTCACTTTGGAGCCAATGTTACAGTTGGATAATGGAGCCCATAGCTCCGCTCACAGAGGTGATCTGGGGTCAAGAACGGTGGAAACGTGACCTCCAGGTCAAGGTCTACCCGCATGCAAAATTTCAATGCGCTGCGACAACTTTGACATCCGAGTGGCATTTGAGCGCCAGGTGTTAGTCTTATGTGCATTTTCGACCAAAAATGTCAAATCGCCGTAGGAGTCTCAGACTTTGCAGGACGACTCCTTAGGTCAAATGGAGCATTCCCAACGAAACATTTTTCACTTTGGAGCCAATGTTACAGTTGGATAATGGAGCCCATAGCTCCGCTCACAGAGGTGATCTGGGGTCAAGAACGGTGGAAACGTGACCTCCAGGTCAAGGTCTACCCGCATGCAAAATTTCAATGCGCTGCGACAACTTTGACATCCGAGTGGCATTTGAGCGCCAGGTGTTAGTCTTATGTGCATTTTCGACCAAAAATGTCAAATCGCCGTAGGAGTCTCAGACTTTGCAGGACGACTCCTTAGGTCAAATGGAGCATTCCCAACGAAACATTTTTCACTTTGGAGCCAATGTTACAGTTGGATAATGGAGCCCATAGCTCCGCTCACAGAGGTGATCTGGGGTCAAGAACGGTGGAAACGTGACCTCCAGGTCAAGGTCTACCCGCATGCAAAATTTCAATGCGCTGCGACAACTTTGACATCCGAGTGGCATTTGAGCGCCAGGTGTTAGTCTTATGTGCATTTTCGACCAAAAATGTCAAATCGCCGTAGGAGTCTCAGACTTTGCAGGACGACTCCTTAGGTCAAATGGAGCATTCCCAACGAAACATTTTTCACTTTGGAGCCAATGTTACAGTTGGATAATGGAGCCCATAGCTCCGCTCACAGAGGTGATCTGGGGTCAAGAACGGTGGAAACGTGACCTCCAGGTCAAGGTCTACCCGCATGCAAAATTTCAATGCGCTGCGACAACTTTGACATCCGAGTGGCATTTGAGCGCCAGGTGTTAGTCTTATGTGCATTTTCGACCAAAAATGTCAAATCGCCGTAGGAGTCTCAGACTTTGCAGGACGACTCCTTAGGTCAAATGGAGCATTCCCAACGAAACATTTTTCACTTTGGAGCCAATGTTACAGTTGGATAATGGAGCCCATAGCTCCGCTCACAGAGGTGATCTGGGGTCAAGAACGGTGGAAACGTGACCTCCAGGTCAAGGTCTACCCGCATGCAAAATTTCAATGCGCTGCGACAACTTTGACATCCGAGTGGCATTTGAGCGCCAGGTGTTAGTCTTATGTGCATTTTCGACCAAAAATGTCAAATCGCCGTAGGAGTCTCAGACTTTGCAGGACGACTCCTTAGGTCAAATGGAGCATTCCCAACGAAACATTTTTCACTTTGGAGCCAATGTTACAGTTGGATAATGGAGCCCATAGCTCCGCTCACAGAGGTGATCTGGGGTCAAGAACGGTGGAAACGTGACCTCCAGGTCAAGGTCTACCCGCATGCAAAATTTCAATGCGCTGCGACAACTTTGACATCCGAGTGGCATTTGAGCGCCAGGTGTTAGTCTTATGTGCATTTTCGACCAAAAATGTCAAATCGCCGTAGGAGTCTCAGACTTTGCAGGACGACTCCTTAGGTCAAATGGAGCATTCCCAACGAAACATTTTTCACTTTGGAGCCAATGTTACAGTTGGATAATGGAGCCCATAGCTCCGCTCACAGAGGTGATCTGGGGTCAAGAACGGTGGAAACGTGACCTCCAGGTCAAGGTCTACCCGCATGCAAAATTTCAATGCGCTGCGACAACTTTGACATCCGAGTGGCATTTGAGCGCCAGGTGTTAGTCTTATGTGCATTTTCGACCAAAAATGTCAAATCGCCGTAGGAGTCTCAGACTTTGCAGGACGACTCCTTAGGTCAAATGGAGCATTCCCAACGAAACATTTTTCACTTTGGAGCCAATGTTACAGTTGGATAATGGAGCCCATAGCTCCGCTCACAGAGGTGATCTGGGGTCAAGAACGGTGGAAACGTGACCTCCAGGTCAAGGTCTACCCGCATGCAAAATTTCAATGCGCTGCGACAACTTTGACATCCGAGTGGCATTTGAGCGCCAGGTGTTAGTCTTATGTGCATTTTCGACCAAAAATGTCAAATCGCCGTAGGAGTCTCAGACTTTGCAGGACGACTCCTTAGGTCAAATGGAGCATTCCCAACGAAACATTTTTCACTTTGGAGCCAATGTTACAGTTGGATAATGGAGCCCATAGCTCCGCTCACAGAGGTGATCTGGGGTCAAGAACGGTGGAAACGTGACCTCCAGGTCAAGGTCTACCCGCATGCAAAATTTCAATGCGCTGCGACAACTTTGACATCCGAGTGGCATTTGAGCGCCAGGTGTTAGTCTTATGTGCATTTTCGACCAAAAATGTCAAATCGCCGTAGGAGTCTCAGACTTTGCAGGACGACTCCTTAGGTCAAATGGAGCATTCCCAACGAAACATTTTTCACTTTGGAGCCAATGTTACAGTTGGATAATGGAGCCCATAGCTCCGCTCACAGAGGTGATCTGGGGTCAAGAACGGTGGAAACGTGACCTCCAGGTCAAGGTCTACCCGCATGCAAAATTTCAATGCGCTGCGACAACTTTGACATCCGAGTGGCATTTGAGCGCCAGGTGTTAGTCTTATGTGCATTTTCGACCAAAAATGTCAAATCGCCGTAGGAGTCTCAGACTTTGCAGGACGACTCCTTAGGTCAAATGGAGCATTCCCAACGAAACATTTTTCACTTTGGAGCCAATGTTACAGTTGGATAATGGAGCCCATAGCTCCGCTCACAGAGGTGATCTGGGGTCAAGAACGGTGGAAACGTGACCTCCAGGTCAAGGTCTACCCGCATGCAAAATTTCAATGCGCTGCGACAACTTTGACATCCGAGTGGCATTTGAGCGCCAGGTGTTAGTCTTATGTGCATTTTCGACCAAAAATGTCAAATCGCCGTAGGAGTCTCAGACTTTGCAGGACGACTCCTTAGGTCAAATGGAGCATTCCCAACGAAACATTTTTCACTTTGGAGCCAATGTTACAGTTGGATAATGGAGCCCATAGCTCCGCTCACAGAGGTGATCTGGGGTCAAGAACGGTGGAAACGTGACCTCCAGGTCAAGGTCTACCCGCATGCAAAATTTCAATGCGCTGCGACAACTTTGACATCCGAGTGGCATTTGAGCGCCAGGTGTTAGTCTTATGTGCATTTTCGACCAAAAATGTCAAATCGCCGTAGGAGTCTCAGACTTTGCAGGACGACTCCTTAGGTCAAATGGAGCATTCCCAACGAAACATTTTTCACTTTGGAGCCAATGTTACAGTTGGATAATGGAGCCCATAGCTCCGCTCACAGAGGTGATCTGGGGTCAAGAACGGTGGAAACGTGACCTCCAGGTCAAGGTCTACCCGCATGCAAAATTTCAATGCGCTGCGACAACTTTGACATCCGAGTGGCATTTGAGCGCCAGGTGTTAGTCTTATGTGCATTTTCGACCAAAAATGTCAAATCGCCGTAGGAGTCTCAGACTTTGCAGGACGACTCCTTAGGTCAAATGGAGCATTCCCAACGAAACATTTTTCACTTTGGAGCCAATGTTACAGTTGGATAATGGAGCCCATAGCTCCGCTCACAGAGGTGATCTGGGGTCAAGAACGGTGGAAACGTGACCTCCAGGTCAAGGTCTACCCGCATGCAAAATTTCAATGCGCTGCGACAACTTTGACATCCGAGTGGCATTTGAGCGCCAGGTGTTAGTCTTATGTGCATTTTCGACCAAAAATGTCAAATATGGCATACATTAGGTATTGAAATACTCCCATTGCTCACATAACATTTCATATGGCGAGGATTAGTTCAATGTTATTCCGGTCTGCAAATGCTACGATATTGTTTTCAATCACATTAAACCGTTTACCGAGAGCCTAAATTGTTACATGAATGGCTTGTGAAGTTATTTTATCAATACAGATACTACTGCTACTGTGCCTCGGGCGATAATTGTGTACAGTGCAAAAGACTATTGATATCCTGTATTATAAATTTAATACTGTATATCTGTGAACAATGTTCCTGCACTTTTTAAAACATATTGTACCAACTCTTCGTATACCAGAATGCTTGGGGAAAAAACTATTCAATTGTATTATTGGCCTGAGGCTTTACGTTACTGAAATAAATGTGTGTGTATGTCTATGTCTATGTCTATGTCTATGTCTATGTCTATGTGTTTGTGTATGTCTATGTCTATGTCTATGTCTATGTCCGAACAGCATTTACACCAATCAAACATACTTGCTATGCTGCGCCCGGGTATGAGGTATACCTTATTAGAAGAAAGACCTGATAAGTTCGGCAGCAGATGAACTTTGGACCTTGTGTTTCATACGTCCAATGTTCTAAACTCGAAGACAAGCAATGAAACCTTTGTTTTCTTTATGGATTTTTTCACACCTTGCTGTTTAGTTCGTCCTCGCCCTTATGTCTTACCACCGTCTCACACAAGCAATGAATTTCACTTTAAATGGCCCTCATTCAACACCTTTAAACATTTATTGGAACAAATAAATGGTCCCCAGTGGTGATGGTCCCCAGAAAAGGGAAAATAGTGCAAACTTTCGCACAGCACCGCGTCGCGACTATAGACAGTTTGGACAAATAACCACCGCTGAATAGTTCAACAGAATGTTCCATACACTACTGACGATCCAAAAATGGGCAACCATCGTTTTCATTTTTTGGGAACTAGTTTTTATCAACGACGGCCCACGAATACGCCGCGTCTGGGAGAATTCTTTTCACAACATTTAACAAAACAGCTTTGCAACTAGCTTACGTGCTATTTACATACGTCTGGGTCCTTAGCGTGTTTTCCTAACATGTATTTATTTGTCTCTTCAGGGACCATCATACCGCTGCCAACGTCCTATTGCGTTCGTTTCCTTCAATTCAGAATTGTACGACTTCCATGCAGCCATTGCTCCCTTGCGCCTGTCACCTAAAGTCGCCGATTGCTTATCACCCCAGAGAGGAATATGAAGAGTTTTTTTCACATTGTGTAGGTAAGTCATATTTAGGTTGCATTGAGCAGCACGTGCAAAGGTAAATTGTCTTTGCAGCAACAGAAAATCCAAAAATACTTCATCACGCGAGAGAGCTTCAGTTTCTGTTCACTCTTTCTGCCACGCCCAATTAAACAACGGTGTTGTCGGCATGTCACAAACATTTATTCAGAATGTCGTCCACAGTGGAATAAAACAACATTGACACGTCATTACAAAGAGATAAAAAATAAATTAATATTTCACCACCATTAATCAAAAATAATGTTGTGGATTTTTAAAAAATATATAACACACCATCATGGAACCAACCACTACCATTTGTCCTCTTGTTCAATGTCAATGTCATATTATGCCTTCTTGTAAGATGCAATCATTTAAAGAAGGCAGCTCATCTGCGGCTTTTGGGCCATTGTCAACTACCTATAGCACAACAATCCCAACAACAACCCCAACCCTTTGTTGAACTGCTCACAGTGGTGCTAACTGACACAGTGTTCTACAGAGAAACAAGTTCATACCAACTCACTGTTTGGAGACTCTTAAATGTTCTTCACTGTAGAAACAATGTTGCACTGTTAGTAAACCTGCCAAGGCTTTAACTCAGTTATTCCACAGTTCATAAGACTTAACAGCTCTGTTCTGATTTAACTGGATTGGATTGGTACTTCACTGATATTCTTGAGTGAGTGAGTGAGGTGAGTGAGTGAGGTGAGTGAGTGAGTGAGTGAGTGAGTGAGTGATTGAGGCTGGCTGGCTGGCTGGCTGGCTGGCTGGCTGGCTGGCTGGCTGACTGACTGACTGACTGACTGACTGACTGACTGACTGACCAGGGTAACTTAAGGTAATTGATGCTGAGGACATTGTTGGTGTATCTGGTACCTTCAGTAGGGTGAGCATACAGTTAATAATAATTTCACCTTGTCAAGCAAACTTATAATACATCTTTCTTGTAAAACTCAGGTCAGGGGGTTTAGAGTTAATCAGATTACCATGTACGAGACAATGGTCGCCACTCATAGGCCCAAGAACACCTGAAGAGTATAATACTAATAAATGTTCGGGGGTGCTGAGTAATCCTTGTGGGTTCAATAATAATTTGATGAAGACCAAAAGTTGCCTGCAAATATTCTAATGGTTTAAAGATACTAAGGTAATCAATCTGTATTAATATTACCTCCTAGCATTGAATCAATACCATTAACATATCAATCAAGCCCCAACATTGACTACTTTAAGTATGTTACAACATCCCTATCACAGATCAACAGGTGTTTCTTCTTACAAGTGATTTTCATCCAAAATGTCTTGAGTCCTATTAATAAGTTATCCATGCATTTAGTAAATAAGTTGTCATTAATGTAGATGGCAACACCCGCGACCCTTGTAGATATATCTGGAGTAAATGCACTGCGGAAACCTGGTAGTAATTCTTCATTTAAAATATGATAGTGCAGCCATGTTTTTGTAATATATATTATATTACATTATGTCATTAAATTTGATGTTAATAATATGAATCTTGTAATTGGGACTTCCTATACTACTCAGCTGTATCCCCTCTTGCTGAAAGTACAGATGAACTAGATAATATAATATAGATGTAGTCTGTGTTTAAATCTCTTTGTACAAAGAACCTTACAATTAAATGCCCTGATTCTCTGTTGATACTGTACAATACCTACTCCTCTCAAACACTTTCATAGGATCAATTTGGATAGAAACTCAGAGTCTGCAAAGTAAAGTGTCAAGATAGTTGTTTTAATATAAGAATTATGGATCATTTATCATATCTGTATCAGAATGCATGAGCTGGTGGCATGTTGTCCTGTGCACAGTGCACAGGTCACAAATCATGTCAAGTTGAGCTGCACTGGTTGTGGGGAGTAGTTGGATCGACTTTGTTCTGCAGCTTGGCTGCTGAGATTTTCTTGGACTTTGGTACTGCCTCACTCTGAAGCACATTTAACATTTGTCCCCCTTGGGCAAGTGACTGTTTGAAATGTGACCCTGTTCACCCAGCAGTGAATGGGTACCCAGTAGGGTCAGATGTCAATGTGACGGTTAACCTGCAAGTGCCTCAAAGCTGTTTGGGTTGTATTCTCCCTAGGGAGCTGAGTATGTTTGTTAAGTGCACACTGATCCATTGAACGGGTAATAAGTGTGCTTTTAGCAATCACAGAGTGGATGGAAAACAGCGCCTAACAAATGCACTTGTGTTGTATGAAATATGAATGCAGTATAGATTTTCAAATGTTAAAAAAAAATAATGCAAAACAGGCATAACAAATATAGTAAAATGACAGATTTTCACATCATCTGTATATAATCTGCATGTTAACCTCTCACACAAGACAGGTCAGCACAATAGAGGTCACCCATAAGGCATTTGTCCAGTGACCATGACAAAATAAAGTTCAGAATAAATAATCATAATAACTAAAGATATGCACTGAAAGTCAAGTCACAGTTTAGATGATTGATTGATGGCAGTAATGCCGCTCTAGAGATCAGAATTATGTTGACAAATAGAGTGAGGCACCTAATCACAAGCTCACAAACTCAGCAATCTAACCCACTCAGCCACCGAGGCTTAGAAAGTGTTATCCCAAATATAACATTTTTAACATTATAAATATCATTGTGTGTTCACGTTTCAAATTGTTATGGTTCTTAGTATTAAGTTATCATTACAAGTTAAAAATGTAGATATATATTATATAAAATATGTCCCACTGTATTGTCACTTTAATACCTATCTTTAAAGTCACATGTCAATAGAGTTATTTGGTTGTCCAGCAGCACTAAGGAATTCAAGGGGAGTCTGAATCCTTCTATGAATTGGTCCGCAACCTCTGGTGCTTCTCAGTGTAAGTCCTCTTAAGGGATTGGGACAGGCACCATGAACCATCTGAGCTAACTTGGTACCGACCCACTGTGGTACACTTGCCCAGGCAGCCACTCTGTGCCATTACACGAATCCGCATTCGCTTTTGTTTATTCCAACTTTTGGTTGAACCGGGCCTTCCGGTTTTTCTGTCGATGTTATGGTTGCAGAATAAACTGCATTGAGTTGACACTGCTGTGTTGACTAATCCTTGGCACTGTGCATATTTCCAGTGAACACAAGTCAGCCGCTGGTTGTTGAGTCTGTATCTGAAGCCATGGAGGAGGACTTGCCTACCGCCTTTCTGCCACGTGAAGTATTCAACTTTTTTTGGATTTGTCATAGTTTAAAGATTCCATGATAAGCATTTTATAACTATACATTTCCTTCTCCATTTTGAGTAAAGAAAACCAAATTCTTATTTCTCATGAAATATCTCAAACTTGACTCAAAATTGCCATCAAAATACTGATATATCAAACAGATTCCAAAGAGGTGCCCTTTGCTATTTTACAGATTTGGGACATTTTTCATTTTCTTGTTTCCATGGAAACAATTTGGAGTTAGTGTCAAAAGGTGGGGGTAGGTGTCGTTTCCAGAGCACAACTTGGGAACTGGGAAAGACTTTTCATGTAAACCTGGTACATGTATTAATCAAGGGCTGAAGTGGTGCTTTTTGCTACTTTTGAATTTAAAAAGAACAAGTTCCTGTTTCCAAGGCAACAAGATTGACTGATTGTTGATAGTGGTGTATGTGTTTGTTTGTTCTAACCATATATCTAATACTAAAAGGTATTGGAGGTTTGGTGAAAAGGGATTTTCTCCAGTTGGAGTTATATGTTTTAATAAGTGATTGAAAATCTAATTTTTAATGCTTCGGCCTTAGAGAGGTGGAAAAGTTTAATTTGGGGGATGGATTTATCATTGCTTATTTGGCTGCTGTGGCAGCAGAGTCATTACCTGGTATGTTTGAGTGGCTAGGTATTCATGGTAGATGAACTGATTTATCTGATCTTAATTCTGAAGTTAGTTTCATCATGTTGTTATAGTCAGGTTTTTAAGTATTTATTTTGAATTTGTTGTATGGAGCTTAAAGAGTCAGAAATTATAAGAACGTGTTTTGTTTTGTTTTTAAAATATTTTTATTTAAATTCAGTAGACATATATGTAACATTGGTACATGAGGTATATACATGTAGCTATTCATAGAATCTTAAAACATGATCAGATATGGATAAGTACATCTACTGATTGACTGAGAAATTATAATCAGTAGGCTGATAATTCCATCCATTTTCTGTCGAATCTCTTAATACTACTATTTTCATTTGGATGAATTCTTCTATGCATACATCTCTCAACATTTTATGAAAAAAGGAAAGCATAATGGAGTTTTCTTAGTGCTTGACTGGTGAATGTATTTTTTTGCAAGAAGAATTATGAGGTTGAATAGGTAGTTGTTTTTGTTGTAGCAAAATAACTTATCCAGAATGCTAATATGAATATCATAAGCAAGTTTCGAGTTAAAGTACATTTCAATTTCTAACCAAAATTCCTTTACAAAAACACATTCTACATACACATGGTATAAGTTTTCAGATTCAGAGACATAAAATGAGCATATATCATCATCTATTAACTTCATTTTCCATAATTCCTTTTTGGTATATACAGCTCTATTTTTAAATCTGTGCTGGAAATCTATTAGTTTAACATCATTGGTACACAATGTACAATAAGAGAAAGCGTTATTCAATAAAATGCTTTGATTAAGTTAATTTTCCCATTTATCTCACATCAGAGGAAAGTTAGTTTATAGCTATGAGTTTATCATAAAATATTCTCGAGCCCTTTGTTCTTATCAACAAGTCTCTCAAAAAAACTTTAATGTATAAGTTAGCTGTGATAGAAGATCTGCCATTTATTGCTTTTTTCCATGATTTCCCTGATTTTCCATTACTCTGTTGTAGTCAAGTATAGTACCTTTAATTTGAAATTGGTTTTGTAATTCTTCAAATATTCAAAATCTGTTGTTGCTATATAAAACTTTTAAACTATGAATACCCTTATTAAACCAAAGTTTAAGAATGAAATTATTTTTATATTGGTGATTGAACCATTATGGTTCTGATAAAATTTTGTCAATACTTTGTTTGTCAACTTTGTTTTCTGTAGTAATTACCCCAAATACTCAATATGTCCCCCCAAAAGGGAATTTTCAAAGTAATACACTTATCAATATTTGCTCCCAAAAGGAATATCTCTTTTGATTGGAAGTTCTTTAATGTTGACAAAGTCAGTTTTTGTAAACTTGTCCTTAAAAATGATAATTTCATGAATCAATAGATTGGCTGGTATCTATCATTCTCAGACCACCTCCTTCATATTTACTTATCAAGGCAGATCTTTTTATTTTGTCTGGTTTGTTATTCCAAATGAATGTATAAAATAGTTTATTAAATTTTCCAATAAATTTATCAGGTGGGTTTGGAAGTGCTGAAAATATATGAACTAATGTTGAACAAGACAGAGTCTTAAAAACTGTGATTGTACCTGTTAATGATAGATGTCTTTTTTTCCAGCTTCCCAGTAATATATTAATATGTTCCAGTCTTTTTCTTGTATTTATTACCCATGGATCAAGTAATGTGGGATTAAATATTATTCCCAAGACTTCCAAGTTTCCCTCATGCGAGTCTAATATCATGTCTTCATGTCTTCTAGTTTTTGATGCTGCTTCCTGCCATTGAACCTATCCATATAGCTTTAGTTTTGTCAATATTTACCTTAAGACTGGATATTCTATAAAATTTATTCAAAGTATCAATTGCAGCTCTCCAGATCCATCTAAAAATAACTGTGTATCATCTGCATATTGACCTAATTTATACTCCATATCATTTATTGTTATTCCTTTTATGCCGGTATCCTCTTTGGTTCAGAAAAGGGTGGAGAGATGTCCATTTTGTATTACACAAGATGATGCATTCTTAGTTAAGATATTAATCCATTTAATTATGTTTCGTCCAAAATCAAATTTTTTCATAACCATTTTTTCATAATTATAAGAAAGTTGGTTTGGTTCAGGGTTTTCGCTTGGTGTAGTGCTGCTGATATGGCCAGAAATTCTGCTGTATTTGAATTTTTGTGATGATAATTAGTGGTTATTGTGGGGTTGGTCTACATGGATACCTATGCTGGTGTTGTTTGTGTCTTGTGATGCATCGGTGTATGTGTGGTATGTGATGGCCAGTTTGTGTCTTGTGATGCATCGGTGTATGTGTGGTATGTGATGGCCAGTTTGTGTCTTGTGATGCATCAGCGTATGTGTGGTATGTGATGGCCAGTTTGTGTCTTGTGATGCATCGGTGTATGTGTGGTATGTGATGGCCAGTTTGTGTCTTGTGATGCATCGGTGTATGTGTGGTATGTGATGGCCAGTTTGTGTCTTGTGATGCATCGGTGTATGTGTGGTATGTGATGGCCAGTTTGTGTCTTGTGATGCATCGGTGTATGTGTGGTATGTGATGGCCAGTTTGTGTCTTGTGATGCATCGGTGTATGTGTGGTATGTGATGGCCAGCTTGAGTTGATAACTTGAGATGGGACGGTAGGAGTCAGGCTTGTTTGGGGTTTTTCCTCATGTGAGGACTGGTACTATATCAGAATTTTCCATTGAAGGGGTATAGTGCCCGTTGTCTATATTTAGTTTTTGTATTCTAATTAGGATTTTGTTTACGATTATGTAACTGATATTATCTTGTCCTGTGGCTGAGGCTGTGTTTTTGGTGTTGGCTCAGCAGCTTGTTTTAAAAAAGTTGGCAGCGATTGCAATAGTTTTGGCTTTATTTATGGTGAGGTTCTTAATGTTGGGGTAAATAGATTTTAGGGAATTAACTTTTATGGCTTTAAAATTTGTGGTGAGGTTCTTAATGTTGGGGTAAATAAGATTTTAGGGAATTAACTTTTATGGCTTTAAATTTTTTCCACAATAGCAGTGTTTTGTCTGCTTATGTTTAATTTTTACTGAAGTTTGCCAGTGTATTCTCTTTGCGCTGCCATGATTATTTGTTTAGTTGTGTTGCTCAGATTTATAACTACAGGTAGTTTAGAACGGTCTCTCTTAAAATGATTGGGAGCCTTTTTTCTTTGTTTTCTAGCATTGATTATTTTGTTGCTCCACCAAGGGACTGGGGTGTGTAAGAAGTTATTTATTTAGGTGGGTATACTTTTGTGTTTAAAGTGTCTGTGTCGGTGTTTTGTATTCGTGATCATGTGATGTGTCAGATTGATGGCAGAGTTTGATGAACAGTGGCCAGTTTGTTTGTTTTAAATTAAAATTTGTTTGCTGGGTGTTTCCTGAAGTTTGACTGTTTGTTAAAAGGGATTTGTTTATTATATTTAGTATAATTTTAAGGACCAGTGATCACTGCCCCCTGTGACATTATGAACTTCCCAGCCTGTTTTTTTAACAGATTTGCTGTCAAAGAGATAGTTATGAATGACATGGTGATGGGTATAACTTTGAGATAATTTTAGTTCAGTGATATGACTTTAGTTTATTTTTCAACTGTGGGTGGCAGTTAGGAAGCTGGCATAAGATGTTTGGTAGAGTTTGAACTTGTGAGCAAGGCTATTGTATTTTTAACAATATAACAAGAAGGGCAGCTGCTATGAACTTTATAAGTTTGTTATGTTGTTATATTTTTGTTGAGTTATGGTTGCTGAAGGTGCTGTTTTTAAGTTTTGATTTTTCTTTGCTTTTCTGTTATTTTGCTGAGTAATGTGGGTGGTGGTGTAGTTGTATGGGTGTTGGAGTGGTTGGGCGTGCTGGTGGGATTGGGGGTTGTGATGGTGGATGGTTGTATGGGTGTTGGAGTGGTTGGGCGTGATGATGGGATTGAGGGTTGTGATAGTGGATGGTTGTATGGGTGTTTGAGTGGTTGGGCGTGCTGACGGGATTGGGGGTTGTGATAGTGGATGGTTGTATGGGTGTTTGAGTGGTTGGGCGTGCTGACGGGATTGGGGGTTGTGATGGTGGATGGTTGGATGGTAGTGGTATGGGGAGGGGGGATTTAAATTGTGGTTTGGGCCTGGGTATTGACTGTAGTAAGGGCCAGGGTTGGGAGTTGTTGTGGTTTAAGGGGAAGGGTAGGATAGGATGTGTATGTGTATTAGGTTTGGTAGGGGGTGGGGGATGTATGTCTGCATGGTTTCTGTGTGTTTGGAGATGGGTTGAGAAGTTGTGAGTATCTGTTTTGGCTTAGGTTTTTGTCTTTGAGATTGTGGTTTCTGGTTGTTTGGGGGAGTGGGGGGAGGGGTTGGAAGGAACTAACTGTAGAATCTAGGGTTTGGTCTGACAGTGGTAGGATTTCATTGTCTGTGGTAATGTGGTGTTGTTGTATGATTGCTGGTTTTGGTACATGTGACTGTTTGATGTTTTTATCAAGTTTAAAAATATGTTCTTGATCGGACGGGTGTTTTGGTTTGCTGTATGTCCTTCGAGGTTACAGTTCCTACAGAAAGGGGCCCATGTGCACTCCTGTATTAGATGGTTTTCAGAGTCACATTTTGGGCATGGGGGTCATTTTGGCCTGTAGTAGAGTCGTGATCAAAAGAGTGGCACTGGTCACATTGGATTGGGTTTTTTTTCTGATGAGGTGGACTTTGTCATTAAGGGTGCCAAAGCTTATGTGAGTGGGGAGTGATATGGCTTTGAATATTATGAAAATTGTTTGGGTGGATGTTCAGGCTGTGATGGGTTGTTTCCTCTTTACTGTTATGTATTCTAGTATTTTAGGTTGTGTTGGGTTTTGGTTTGCTAATCGTATCTATTCTTCCATGTCTTGTGTCCAGGTAAATGACTCTTTGTATTTGTGTTTGCCTTCTGGGGCTGCCAATTTATGTTTAAACCATCAATGATGCTTGTACTAGTCTGGAATGATGCCGATTTACTGTGCCGAGATACCATGCGGCAGTTTAACATGAATATCCCACTCAGAAACAGTATGCTAAGCGCCAGACATGGTAACAACAACAACCATGGTATGACACGGCTGGGGATCAAACCCACGACCTTCCGCTCTCCAGGCAGATGCTATACTACTAGACCACTGAGGTGGTCGAAGTCATGTTCGGTGTTCATGGTTGTTGGACATACTTTTGTGAACATTTCTAATGAATAGAAGTTTGACACCCGGTCTGAGTCATGAACTTGTATCCAGAAATGGCATACAAGAAATGGAAATCTGCCTTAAAAATTGGGAATAAACTGTTCATCAACATGTCCATTTGCCATAGTGGAATACTGCTTCTTGTCTGTAATTCTTCTTTTAAAGCCCAAATCACGCTAATTGAATAATGTCTTTTGTGCACTCACTCACTGATATGTATTTTAGAAGTGTTCACTCTGTACACTGTCTGTGAATATAAACTGACGTCCAAAAGAAACTTTACCAAATTCAGACAAAGTATGATTTTTTTCCCCGATGAAGTCTATCTAAAACACATAACCTAAATACAACAATAGTGTATGCAGAAAATGTTAATCATCTGTTACATGTTTGCGAGATAACACCCAAAAAAGTGAAAAACACGTGCACCACGGACAACTGCAAATGCACGTGCGGGTAAGGGTATAAAATGATTGCAACGGCAAGTCAGACATCCACAGTGATAAAAAAAACACAAAAGAAATGCCACAAATGACTGATTTGTTGTCTTATTTGAGAGATGTTCAGCAAATAGTTGTTTCAAACGTGATATGCCCCCCCTAAACCCCTTTTGTCTAACCAACATCATGCTCGGGTGAATTTGTATGTATAACAGTAGGTGCTGGACAAGTGGGGATACCCCCATTTTGGTGTAAACATATTTTTATTTCAACTGAAAATTGGGATCGTTAAACAAGACAGTGCTTATTTTAATGCCTCTCCCTACATAGAAATCAGGTAACAAAGATGGTAAAGGTGTCTACATTATATTTACACAAGAAATACCTTGGTGGTCAGTTAGCCTGTGAAGATCCGGGATGAATAGGTCTTTAGCAACCCATGGTTGCAGTAAGAGGTGGCTATGCTTGTCATAAGAGGCGACTAACGGGATCGGGTGGTCAGGCTCGCTGACATGGTTGATGCATGTCATCATATCTCAATTGTGGGGATTAATGCTCATGATATCAATCACTGGATTGTCTGGTCCATACTGGATTATTTACTGACAAACAAACAGTTGGCAAGCATGATCAGCAGTGTTTGGTTTGGATAGTCAGAATGATGGGATTGTACGTAATATCTGTACTACATAATGTCCACAAGATACACATATTTGTATTAATTAAGTTTAAATGTACCAGAACTTGTGATGAAAGTATGGACAGAAAGAATCATTTCTTGATTTGCTTCAGATGATAGGCCTTCACATCCGTAAAGTACTGTATTAACATCATATCCTGTATCTAATATAAGAAATTGCTTCTAATTTGATCAGAATTGTAACAAAAAAGAAGTAGAGAAGCGGGTCTTCATAGCAGTGACCACAGGAGAAAACTGGGCTGTTTGTTATGAATCTATCAAATTTATGTCCGTTTAGGTCACTGGATCTGAGTGAGGTGGCAGGTGATATTTTGACAAAATCTGGTTCCCAAATTTGTATATTAAAAAATGTTTGTAATTGTAAGTGCATGCTAATAATTTCGAGAATTTGAGTATGAGCAAGTAAACTCACATGCAAAAGAAACGCTGGTTTTATAAACGTTGACACAGTTTTGATCAAAACCTAAAACCATGATTTGATACCATATAAAAACATTCTCCCAAACGCACCAACTATTTCCTAGGGGTCGTGGCGAATCTGGAGCACGATTTTCGGAGAAATACGTTTTTCCCTCTTTATGTAAAAAATGCATAAAGACAATTTCGTGCTAGATTTAGGTATTACCTCCTGTAGCATTGAATCGTTTAGATTCCACTTACAAGAATGCCACGTTTGACGTCTGAGCAGGGAGAGAGAGCAATAGGAATGTTGCAGATGGGTGAAACTCAGACCAGAGTTGCAGAAATCATGGACAGTCACAAAACCACCATCGAGAGACTGGTGAAACGTTTAAGAGATACTGGCCGGACATCAGACAAACCACGAAGTGGAAGACCACGAGCAACCACGCCCAATGAAGACCGCTATTTACGTATGTTGCACCTACGTAACAGATTTATCACTGTGACATCATCAGCACAAAATGCTTTCCAACACACCGTCAGCAGACGGACTGGAGCCTGACGTCTCCGCCATTTTGGCTTGAGAGCTTATCGACCTTTGATGGGAATGACCTTGACCCGACAACATAGACTCAACAGATTGAGGTGGGCTCGTACAGTGCAACGCTGGCAAAGACGACATTGGGACAGAGTGCTGTTTACCGATGAGAGTAGGTTCCAGCTTTTCAGGGCCAATTGCGAGATCGGCGTAGAGGCGAACATACGTCACGTTGCTGCGTTCAAGAAGTGCACCCCCATGGCGTTGGCAGTGTGATGATCTATTTGCGGTGACACCAAGACCGACCTGGTGGTTATAAATGGTAACCCCAACGCTAACGGCTGTATCAACCAGGTCCTTACACCAGCCGTACTTCCATTCCTGCAGAATAATCCCAGGACGCTGTTGCAACAGGATAACGCCACTCCACATTCTGCACGTGTTACAAGAGACTTTTTGAATGCAAACAACATACAAGTTCTCCTGTGGCCAGCCCGATCCCCTGACATGAATCCAATAGAACACCTCTTGGACCTTCTTGGGAGACATATTCGGCAACGTCAGCATCCCCCACATGACAGACAGACCTTGACGCAGGCACTGCAAGAAGAGTGGCGTCTCATCACTCCAGCTATTGTGAGGAGACTGGTAACATCAGTACGACGTTGTGTCAGGGAGTGCATACATGCTAGAGGTGGAAACACTCGATATTGACAATTAAGTGTGATTTTCAGGTGTGTTATTGTTTGACAACAAGAAAAAGAACATGATCGAATTATGGACATATAAACACCTCTTCCAAAAATGCTCATAATTCCTGAACATATCATTGCGTGGCTGTCAGAGTTCGTAAACCTGATGTCTATTGTTGTTTCTGTAAAATAAAATGATATCTGTTGACATCATTTTTCATGTGTCTTTATTAGATGCGAATATTAGAAGCCAGCGTTTCTTTCGCCCGTGAGTTTAGATTTAATTTCTTCATCATATGGATTATTCCATAATTTTGTAGAGTTAGGTGTAAAGGATTTTGTATAGTGTTGAGTCTTACATCTAATGGTTTGTAATCACTGCGAGTGCTAACTTGGTCTGGGATAAGGTTGTAGAGATAAGCTGTTGCTGAGTTATTTACCATTTTGTAGAATAAAGATATAGATTGATTTTTGTGCCTTAGTGACAATGGTTTCAGATTTGTTTCTGTATACAATGTTTAAGGGCTTATGCCCTTTGTTGCACAACATGCAGTGTTCCCACTTGATTTTGAAACTGCCAGTGCTGGTGGACTGTCAACTCCAAAAATTACAATTACCCCCTAATTTTTGTTAGTCCCAACTTTCAATAAATGAAAAACGTACAAAATTTACCTGGTTGTAATTCCCTCAACATCACGTTCAATGCAATGATGTCATCTCTGCAGTAACATATTTAGATCTACACGTCATTAATACAAAGTTCTAACCTCGAAGCAAGGCAAAATGTTATTGCCTTCCACTAAAAGTAGACAAGGGGAAACCCTGATGGTGATTGTTTGGAATAATATATTATGTTAACTAAGAGCTAGGTTGCACCTGATATATACTGAACAGCATTGAAAACGCACTGGCAATAAATCTTGAAATATTACAAAAACCAACATGAGCAATGACCGATTTTGATTAGAGGTGAGGTGAGATAAAATGGGGTTTAACGTCGCGTCCAAGATTATTGCACTTATATAGCGACGTGCATGCACGTGTGTGTGTGTGGCTGCTTGTACTACACCGGACTGATGCCGATTTATAGTGCTAGCCCACTGAGATACCATGCCGCAGTTTAACATGAATACCCCACTCAGACACAGTATACTGACTCCGAGCCGACCAGTCCTTGCTTTAACCCTTAATGCCGAGCGCCAGACAGGGTAACAACAAGTACCATCTTTTAACGTCTTTTGGTATGACGCGGTCGGGGATCGAACCCCGGACCTTCAGCTCTCCGGGCGGACGCTCTACCACTAGACGACATAAGGTTAAAATGAAAAGTCAATATCTGGTATGTCCGCCATTGGCAGCAACACAGGCCATGCAACGTCTTCTCATTGATCGAATAAGTCTGTGAATAGTGTTCTGGGGCATTCCACTCTTGACGTAGTGTATCTTCAAGTTCTCTCAGGCTCTGTACTTGCGGACGACGTAAGAGGCGTTGACCCAGGTAATCCCATAATTGTTCAATTGGCGATAGATAGATCAGGTGACAGGGCTGGCCATGGAAGCAGAGGCACATTATTGTTCGCTAGGTACTGTGTTGAAACACGTGCTGTGTGTGCTCTTGCATTATCTTGCTGGAAGGTGTGCATATCCTGGTGCTGATGAAAGAATGGGATGACGTGATTTGTCAATATGTTATTCCTGTAGTAAAGGGCATTAACTCTTCCACGACAAACATGGAGCTCTGTTCGATGGTTATGACTGATGCCGCCCCACACCATGACACTCCCTGCCCCTATCGGTCTGTCTGTACAACGCAGTCATTGTGGTAACGTTCTCCACGTCGACGCCTCACTCGCAGTCGACCGTCAGCCTTCCGTAAATGACTCATCAGAGAACAGCACACCATGCCACCATAATCATCTCCAATGACAATGCCTTTGGGCCCAACGCAGACTAACATTTCGATGTCGATCAGTGAGTATGGGTCCAACATATGGACGTCGAGCACGTAGCCCTGCTGAGCGGAGACGTCGACGTACGGTGTCAGCACTGATCAATTCAGTCGGCCTTGTATGGTTGCTGCAGTCCTGGTAGCCGGAAGTGTACGACCAGGAAGATGCTGACAAAAAATATGGCGATCCTGACGTGGTGTAGTTACACGACGTGACCCGGACGTGGTCGATCTCTGGTGGTTCTTGTCTGCTGGTATCTGCTCAGTAGCCTGAGGATTGTTGAATGATGGCATTGAAACCATTGTGCAACGGCTCTACTTGACGTACCAACTCGAAGCATGCCTAAGGCACGTTCACGTTCCTCTGCTGTTAATCTTGGCATTTATTGTATCAGTACCCTTTACGTCTGCAGCAACAAGTGATGTGGCTTTTAAAAGTCTGTCTTTTATAGCCCTATTCTGCATGCTTCCCGTGAAACAAAACACGTTTTCCATGATGTGCACGCAATTTGTTGCGTTTTGGCGATTTCGCTCACAAAAAAATTAGGAATGTGTTTTGACGAGCTGTTCTTCTTCATGCTTCGTCCAGAACATTGTATATTACTCATTCACTTATATTTTTTCATATGACTTAAGCCCGGATAAAAATACATCCATTTTCATGGTGGTGCGTTTTCAATGCTGTTCAGTATATTATGTGCTATATGATTGAGCCAATAGATCCATCTACAGAGAGAGCTGTATTTTATTTATTGTGTTGCATAATGATTCCAGACTGCAATGTGATTACTACTTGTATAGTTATACAAAAACTTTAAATCTCATTATGCATATATCATTGATGTATACTGAGACGTGAAAACCGAATTATGCCAATTATAGACTTCGGAGAATAAGTAATAACATTATGATTGTAATGATGATGTGTTAGCATATTTTCCGAAATGTAATCATAATATTTACAAAATGGTTTTTCATCTAAAATATGTACAGAGGCATTTTTCACCATGTGTACTAATTGTCTGGAATATTAGTTGACTTTAACTTGTTTAATTTCTGTGACTGTAGGTGCATAGCTATAGAGGCTTTACACTGACTGCTTTGAACCATTCTGATACAATAGATGCTCCCTTGAGTATTTGTTTTTACTGCGAGCAAGTGACCCGGGATGGTCAGAGAGTTTGAGAAGTGCGGAAATTCAGCTGTTGAGAAGTGTTACATGGTCGAGATCCACTCTTCAGGTACAGAAGACATGAATATGAGATAATATTAAGATTTATGGGAATTTTCAAAGGCGGTTGTCAGTCAATTTCTTAATTTAATGGAAAGTTGAATTATTTAGCCATGTGAGATAGCGTTTCCTATTTTAACAGTGTTATTGAAATTATTAATTGTTTTAGAAACAAAATACTGCCCACATGGTCAGTGTAAATGCTTTATGTTCATATTTTTGGGTAAACATGACATTTTCAAAGTTGCACGTAGCAAGGGAGCAGTCATTGTATTACAGCGTAAGGTATCATGCTATTGATGTGTTGCGATCTTATTATGCTGTTTTTTATAAAAGTCTACTTCAGCACGTTTAATTACATGTATTGTCATGACAGTGAATGGTGGATATATTCAATTACATTGTATCATTCTGTAATTTTTAGAAACCTGGAAAAGTAAATCCCATGTTAGAAGAAATCTAGGCTTTGTGATCTCTGTATGATTCTTTCTAATAACGCCTACCAGTAACAGACAAGCTGACTTCGTTCGGAATAAGCTGACTTCGTTCGGAATAAATTTTGCTTATGTTTTGTTTCAACGACAAAGATTTTTATGAGGACTGGTACTAACTATATTTGCCGCTCCACAGGGACTGGTAGTCACATGAATTACCAGTCCAAGCCTAATTGGTCCAAGTAAAAAACTAGTAATTACCGGTAAATGGGAACACTGATATGGTTCTTAGAGCATACAGATTTAATCTTTCCAGTACCAGATCTTGATTTTTTAGAACAATTATTCCCATTTTTGCTATACTGAACACCAAAAGTTCCTGTGACATTGAATAAGATTTAATGCAAAGTTTTGTTTTTTTACAACAGATAAAGACTCCTGTAAGTGTTCAAATGGTTTAATTTGCCATACTGACTTTAGAAAATGTGTGATTTCATAAAAAACATGAACATGCCAAAATGTCTAGTTCCAAATCAATAGCGCGTGTGTCCACCTCTGGTTGCGATGCAAGCAACACATCTTCGTCTCTTGGAATGGACCAGGCGTCGCACAAAGTCTTGTGGGATATCTGTCTATATCTGATGGCACCTGTTTCGCGGTTCCTGGAGTGTCTGTGGAACAAGTGGTTGACGTCTAAGGCGCCGATCCATCTCATACCACATGTGCTCGATTTGTGAGAGATCAGGGGAGCAAGCCGGCCAGGGAATGACATTCACGTTGTTTTGTTGAATCGAGACTGAACAAGTTGAGCAATATGAGGCTGGGCCTTGTCATGTTGAAAGGTAATGCCTGGGCCATGATGACGCAAAAACGGTAGAACAATAGGGCCGATGATCTCGTCGCGGTAGCGCTGTCCATTGAGATTTCCCTCTACCACTATCAAATGGGTCCTCTCTCTTGCTGTAAACCCACCCCATACCCTAACGCTGCTGCCCCCGAACCGATCTTCTTCCATGACACAATGATTGACGTTACTTTCACCTCGACGTCGGTACTCTCGAATCCGTCCATCACTGTGGCTGAGGTGAAAACGAGACTCGTGAGTGAATAGAACTTGTCCCCACTGCATGGCCGTCCAGCGTTGACGCTGTCTGCACCACTGTAGACGTGCTTGATGGTAGTTTCCTGTCCAAATGGGACGTCTGGCGGGTCGTCTGGCGACAATCCCTGCACATCTGAGGCGGCGACGTACAGTTTGTGAAGATATTCGTCGAAGGCTAGGGATGTTTCTTGCAGTCACTGTTGCTGGCTGGAATCGATTTTGTTGACGTGTTGTTCGAATCCAGTTGTCTTGTCGATTATTGGTTACGTGTGGCCTGCCACTCCGAGGATGGTCTCTGACTGCATTCGTCTGTTGCTAATGTAGCCGGGGTAGTGGTATTTATCCGGCTCGGGCCGTTGGGAAACACAGACACAGGCAGATGGTGATAATGGATTTATTTCAAGGGGGGTGGCTGCTGTTGAAGAACTACCTGAAGAAAAGAAAATGTCCTTCCTCCTCAACAGCAGCACATGAAGTCATATATTTGCAAGTTTACAGGTATTATTTATCTTAAATATAAAAGTACAAAAGCCATTGATAAACTATACTAAAACTAACTTTAATATTAAATTACTGTTATATGTTCATTATAGGATACTTGGAAAGCACATGGTCCAAAATGGACCATGTGGTTAATTATTTTACAAGCAAGTTTTATAATATCAATATTCCATTTACTAATTTAATATTACTTTAAATGATATTATATATATATTATTCAATTTAATTCAGCACCCTAATATAGATATTAATTTCTGACAGAAGCAGATGAAAACAGATTGAAATATGGCCATTCCATACCTGAAGAAAAGAAAATGTCCTTCCTCCTCAACAGCAGCACATGAAGTGAGGAGGAAGTCAGGTATGGAAGGAAGCTACCTGTAGAGGACCAGGTTGGCCAATTAGAAGACAGATTGCATTAAGCATCAAAGGAAGTGCTTAATGCAAGATATAAATAGACTGAGGGAAACCCTACAGGTGTAAAAAATGTCTAAAGATAGACAGAAGGTTGAAGGGGAAGATCTGGTGAGAGATTCCCAGAGACTGAAAATAAGGGTGTTGAGTTGTTTAAAGAGTTAGATACTGATATTTAACTGTAGACAAGACAAACATTGAACATATAGATGATTATGATGATGATGTATGAATAATGATATAACTATAGGAAGAATATAAGGTACCCTGCTACACGCACCCCCCTTTTGGGAATGGTGCCCTCACCATACGCAGCTGAAAACAGACGAACAGCCAAGGAAAGGAGCAGGATAACAAAAGGTTGCAGAAAATTAAACCTGAGAAAGCAATAACATGTGCTCAAACATACATACAATGGACTAAGTAGAGAACTATACCCAAACCATGTTCTGTTTCACCACCCATTGACCGTCAGTCATCCACTTTGGTTTCTGGCGTGACCTGCCAGGTCTTGTAACCACTGGTGGGGTGACAGAAGATAATTCTGGAACAACAGAAGTGGAAGGGCTGGAAGGCACTGGGGAAGTCGAAATTCCTCCAGGCAACTCGAGTGACGGCAACACCATAGATGGCGTCGTTGAAGAGGGAACACCAGATAATTGAGCTGGTGGTGACCTTGGAAACGAAGGAGTTTCAACCGGCTGACCCAATGGAGAACCCCCAGGCACTGGAGATAAAGGAATTTCCACATCCAGGTCGGTTGTAGAAATCTCCAAAGCGGTGTTGGAGGTATCACCAGGTACAGCGGAAGCTCCTAGAGAAGGCGGAGGGCTCCGAGGTTTAGGAATGGGACGGCCATCGGAACCAATGGGAAGGATAAATTGCGGTGAAGTACACGATGCTCCCTAGTGCCTTCCTTGCGGACTTTAAACACAGGAACATTAGAATTCGGCTGTGATTCCACCACATAGAAATCTTTCTCCCATCGGTCGGCAAGCTTCTGTTTCCCACGAATGTTGACATTGCGGACCAACACAACATCACCTACCTTAACAGTAGCACCACGAGCCTTCAGATTATAAGTCTTCCTCTGTTTGGCCCGGGCCTTGTCCATGTTTTGAGAAGCGAGCTCATACGCAGTTGTCAACTTGCGCTTCAAATCAGCAGCAAACTGCGTATAAGATGGCGATGAAGTGTTGGCGAGAGACGTGCCAAAGGCAACATCAACAGGCAGTCTAGGATGTCTGCCGAACATGAGAAAGTAGGGCGTGAACCCAGAAGACTCGTGCAAGGTACAGTTATAGGCATGGACCACATGAGCAATATGGTCCTTCCAACGTGCCTTTTCCTGATCCTGCAGAGTCCCGAGCATCCCAAGAAGTGTCCGGTTAAACCGTTCACATAACCCGTTCCCCATGGGGTGATAGGGAGTTGTCCTTGTTTTCTGTATCCCAAGTATGCTGCACATTTGTTTGATAACATCACTTTCGAAATTCCGTCCCTGATCTGAATGTAACCTTTCAGGGAGGCCATAGTGTACGATAAAGTGCTCAAACAAGGCCTTTGCTGTTGTTCGCGCTGTTTGATTACGAGTTGGAATCGCAACAGCATACTTGGTGAAGTGGTCAGTAATGACCAGAACATTTTCGTAACCACCAGATGAAGGTTCCAGACTGAGATAGTCAACACACACCATTTCCATGGGTTGAGTGGTCTGAATGTTGACCAATGGTGCGCGCTCAGTCTGATTAGGAGCTTTCCGAAGAATGCACCTCTGGCAGCTACGAATGTGGTTCTCGACATCTCCCATCATTCCTGGCCAATAAAACCTCGTCCGTAGGAGAGCCACAGTCCTGTCCCTACCCAGATGCCCCATCCCGTCATGAAGATGAGTAATGACGGATTCTCGTTGAGGCTCTGGGACAATGAGTTGAAAGTAGGGATAATCACCTTCTGTAGTCTTCTGTCTCCTATAAAGGAGATTGTTATTGATGGAGAGAGCATCCCACTGCCTGAGGATTGAAGCTGTGTCACGATCAAATGACCTAAGAGACTCCTTTGAAGGGCGCTGATCTTTACGGAGAAGGTCCACAATCGTGCAGATTGAGGGGTCCGCCTGCTGACAAGATAGCATCTGATGATCAGTCCCAACATTGGTAGACTCGAAATCATCAACTGCTAAAACACAGTTCAATACCTCATGACAAAGTGAGAGCGTCTCTACAACACTAGACGTCTGCTGACTGTTGCAAACCGCAGACACAGATTGGATATCCATGACCTCACGTGGCAACCTGGACAACGCATCAGCATCCTTGTTCCTTGCCCCTGGTACATACTCTACAGAAAAGTCGTAAGCAGCAAGGTCAGCGAGCCAACGATGTCCAGTTGCATCCAATTTCGCTGATGTTAAAACGTAAGTGAGGGGGTTGTTGTCGGTCTTAACGGTGAATGGGTTGCCATACAGGTAGTCATGGAACTTCCTGGTGACAGCCCATTTCAGAGCTAGAAACTCTAATTTGTGAGCTGGGTAGTTGCGCTCTGATTTGGAAAGCCCTCGGCTCGCATAGGCTATCACTCGTTTCTGGCTATTTTGGGTTTGGTAAAGTACCGCGCCTAAGCCATCGCCACTTGCATCAATGTGCAGTTCGAATGGCTGAGTGAAGTCTGCGAAAGCCAAAATGGGAGCGCTGATAAGTTTACCAACAAGCTCACTGAAAGCCGACTGCTGCTCCTCCCCCCATATCCAGTTCTGGTCGGGTTTGCTATTTTTCCTTTTCTTGCCGGATTGACCAACAAGTAAATTTGTCAAGGGCTTTGCAACTTTGGCATAATTAGGCACAAAGCGACGATAATATCCAGAGAAGCCAAGAAAACGACGAACATCATCCACATTCTGTGGAACTGGCCAGGTCTCCAGTGCCGCAATCTTCTCAGGGTCTGTCGTGATACCCTCCTCAGAGATTACGTGACCCAGATATTTCACAGAGGTCTGCAAGAACTGGCACTTAGAAGGCTTAAGTTTGAGGCCATTCTTGCGCAATCGAAGAAAGATTGCACGTAATCTCTCCAGATGCTCATCAAAGGTCTTTGAAAACACAATGATGTCATCAAGGTAAATGAGACACTGTAGGAGATGGATGTCGCCCATACATCTCTCCATAAGACGTTGAAAAGTTGCGGGAGCATTTGTGAGACCAAAAGGCATCGAGTTACACTCGTAAAATCCTAATGGACCAACCGTAAAAGCAGTACGGGCTTTATGTTCCTCAGCAACTTCGACCTGCCAATAGCCCGACTTCAGGTCAAGACAAGTGAAGTACTTGGCACCATGAAGTGCATCAAGGGTCTCCTCAATCCGTGGTAAAGCATAAGAGTCTCTAACTGTACGACTATTAAGTTGGCGATAGTCTATACAGAAACGTAAAGACGAGTCCCTTTTGCGAACAAGAACCACGGGAGAGGCATAAGGACTAGAAGAAGGACGAATAACCTTAGCATCCAACATGTTCTTCAGATGGTCCTTAACCTCTTGATACAATGCAGGTGGAATGCGCCTATGTCTTTCCCTGAAAGGACGTTCATCAGTTAGCTCAATCCTGTGAGTGACTAAGTCTGTGTGGCCCATATCCATATCAGACTTGCTGAAGATGTCATCAAACTCACTAAGAAGATCGCGAAGCTTTGCTATTTCCTCTGGAGTATGTATCTGACCCAGGGTTTCTAAATTGAAAATGTCTTTAGGCTCGGGGCCAGATGTGAAAGCCGGCTCATCCGTAGAGGAGAGACCATCTAAGACATCTACTTGCTCTAAACAACAAAGTACTGTCTTGGCTGGAATAGTAACAGCCTTGGTAGATGGATTGGCAACCTCAACCTTAATCCTATTTGTAGACTGTCCTGGTATAAAATTCACAACCCCATTAACAAGGTTAAGTGAACCAGGTAGTGTGGGGGCAGCTGTAGTACAAAACTGCATGCCAATCCGAGGTGGTTTACCCCTGCTTATACCTGCAATAATCTGATTACATAAAGCAGGGATAACAATTGGCTTGGTTGTCCGCACACACTCAGTCCGGTTAAGGTCTTCCCGACGCCTAATGAGCCATTGCTGAGCCTGACTCCAAGGTGATGCAGTGGCTGCTATTGGTGCACCATGCAGGCTTTCAGCAGCAGTCATGACATTTGTCCCTAATAGTAAAGGCACCTTGAAGTGGTAGTCAGTATTGGGCACTACAAGTATCGGTATAGTTACCTCAACTTCCTGACCTAAGAAGTCACTAGGGATTAGGATTATAGCTTCAACATACCCCAAGTAGGGTAGCTTAGCTTCCCCGGCTCCTTTTAACTTCAAGAGTGAACCTAGACTATGGAGTGTATGTTGAGGGAGGTTATTTGTGTAAAATGTCTCGGACATAGTGGTAACCTGGGACCCTGTGTCTACAAGAACATTACATAAGTGGCCTTCTACCCTAACAGATGTGACGTTTGCGGGACCAATCAAATTTGATGGCAACCCAGAATTGGAGCTAATGTCGGAGTCCAATGTTCGCCCCATAACATTGACTCCTAGGAGTTTAAAGCGGGGCACTGTGGGTGACGCCGCCTAACCCCTATCTTCCCGCAATCATAACAGTGTACCTCAGTTTTTGAGGCTAACTGTGATTGAGAAGCATATGGTGTACGTGATGTGCTACCTTGTGTAACTACATTTGTAGTGGTAGACCTAGGGGGTAGATTCTGAGCCTGAGATTGGGCCTTATTGGCTTGATTCTGGGCTGTATTTGAGGGCCTATGAGATTTATACTCCAGGGTGTTAACCCTATCCCCAACAGACCTAAGGTTCTTATCAATCACCTTTAGGCGGAATAGCACATCATCCAGTTGTCTGTTGCTAGTTGTAGTGGTAGTCAATTGACATGATTGTGCATCCCCAGGGGTGGCTAACTCCTCCTCAACCCTACGGACAGCAAGCAGCAGCTTGTTATAGTCCGTACCTGAATCAAAGTGATGGCGAGTCGCTTGCTTCAGGTCATCACGAGTGAGACCCATCCAGAACCGGCTTCGAAGCAAGCTAGGTGCAGCATTGTGTGGTAAAGTGCCAGATGCCTCTATCTTGGAGATCAAATCCCGGAGGCGGCAACTCCACACAGCGACAGACTCATTCTTTTCCTGGCGGGCAGTGTAAAAACGCTCCATAAGCGTCTCGCCAGGCATCACATTGCCAAACACTAAGTCCAACTGCTCAATAGCAGTGTCAAGGGTAACAGTTTCTGAAAGCCCACTAAGTAGGTCAGCAGCTGAACCCTTGGCGGACCTCCGCATGGCATTTAGAATTGAAGTGTCCGAGAATGCATTCTCCCTACGACACCCAACAATCTCTAAATGCCATTGCTTATACTTGACCTCACCCTTGGTCCCATCCCCAGAAAATGATGACAACCGTGGACTGGGAGAATTGATAATGGGCATGTAAGTAGGCTGAAAGGGTGTGACAAGTCTAGGAGGAGCACCTACACTATGGCTATAAAAGGTAGTTGGATTATAACCTGGATATGGTGTTGGAATAGTGCGGCTAGGCCAAGACTCATGCGGTGTGTGTGAAGGTTGTGATGGGTAACTATTCAGGTAAGGTGTAGAAGTTGCCCTAGGCTGAACAAAGTTGTAAATTGAACCATGAGGCCTAGGCAGTGAAGCTGGTAGGTCCATCATAGGACTAAGGTTCACAGTCGCCGGAGAAATCTGAAACAGATTCTCAGAACCTGTGGGCATAGGTGACCTTGATGGTGGCGTATGACTAAGCAGATGAGGTACCGGCCTAGGGGAGTGAACAGGTAATGCCACCCTAGGACTGGTATATATTGTAGGTGGAATAGTGTAAGTATTGGACAACCCAAGACCTGGTGCACCAGTACCAGTAACACGATATGTCGTATTGGGATGCTGCAGCTGATTTGCAATATCATCTGCTAGTCTATTTAGCACACCAGTGCGGACCGAAGGATGCAGATGCTGAAGGCAGCTAAGTACCACATCGACCTCCGGGTCCCCACTTACATTAGCTTCAGCCATGGTGATACAAACTAAAGTGCAAGGATGTTTGATATGAGAGGAATATGAACTATATGACACTATCAAAACTGAAGTACCTCCTAAAAGGCGACAAGAATCTCACAAGTTAAGATCCAACAAACATCTGAACATCAACAAACTATGAGCTCCTCACCAAAGGATACAAAATGGATGCGTCTGAAGTTCAGCATCTAGTGCACCACAAGGTACAAGAACAATGAACTGCAGCTAGCCAAAAATAGAAGTAAGGGAACCAAAAGTCCTCACTGAGCTAAACTGGAAAAGCAGAAACCAAATACCAAAATACGAAGTATCTGACAAAGTCTCCAGAACAAAAGGGAAAAATACAACTTTAGTTTGCTAAGGTAAGTAATACGAAAAAGGTAAGTGGCAAGGTAGGTGTAAGAACAACTGACCACTTGTTGTAATAAGAAATATTACATGACTAAGCTACCACAATCTGGTTACCAAGCAGATGTGTAGGATAAACTAAGTCAATTACGGCAAAGATCACAACAATCTTACCAAAATGTTGCGAGCAGGAATATATATAGGAAGAACTAAGTATGAAGCAATATATAAGTTGCGAACGAGAAGTAATCAACACAAGAGTAATGAATTTGTTTTGATTTGAATGATGAACTAAGATGATGAAATGGTATGAATGAATAGGACGGCACAAGGACAAGACATGATATGGCAAATGTTAGTTGAGCAGATAAGGAATTTCCCAGCAGTGAAAAATATTTCAGACAGGAAAGAAGAGTGAGAAATTTAAAGTAAGAAATATGAAATAACTATTTTAGGGTACTTACTTTGCCAAAAGGTATCCAAGTGACTTAACAAATTAAATGGCTTATCTTATACCAGTAAACTGCAAATTAATTTAATAAAATTCATTGAATGAAGATGAAAATTACAATATATCACAATTAGCTATCACAGTTAAAGGGCAGTATAAATAGAATTTATCAAAATTCTGTAAAGATATAGGTTGATTTTAAATAAGAATTTAATTAAATGAGAATTCTGCAATGATAACTCAGAATGGCAACAAGTGGGTCACACAGCTGTACAACTTTACAGTTGTCAACAGTGCTTCCTAAGTGGAAAATATGATGATCACAAGTGTGACAAGATAAAGTTTCAAAAATGTTCAAGTAATGGTGATGAACATATCAAGCATATATATATATACAATGAAACAGTCAACTAATGACATTCTGATAAAATTTAGTTCAGAATGTAAACAAAGTTCATGGTCACAGTTCACAGATCAAAAGTTCATGTGTGAACAAAATGACAAATACATGTAAATCAGTTAAAATAAAAGTCACACTTCCAGGAATTGGAGGAAGCACCTCAATTTTAGCACTGATGCAGACGAAAAGTTCAACGTCATAACAAAGTGTAGATCACTGACGATTGAGGATCAAGATTTAATTTTAGTCAGAGTTATAGCTCAACGCTACACACAAAACTTCCACAAGTTGCATGGAAGAAACATCCTGAATCTTCAATGAAGAATCCTTCAACAGTGATGAAGGATTACCCCCAGAACACGATGAAGTTGATGAAGCCTGTGTCCAGAGTGACAGCCAACGGCCCCACGTTGGGCGCCAAATTTGTAGCCGGGGTAGTGGTATTTATCCGGCTCGGGCCGTTGGGAAACACAGACACAGGCAGATGGTGATAATGGATTTATTTCAAGGGGGGTGGCTGCTGTTGAAGAACTACCTGAAGAAAAGAAAATGTCCTTCCTCCTCAACAGCAGCACATGAAGTCATATATTTGCAAGTTTACAGGTATTATTTATCTTAAATATAAAAGTACAAAAGCCATTGATAAACTATACTAAAACTAACTTTAATATTAAATTACTGTTATATGTTCATTATAGGATACTTGGAAAGCACATGGTCCAAAATGGACCATGTGGTTAATTATTTTACAAGCAAGTTTTATAATATCAATATTCCATTTACTAATTTAATATTACTTTAAATGATATTATATATATATTATTCAATTTAATTCAGCACCCTAATATAGATATTATTTTCTGACAGAAGCAGATGAAAACAGATTGAAATATGGCCATTCCATACCTGAAGAAAAGAAAATGTCCTTCCTCCTCAACAGCAGCACATGAAGTGAGGAGGAAGTCAGGTATGGAAGGAAGCTACCTGTAGAGGACCAGGGTGGCCAATTAGAAGACAGATTGCATTAAGCATCAAAGGAAGTGCTTAATGCAAGATATAAATAGACTGAGGGAAACCCTACAGGTGTAAAAAATGTCTAAAGATAGACAGAAGGTTGAAGGGGAAGATCTGGTGAGAGATTCCCAGAGACTGAAAATAAGGGTGTTGAGTTGTTTAAAGAGTTAGATACTGATATTTAACTGTAGACAAGACAAACATTGAACATATAGATGATTATGATGATGATGTATGAATAATGATATAACTATAGGAAGAATATAAGGTACCCTGCTACACTAACTTTGTCATAAACACCAAATGGTGTTTCTGTGGACGTTAAATTGTCTTGCAACATCACGTTGACTTGATCCTGCTTCAAGCATACCAATGGCTCGCAGACGCTCATTTTCGGACAGGCGTGGCATTTTGTAGTGTAGAATAATTGCATAATTTTGTTGTTTTTCTGAGTGTTTGTTGTCAGCACGACGCTAAACAATGCATATGGAATCCCGTTAACGCACATGGAGAGTGAAATGCATGGGGCTTGCATAAAAGTCAGCTTTTGCATAGAATGCATGCTTTTCTGTAGCAGTTGTATTTTTGTGACTTGATTCCACACATGTACTACAATATTGAAAACCAAACTTTACTTGTTTGAAAAATACACTTAAATATTGGTGTCACAGGAACTTTTGTTGTTGAGTGTATGTTTGTGATCCATGAAGACTTTACTCAAAAGTTACTATTCACTGAAGATTCGTTAGGTATTCAACACTACTCCCTTGGGTGTTCAATCTATTTTGTATTTTTTAGGCAATGGGTAAACCTTTCAAACAATAAGTCTGCTTAAAATGCTGTCATTTCGTGACTTCTAATGTGCATCATGAGCTGCCTAAAGTGTGCCACTAGTGGTATAAGCTCACAACAGTGATATATGTCTGTATGAGATACGATGAGTAAGACATAGAGGTTATCACGCAAGTGTGTTTGGGGATGGTAAATATCCTGCATTAGAAATAAACATTGTATTTAGCGAGCCTTGGCTAGGCCTCGTGCCCTCGCAAAATTGTGTCGAAATTTATATCTCCAAAGTTACCAAAACTTATAAAATGCCTTAGCTACGTCACAGTAAGATACTGATTTTCAGTATATTAGACTGTACTTTTGATAATGAAAGCAATTATCTCTGTAGTTTATCCAGATTCCCGATGGTTAAATCTGACTCGATCGCCGAATGACGAGGGCGACGCCATGTTTGTATATAAACACTGAAAGTAGTCCCTACTTGACCTTTGATATTTGCATCTCTATCCGCATATGACCCCAACGGATATTGTTTTTATCCGTTGGCTTTATCCTGCCGAGAAACTATACCCATTATATGATAAATGGCTCTATTCGCTGAGGTATAGAGGTCACGTGTACCTGGTGCTTGCATTCTACCAGTACATAAAGATATGTAAAGACTTACAGGTATGAATACAAGCTCAATGAAGGCTGCTTCGGGTAATTACGCTCAGTTGTGTTTTGTTAATATGGTTACGGTGATTTGTTTGATTTATTTTGGTTATCTGGGGCTCTGTTAACGACAAAATTATTTTGAACCAGTGTAAAGCACTTTTCCCATTTTATATAACATTGTGTGAGAACTGACTGTACCTGTGCGGATAGCCATTGCCTCGACACATCCAGTGTATTATTGAAGAATGGCATGTTCCTACAGTGAGTCAGTGAGAGTGATATTTCAAGAGGAAGCAAGCAATATCTATCATACACTCTTATGATCTCTTAATCTATATAGTTTAGAAAAAGTAAAAGCATTGTTTGTGACATGTTTACAAACTTGGATACACTATTCCCCAGATTGATGGCTGCCTGCCACCTGCCATACCTTGACGCGGCATGTATGTACATCGGGTGTGGACCGTGGTGCTTCAAAGAGGCTGAAAGTATTCAGTATCCTACGAACCTGTTTAACACTGCATACATTTGAGCGAGTGAGTGATTTGTGTAAGCGCCGCTTTTAACAGTATTCCATTTATATCGCGGCGTGTCAGCTAAATGTGGGAGGAAAGCCTGCACTGATGCAGATATCAGACGTTTACCACTTCGGCGAAACCGGGTATAGTGCTGACAAGCCTGAAACATAATCGGGGCGAACCGGGATTCGAACCCACAATCATAGGTTTCTGGCGTGCCAAAGGGCTGCCTAAGATGACTGCTCCCCCTATACATTTGAAAACATATTGATACTCCAAATTACAGTTGTCTATGAATTTAAAGAATGTATGTGTAGATATATGAATAGCTACAATTTCTTTTGATTAAAATCACACAAAGGCTGATAAATATAGCTGTGCTATATTCTTATTGTAAAGGAATAAGCTGATAATCAATTAATTGATATGAATGAAACTGTGGCTAAATAGTACAAATCACGGTGACAATGTTCTCCCAAAGTTATAACTTTATAACAATGATATAACTGCCTGTAACCATGGGGATTCCGGGTACGAATACATGCCCCCAGCGACCTATGCTTGTGGTAAGATGCGACTACATAGAACGGGTGGTTAGGCTCAGTGACCTGGATGACTGCATGTCGTTGTTCAAGATGTCGATCACTGGAGTGCCTTGTCCTGACTCAAGTTTTTACAGAGGGACGCTAAATAGCAGGAATCTTACTGAGTGCTGAGTTGAAAACCAAACTCACAAAACCATACAGCATATTCTATATAGTCTGTACTCGGCGTATAATGAATGGGGTATTACAAATGGATTCGTTATGTGACAAATTCGATACTCCAAAAGTTTCCTCCAGTTTCAATTTTGAACCTATAGTCTCGTTTTTCTTAAACCCTTCTATCTTTGTCAGCATGTCTTTGTGGTGTTCGTGTTTAATCTGTGGGACAGTCACAGCGAATAATTGTGTAGCAGCACAAAGGGAAGCTGTCTGAGAGTGCACTTCCCACTTGTACAGTTAGGTTACTTACACTAGCCCTGGGCTAACAGTACAGCTGTCTGAGAGTGCACTTCCCACTTGTACAGTTAGGTTACTTACACTAGGCCGGGGCTAACAGTACAGCTGTCTGAGAGTGCACTACCAACTTGTACAGTTAGGTTACTTACACTAGGCCTGGGCTAACAGTACAGCTGTCTGAGAGTGCACTTCCCACTTGTACAGTTAGGTTACTTACACTAGGCCTGGGCTAACAGTACAGCTGTCTGAGAGTGCACTTCCCACTTGTACAGTTAGGTTACTTACACTAGGCCTGGGCTAACAGTACAGCTGTCTGAGAGTGCACTTCCCACTTGAACAGTTAGGTTACTTACACTAGGCCTGGGCTAACAGTACAGCTGTCTGAGAGTGCACCTCCCACTTGTACAGTTAGGTTACTTACACTAGGCCTGGGCTAACAGTACAGCTGTCTGAGAGTGCACTTCCCACTTGTACAGTTAGGTTACTTACACTAGGCCGGGGCTAACAGTACAGCTGTCTGAGAGTGCACTTCCCACTTGTACCGTTAGGTTACTTACACTAGGCCTGGGCTAACAGTACAGCTGTCTGAGAGTGCACTTCCCACTTGTACAGTTCGGTTACTTACACTAGGCCTGGGCTAACAGTACAGCTGTCTGAGAGTGCACTTCCCACTTGTACAGTTAGGTTACTTACACTAGGCCTGGGCTAACAGTACAGCTGTCTGAGAGTGCACTTCCCACTTGTACAGTTAGGTTACCTACACTAGGCCGGGGCTAACAGTACAGCTGTCTGAGAGTGCACTTCCCACTTGAACAGTTAGGTTACTTACACTAGGCCTGGGCTAACAGTACAGCTGTCTGAGAGTGCACTTCCCACTTGTACAGTTTGGTTACTTACACTAGGCCTGGGCTAACAGTACAGCTGTCTGAGAGTGCACTTCCCACTTGTACAGTTAGGTTACTTACACTAGCCCTGGGCTAACAGTACAGCTGTCTGAGAGTGCACTTCCCACTTGTACAGTTAGGTTACTTACACTAGGCCTGGGCTAACAGTACAGCTGTCTGAGAGTGCACTTCCCACTTGTACAGTTAGGTTACTTACACTAGCCCTGGGCTAACAGTACAGCTGTCTGAGAACTGGTTATCAGAAACCTATAAGTGCTTGTCCTGTGAGACAGTGGCTCGGGGATGCCTTAGACGACTGGGCCACCCTCTTGTCAGTTTGAGGACACTGGCATAACTCATTGGCCTAAGGCGATATAACGTAACATATAGTATATTGTATAATTAATTAATCTAACAATTAATTGCATCCCTTAAGCTGACATGCCTTGATATTGCTTGAGTACTGTTAAAAGCGGTATTAAACCCAACTCACTCACTCCCTCACTTGGTCTGTCCACACAATGACGGTCCTCGGGTTTCATCAGGTTGAAAAACGTGTGTATATGGCCTGCGTGATTTCTCTCACAGCTGAGTATAACTGCGGGGGTTCTTAACCCATCTCACTCACTCATTGTACCCGAGTGTGGTGGTGAATCGGTGTGGGGTTTGACTCCAGATTATTGCACTTATATAAGGTGTGGAAGTGTCTGTGTCTGCTTGTACTAGTCTGGACTGATGCACATTTTATAGTGCTAGCCCACTGAGATACCATGCCGAAGTTGTAACATGAATACCCCACTCAGACACAGTATAGTAACTCTGAGCGGACCAGTCCTTGTTTTAGCCTCTTAATGCCGAGCACCAGGCAGGAAAACAACAAGTACCATATGTTAAGGATGTTGGTTTGACGCGACTAGGGATTGAACCACCGACCTTCTGCTCTCGGGGCAGACGCTCTATCCCGTGCACCATGGAGACCGTCAATGTTACCAGCATTGCACATGTTTTCTGACAAATCTTAGCAAAAATAAAGAAAATAAAGCAATATTGTATGTCATGTGTTCATTTCAACACCCCCTTCCCCTCCTATAGTTTAAGAGCTTTGCGCTTTACTTCCAGATCCTCTTTGAGGAATATAAGACGGTAACGCTAATATTAAATTTCACAGAATGCAAAGGCATCCCCGTGCATGGTAACAAACAGGATTAGTCATCCTGTTAAAAAAGACAACACTTAAAATTTTAAAAAGACAGGGTCACTTTTAATTTACTGAATAGATAGATGTACATTTGAAAACATCAACAAATCTCACCCAAGATCATCCAATCACAGGTCTCTCAATCTACAATCTTTCTCTACCAAAGCTGCTGGTCGAACGACTGTTTGTTTATTGTTTAACCGGACACTCAGCAATATTCGAGCTATATGATGGTGGTGGCCAAACGACTGGTTCTCATTTGGTGTAGTAGTAGAAATCCTTTAGTCTGGCGCTAGCACTCTCACAGTTGCAGAGAAGCCCTTTCTGAAACCACTTTAGACTTCAGATAATAAACTTTTCACTTACTTCAATGAAAGTAATATGTGAATACATGTGAAAATGAACAATTGTCAACAACAGATATACAAACTTTACCCAGCCTCGTCATTTAGTTCAAGGAGAATATTGACGATGCCCTTTTGTACAATTTGGGGATAATGATGCACTTGAGAACTTTGCCCTTGCTGTACATTACCTGGTTGGGAAGTTGAAATCTCTCGATGGCGACAATTGTGCAGAGTTACAATGTGGTTATCACGTGGACAGACTAATAAGCAAGCTACCAATAAGCTTAAGAGACAGTTTCCTCGAACGCTGTACCAAAAAAGGTGTGATGGAAGGACACTCACTTCAAACCAACACAAGATTACGCATAATATAGCGATCACAATAGGGAACTGCTACCCGAGGATAAAAAAATGTTTAAAGAAAATTGCCAAGAGCTCTTTGACATTTTTCTGTGAAATATGGTTCATCTGTAGCAGTTGAGGGCAGGTTGCTTTCAAGAAAGGCCGATATAGATGTAGGCCATACTTGACTCATCTAACTACGTCAGAGACTAAAGTCATCCGCGGTAATTTAGGGCACAGCGCCTGCAGGAATATACCAGATTACGTCAAGTCTTGCACCAGAACATTGGATATCCGCTCAACTCTTTGCTTCCAAATGTGCTGATATTCACGGACAGTGATTTCCATTACATTATGGAAGCTCTATGGGCTGATCCAATGTTGGAAACTGCCCTGTTTACCGTCATTGGTTATATATAACTTTCATGTGTAACATACTATATTTTCCTGAACTATAAAATCTATTAAAATTCTTCTTTCTCCAGTAACACCTTTGCACCAACCCAGCGACTAACCTACATCTGCCGTAACTGGTGCGTAACTGGTGTCTCAGCGTTCTCGCTTGTAGCACTTGTTATTAACACGAACACCAGGTATCATCACTGTTTGATTGTGATTCATAGACATTTGCTTGCGATTTTCTTTGTAGCTTTATTTACATATGTAACAATTCAACTAGGAATATTACTGGTGCAGACTGAGATGAATGTTTTATTACTATGTATAATGGGACTTGATAATGTGACCCTGCTATTGCACCATCTGCTAGACAATGGCAATGTACAAATTATAACGCACTTTGTCATTACAAACTACAGTTGTGTGGGTTAATGAAGTATAGTTATACATTAACTGTCCGTAATTATCGTAAACATTGGCTGGCAAATATCACTACATACTTGTTTGTATGATATGGGACATAGATAAATTAATAAATTTATCCGGTCCCCTCAGTTCCTTACAATTATCTTTACTGTTATTTACCTACAACTCTTATTCGGACTTTTTAGACTCTCGACTAAAGTTACAGTTCCAACAACTAATTTACTATTGAAAAGAAGCTGTCTAAATCGGCCTGGACCAGACGGGACTGGATTTCTTTATTTAAGAAATAAACGACCAGTGGGAGTGGTTTATTGTACAATAAACACTGCAGGGAAAAGTTTTATGTCGCAAGACAGATGCGTTGTCAGTTTGGTCGCATGGCCCTGTAACGTGTGACTGCATGAGTTGTCTCCCTTGTACAGTGCTTGTCTTGATAGCGGGCCCACTCTGTCTCACTGCTGCGATGATGTTGACTGACTAACTGTGTGACTGTGAAGCTCGCACGCGGCGATGCGCGGCTTGCTGTGCGTGCCTGGAACTAACAGAGTAGTCTCCCTTCTGCCGTTCAGCATTTAGACACTTTGTTGATGTGTTTGACAATCACTGGTGTATTTGTCACTGCAGACCAGAGAGGTCAAGCATGTATACCGTATATATGACCTGTGTAATATCATCACACTGTACAAACACATACTTGTGATAAAGCTGACTAAGATAGCATACTACTGATGTATACCGTATACATGACAGTGTGTGACCTGTGTAATATCATCACACTGTACAAACACATACTTTTGATAAACCGGACTAAGATAGCATAACAACTGATGTGTACCGTATACATGACAGTGTGTGACCTGTGTAATATCATCACGTTATACAAACATGTTATTCTCGTTTCCAAGCAGTGACAAATTTTCAGATTTATGCCCAATTTTCAGACAAAACAAGACTGCAAATTGGCACATAGTACGGTTAGTCAACAAAAAACGCTCCACACAATAGTGTCAAGTATTGACTTCAATATATTTTGTGTTTGTGGAGGTATAAACCAGTACAAAGTGTGTCATGTAGCAGATTTAGGAAGACTGTCACATCAAAGTGTCACACCGGTTTGATCTACCCGGTTTAAGGAACATGTGCAGATCGGTTTTATATTATGGATTTACACAAATTGTGCTGCAAGTGTTTCTAGAAAATTACAGTGTGTTCTCATGGGTTTTACATAGCGGATTTTCACGAAGCACCTCCATCGGCTTATGTTTGTACCTCTATACATGCAAAATATTTAAATATCAAACGTTGACGCCAGATAATAAACTAGTCAATTATTATAAATACACTTCTCAAAAGACTACTTACCTAATCATTACACAAGACAGAGAGACAACAACACGAAATCAGAGACATCTTTCAGGGCCAAGTCCAACGTCCCGCCACCCTATTATCGGTCAATCAGGAGACCGCAAAAGACGTGGCCTATTTTTTCTTTTGGTTAGGCCAGGTTCACAAAGTGCCGATTATGGCTCCCGTTTGAGATCAGACAGCGCTACAACACAAAAAGTGAAAAAGTCTGATTACTGTCCTCTATGATCTGGAAGTTCCTATCATTGTCTGAACGCAGTCGTATGCGTTCGTTACAGAGTCCTACGGGTTCGGGAAAGGTCCAGAGATGTCGGCCAAGCACTCCCGACAGTATGGTGCGTCCCGTAACATTCGGGAAACTAAGCCGATTTTGTCTAGTCGGATTACAATCGTGACTATATCGTGACAGATTCTGCTGTATTGGATCAAAATCGTAACAATGTCCTGTGTTGTCTGGCGGTGTCCTGTGGATCGGGAAGCTGTCGTGATGAACGGGCATGAATTGTTCATTGCCGTTTCTTGTCGATTGAGTCCAGATTGCATCCAGATCTTGCCGAATGCGAACCGTCTTTGTCGATTCACTGTCCGGTCACTCTCTGATCTCTGTCGGATCGCATTCAGGAGAATCAGGACTCTGTCTTGACAGATTCGGTCGTTTTTCACCATGCAGAAGATACATATCGGATCAGATTCGGATTGAGAACGGGAGAATCGGGACGCCACCTGAATAATATCTGATTGTGAATTTCCCGCCACGAATCACAGGATCTTGATCAGACCTATTGACAAAGTTTAATCGGGAATGGTCTTATCAAGGACGGCAGTAAACAACCTGAATGTGTGACTGAGCCCTTGAAGGGGGCATAGGCCTGACCAAAGTTGATTGGTTAGCCAATCAAATGCGAAGAAATCACTTGCAATTAATGTATTTCCCAATAACTACGAATGCTGCTATGGGACGCTGCTCTGTACAGCGAATTCCGGCACCACAGACGAAAGTAGGGTGCTCAAGCAGTTCGCTCACACTGATGCTTCACACGAACTTATGACAGACACTGTAAGCATGTAGCACAGCAACTTGGTAAGCTGACATGAAGTTGACACCCCTAAAGAAAACTAAGCAAACATTGCAATGTTTCTCTCTTCGTACACCACAAGTCGCTATAATGCGACGCAAACTGTGACGCAACAATATGACGTCAAAGCCTTATGTTTGACGTCACAGTCGTATATAGAAGAGCGCCAAATTTCAAGCATCTGTTGCCACCAAAACCTGAAATACAATCTCTTTGTAGATTTGAATCGCAGTCCTGTACACAATGTACAGTCATACATCTTGTGAATAGTGTAGTAGCCGCAACTTTGCCTTTTGTAATGTATAATTGCACATATAATTTTAAAAATATGTTAATCGACAATGAAAGGCCGCAGAAAGGCCTGTTTCTTACAGCGGGGGCTTATTTTGATTTGATAACATCTTATGGATCAATCAAACTTGAGTAATCTCCAAATTTATGGTAGAATATCAGATCAACCCAGCTAACACACGACGTTGTCCCAATGTTGTGGAAAGGTTGTGGATTGGTAACGTCGTGATATAACGTTGTCACAACATTATTATAACGTCAACGTGCAACGTTATTTCACAACGTTGCACATTCACGTTGTGAAAACGTTGTGGATCGGCCATCACGCAACGTTTTGTAACTACGTTTCTGAAACGTCGGTGAAACGTTATGGAGTTTGCTTCTCGATAGTCATAAAGGAATAGAACTGCTTTATCAAAATCAACATGAATTTGTCAGAATACCAAGGCAGTAATGCATTACCTTTCTTTATATTCGGCATTTGAATTTTCATCTCTTAATACTAAAATTTCCAGAACGTAATTGCGTATCTCTATGACAACGTTAGTATTACGTTACATTGTAACGTTATTCCACAACGTAACAACAACGTTGCAAATTAAAGTTGTGATAACGTTGTGCTTTGGACATTACAACACTTTTTGTAAATGATGTTTAGGAAACCACTTGTAGATCTACCATCTCTACTAAATGTTGTCACAAGCAATATTACAGTTAAAAACAATTGGCGCGCATTTTTTGCGACGTGAGAGCGACTGCTGAAAAGTTTACCTGTTGCCTCGTGAAGTGACGTCAGAATGACGTCACATTGTCGCGGAAGATGTGTTGTCACCAGCCATATTAGTTGTACATATTACAACCAAGTGATTGTGCAGCATTTGGAACTGGACAGATGATCTGTGAATTCGGATGAGGTAAGTTAATTTTTCAAAAGCAGTCTCCGCTTGTTGATGTGTTTCTGTACATGCAGATAGTCAAATGATTTAAATGTGTCGTATTATTCAGAAGTGGCGGGGTTTTGAATGCAGTTTGCCGGTCACTTTCACTGAGCGTCAGTGTTGATATTTAAGAATTGACCTTCACTTTGTGTGAGTTCATTGGAGTATGAACCTTCAGAGAGTGAGGGCCAAACTGTGTGAACGTCGGAGCTTGCGATTTTATTTAGTACGTGTGACTTCATGTTTACATGCATACAGCCATACAACAACCAGCTATATCGCGGAATAAAATACATGTAGTTCCTCAAAAAGAGAGGTGACATGGGCGTATGGATGCACAACTTGCTCTTCAGAAACATCTTACGCAACACATGTGTTCAAATAATAACACCATTAGATGAGAAAGGTCTGTAAAGAACTACCTCAGTAAGTCAGTCATAAAGACAGCACGTCGTAGTACATTTACATCAAGTACAAGACGTCCAAATGGCCGACACGATAAACATGACAGGAGGATTTCTTAGTCCTTAATGAACCTGTGGCGGTTACATGTGTTATTCATCATTATGCAACTGACCGATTATTGAAAGGTGATTAAAGATGCGTCAAACAGACACCAAGGTAAATTCGTAGATTGCTGGAGACGGTCACTGTCAGCCTAGACACAGATCGAGTCGATACTGACGATAGTTTGGATGTGCATTTTTTCGTTTGTTCCTATAAGGATGGGCCGTAGCGAGGAAATTCGTGAACAATCATGCAGTCAAGCTCTCTTACGTTTCTCAATGTATACTGGAAGACTGAGACCAAGATAAAAGGTTCTAAATGATCAGAAATAATACTTATGTATGTTTTCGTGCTAGGGAAATCTCAGGGGTTTCCCCAGGAATGTGGAAGTAGTCCGTCAGTGCTTACGTCATTTCAAGAACACGGTTTCGTGAAAAACGTATGAACGTCAAATTGTGTCGTTCATACACTTATGAACGTCAATTTCGCGGTCATGTGACCGACCTCTCGTCCAATGGAAAAAACGTATATCGTGTAAACTTCAAATTAAAAATACTTGATACACAGAAGATGATGTATATAGATATGAAGAAGGCCAAAGACTTTTTTCCATATTATTATTTTATGGATACCAAAGGTAATTACCAAGGGCAAGCGGTATATGTTTGACCAGAATTCAGTCTGGCGGCGTTTTGTGACTGTCGGTTTTGATCGTAAGCGAAAGGGTCTGTAAATAGGCCTAACTTATGCATCGCCTACTGACCACTGACAGTTATCCACATTTCTTCCTTGTTATTTCTGAAATCATTTCTTTTTAAAGTTAAAATGTACTAATCTTCTGATTTTTGTGAAACAATGTGGGTCATTCAGGCCATGGGAAAGGTTGATTAGACTTCTCTTATACAGCGAAGAGAGGGAACCAAAACAATTGAAGTATTTTCAGATCGACTCTCTGTAGGCTGCTAGTTACAATGTATAGCCCTAGTCTAAAGCGCTCAATGATGTTATGAAAAATTGTATTTTCGGGAAGAGACAGAAACACATTTCTGGTTTCCGAAAAGGCCTAATTAGCACTGACTGAAGTAGCCTAAATGTGGATCATCTGGTTGCTGGTGCTGTCTATTGACCTTTTTTCGCACTATCGCCATCTTGGATCGAAAACGAGGCTTGGAGAGCATAGCTCCATGTAGTGAGAGTCGCATCAGCTCAAAGGGAACAGACAGCATGTTGTGCATTTCACTGATGGAACAAACAAAAAATGGTATCCTCCGTATCTAATACAGAAGATATTTCACATTAAATCATGAGGTCCAACTAAAATATGCCTGTAATTCACTGGAATTAGCATTTTGCTGTCAGGATCCCGGAAGTGAATCGAAAGGTGCATTTCGAGATACGTATTTCAGAAATAGATTGTTTTATCATAACCTCGTCGGCATATAGGTACAGTATGACAGTACATTCAATGACAGAAGTTTTGTATCGTAAATAAACCGCATAACATGAAACACGTCAGTGTACTTTTGCAAAATTGCTCAGTCAATGCGTGGCTTGGCGAACTCTAGATCAAGATTGAGATCATGTTTATTTCACGTTTCATAGTGGTGTTTGCTGCACAACGCACTATCGTTTTGCCACGAGTCCAGTTGACAAAAGACACTTGTTCTCCTCTGATTTTAATTTTAACATATTACAATGTTAATTATGAAAATAATTCGTGTGTCAAAATAAATATTCAGAAGGGGCGATAACTCTATTCAGTGTGTACAATGACAGATGATACTTTACTTGTTCTTCAAACATCACTTACTTAACTGATTATTGCCGATTGAGATTGCACCGTGCACGACAAAAGTAATAATGTGTGAACTGTTTATAATAAGTTAAAAGGAAACTAAAAATTGATAAATATAAATAATGCATGAAATTGAAGAAATACTAGTATAAGAATTGATACAACTACCAACTTCTTGAACACCCTCAATCCTGTATGATGATAGGTAATTGTATATCAAAAGTAAGCTACTAATACATTTATCCTGAATAGTTTGAAAATGTCTTGGTCAGATATGAGTACAGATAAAATAACAAAAGATAAAAAGGAATCAACTTCAATTGGTAATCAAGCCAAGATAAAATATATGTATTGGTACAAATTATGTTGATGGAACAATCTGGATTTCTCATATTTAACAAAGAAAAACAAACCACAATTTTCATATCTTTATTTCTCACAATATACGTTTTCAAAACTTAACATGGACTGGGTGTCTTTGTTAGTCAAAAGCACCTAATTAAATTCCAGGAGAAAATAATTTTCTTGCTTGTAAACAAATGGTACAATGTGCTTTTTCAGTGTCTGATAAAAATTGGCCATGTTGATTTGTGAGTGAATAAGGCTTTCCACTTCCTCGTCCTTTGACAGGGCGCACATTGTAACCATTGTGTTACTGTCCGCAGAAAGCTCGTCCAGACATCCGTCCATTGGATACTAGTACTTCATTGTGTTGACTCGCTGGCCTAAAATGAATAATTCAATAATATTGTAATAATATTCCTACTTCAATAACATTTTTTTATAAACAATGCATATACACCTTCTCTCAAAATATTGCTTATTTAGAAAACAACATTCTTCTGAAATAGAGAAGATGAAGATCACAAAGAAATTATAAGACTTGAATTTATTTTGTCAAATGCAATGTTTATCTCTTCATGTGGTTTACTAAAGTTGATATCTTGACTTGAAAATATTAACTTTGTCAGATCACAAGATGAAATATTATTAAACATATTTTATTGTCCAAAATGATAAAGGGCAGCACTTATTACCGCCTTCTCCCTATATACAGTTATACATAATATTGAATGAATGAATGAAAATGAACAATTTACAGTTGAAGCTTCACATTGTGGAAACATAGTGCGCAATATATATACAGTGCTCATATGAAGGATATGTACGATGTGCTGGAAAGTGAAGACAGTGTGCATCTCATACATATCCTAATATTATACATTGTAGTGTTGAATAAAGATTTAACAATATTAATGATTAACAGTTTGGAAACAATAATATGCCAGCTACTGAATCTGTAAGTCGTTTCTATAAATTTGTGTACAGACAAGAATAGTTTTGTATTCAGGAAAACATCTAAGTTTGGATCACCAAAAAAGAATACTATGTCGAGTTATTTGTCCTCCAGGATTATCGATAGCTGTCAGTATTGTCTCCCTAAAATCATCATATAAGGTACATTCGAAGAAGAAATGGAACGAATTTTCTCAAGGAGCATGCTATACAAGGAGCACGAGATAAATTAATGCTATCATCGTTATTTGACAAGGAAATTAAATTTCTTCTATGGATTTATGTAAAAAAATTTAGTCGTTTTGATTGAATTATAAAAAAATATCAAAATGATCACACCACTTGACTTGATTGAAATAAACTAAAGTTCTAAAGATTGTTAACAATAGTAAAATATTACATCATAACAATATAATTACTGCAAAATGACACAGTAAGCATAACTATATTCTTATATAAAAAATTGATACGATTCATTATCAATAATACATGACAATTGCTTGCACAAAAGAAATATTTTTGTTTTAAATGTTTCAAAACATGTGGACATAAAACCAGATGGGTTTCACAATTAAACAAAGGGAATAAATGAGTTATGATTGCTAATACGCATGGGAATTAAAAATAATTCTTTTTATACTTTAAGTTTTTAGTAATGTCAATATCAATTTATGCATTTGAAATATTTGAATACAAACTGTTAAAGAGTTATCTGTTTCTGTAAATTGTATTAAGATCACATGTGATTGACCATTTACTGGACATAAATTAGTTGGGTTTTTGTTCTTTTCATGACATAATTAAATCGGTACAGTAAAGTTAATATCATTTTGGTAGAAATACACTCTCTCAAAAAAGAAACGCAACCCCTATATTTTCAAGATGTTTATCTCAATATTTAAATTATTATAACACATTTATTATTGAAGACAACAATATGAAATTTGGCATGGTGGCAGTACAGTTATGCAAGTTTAAGTCCAGGCTTCGACAGTTCTCTCACTAAGATTGACTTGACGAAAGGAGGCGTCTTTATCAGTACCTCGTATGAGCGCCACGAGCTGCGATCACAGCATTACACCTCCTAGGAACAGAACGGATTAGACGCCGGATTCTTTCCTGAGGGATTGCTCTCCACTCCTCCTGCAGTGCAACGGCTAGTGCATCCAACGTCTGCGGCGGCGGTGTACGTGCAAGTACTCGTCGGTCCAGATAATCCCAAAGATGTTCGATTGGGTTGATGTCTGGTGATCGGGAGGGCCATGGTAACACGTTGACCTTAGAATTCTGGAGAAAATTCACTGTTGCATTAGCAGTGTGCGGCCGGGCGTTGTCGTGTTGATAGAGCTCCCTCTGTTGGTCGATAATCGGCAGAAGATGAGGCTGTAAGACGTCATTGATATAGCGCTGGGCTGTCAAATTGCCACGAATGATCACCAAGTCTGATCTTTGGTTGTAAGACATGGCTCCCCACACAATGACGCCCCCACCTCCAAATCTGTCGACCTGCCGAACACAGTTCAGGGCAAAACGTTAGTTTCCAATTCTATAGACACGCTGTCTTCCGTCACGGCGTTGTAAGAGAAAACGTGATTCGTCACTAAACCAGACGCGCCTCCAGTTTCTGAGGGTCCATATCCGAACGTTGGTACACTACCTGAGTCGTTGGCGTCGATGTTCGTGGCGTAAAACAGGTCCAATAAGTGGTCTTCTTGCACGTAGACCGGCCTCTCGTAGACGGTTCCTAATTGTTTGTGCGGGCACTCTTCTCAAACCTGGCACTTGTGTTGCAGTGACGGTAGGTGTGGCTAGCCGATTACGTAGGTGGGTGACCCGGATGAGTCGATCCTGAGGTGTTGTGGTAACCCTTGGCCTACCACTTCTGGGGCGATCTTCAGTTGCATGAAACTGGGTCTATCGGCTCCAAAGTCGGGAAATCGTTGTTTTATGAACATTGAGGTACCGGGCAGCGTTTCCAAAGCTTTGTCCGGCCTCAATACAACCAATGGCGATATTTCGATCTGCAGCACTCAACCGTGGCATATTCGACCTTGTCTTTCGGTAAAAATGATAGAGTGAATCGCTAATCAACACGTGCTTTTATAAACCCATACTTCTACTGCTCTTTCCATGAATTGCACGTGCATGAGGCTTTTGGCATGGGCCACGTGAAAATTTTGCTCACTATGATAAAAGTAACAATAAAATGCCCTTGTGCACGACAATTGGTGTGTTTGGGCGCTTACGTTAATAAACAGTGTACATGGTATAAGTGCATATCAGAAAAATTGTGTTTACAATTAATATTTTTCTTCTTGGGGTTTTCTCACGTTTTCAGACTGGGGTTGCGTTTCTTTTTTGGGAGAGTGTATTAACTGTTACCAAAATTGCAGATCAAACTGTACTTTACTTTAAATATTTACACACCCTTCATGTAATAATTCAGTTGAAATATTACACCTCATGCTATCTAATCTGTCAACATTGACAATCAAAATAACAACTGTTCACAATCACAACAGCACAAGTAGATCTAGAGATCTAACATTTTATTGGAATGCATTTGAGCCCATAACAATTTACATCTAATACGCAACTGATGCAAACTTCTGATTTGTTACGATTGTAAATTCTCAGTAGGTTACAATGTGATACATTATATCAATTTAGTTAGTTTCTGACATGTTAGTTTCTAGATATGGTCAAATTCGTCAAAAGGTCAATATTTCTACTTCAAATACAACCCGCAAAGTTATTTAAACTCACAATAAATAGTTTGGCTTAATGGTGCGTAAACAATGAATTATTCTTTACAAGATTTCAGTAGCATTTGTATTAAGTCTGTTCAGCTACCATAAACTGCACTGGGAGTTACCAGGTGGTCATGGATATTTTAAATTGAAATCACAACAGAACGGCCAGACTCAAATGTATATCGGTAAGGAGACCAGATAACAGTAGAATAGTTTGTCAATAAGAATAATGTTCAATACTTATGATAAATGTACCGGGATGGTAAAATTGTCACAGTTTGTGCCGATTGCGTGCCTTGTTGACATCTCCATGTGTTTCATGTGCTATCCAGCCTTCACCTTCTGCTCTCCAAGTCTCGCTTTCAAACCGGAAGTAGCGAAGGCGCCTATCATGTCACATTGTGTATTTTTAATATTTCCAAAAAAAATCAATTCATCATTTTCCGTTAACTAGATCTATGTCCGACTCCCTTCTAATGAAAACGAGCAAATGTAAAACGAATCGCTCGTCGCGCGCTATAACGGGGTGTTTGCGGTATTGTCCTCGCTGGTGATGATACGCTAGTGAGTAGTCGATAGTCAAAAGTTAAATATCACCATATATTGTCAGTGAGTTGGTCATCGTTTGTTGATTATTAAGGTGAGATAGTTGTGGCCAATGTGCACCAATGAAAAAAATATACAATGGAATTGATAGCAACCATTTGCGTTCGGTTTTCGATCTCCATATGTTGCTACGTAGGCTACCATGCTACAGAATTATATTTAACGATATTGAACTCTATTATGTTAATAAACGTAGTAACAAACAAATTTCATATGATACTTGGTTCTCTGAAACATTTTTACAGTGAGAGAGAATAAAATGGTGATCGAAAACTGAACGAGTAAGTTCCAGTGCTCGCTACAGGGTTAGAAATTGGCACTAGTTCTATAGTCCTTGCCAAACTGCCCAATAGTAAAGGTATCCTAAGGACTATTCGAATTTTGACATGTTTAAAGGTTTAACTATATGCTATCATTATAAGGACTAGTGGACTGAAACTGTTTCTACCGCCGCGCTACAAAATCGTACTGTAGCTAGATCTATATAAACAGCGCTGCGATGAAGATGTGAGTCGTAATAAACTACAATGCCTGTCTAATATATCTGTTCTCGTTTGGATTCCTGTTTAGAAAAGGTCGCCAACAAACCATGTTTGTACTAACATGATTGTGTGTCGACTGCTCCGACTCATTGTTCTCTGACAGAGATTGTGAGACATGGCTCACTATAACAATCACTGGTTTGCCCGACCGGTTTATCAGACCGGTGTATATGGAAACCAAATTACATCAGGCGTTTTTTTATGATGGTACTCTTAATTTTGTTACTTAGATCTATATCTGTAGCCGCTACATCCGGGTATTACACCTGAGCAACCGCACCGTAACAGCGACGTCCACGGCGGCTACAGCACTGGGACACAGGATCAGTCGACAGACCGTCTACAGGAGACTACGGCAGTATGGTATCCGGCTACGTCATCCCTACCGCGGACCGCTCCTGACGCCTCGACACCGGAACAACAGACTGACCTGGGCCAGGCGAGTTCGACGTTGGCAACGGCGGGACTAGGCACGTGTTATGTTCTCTGATGAGAGCAGATTCCTCATCTTCAGAAACGATGGTCGGCAGCTTGTATACCGACGATTTGGTGAACGTTTGGCGCCTAACTGTATCCAACAGGTCCGGCCGTTTGGAGGTGGAGGGTTAATGGTTTGGGGTGGCATATGTGGTGACGTCAAAACGATGCTTGTCGTAATTCATGGAAACCTGAATGCACAGCGTTATCTTGATGACATCCTACGGCCTGTTGTGGTGCCCTTTATTCAGCAACAGCCTCGTGGACTCCTTTTCCAACATGACAATGCAAGGCCACACACAGCAAGATTGACGCAGAATTTCCTTGCAAACGCCAACGTACAGGTTTTGCCATGGCCCGCATGTTCACCGGACATGAATCCCATCGAGCACTTATGGGACCACCTCGATCGGCAAATCCGACGTCGCCGTGTGCCTCCAGTCAACGTCCAGGACTTGGAACGATGTCTCCTCGAGGAATGGCAACGCATCACTCCCAACGTCATCAGACGTTTGACGTCATCAGTCCGTAGGCGTGTTCTGGCATGTAGTGATGCTCACGGTGGACATACCCGCTACTGACTTGACTTTGAGACGTGTGGTGTGACATTTCCCGTTGTTTCTGTGATCAGTGCTCTAACGAAATGTTCATTTTTCGACCCCACCCATCATTAAAGGCTTGTCATATTGGTTGTACAGATTTTATTGAAATGAAATTTTTGTACAGATGTTGTGAAAGGATTTCTCAAAAGCATAACACCAATCCTAAACTTCTGCATTGTTTAGTTTTTCTTTTATGTCGTTGTAAACAGGTGGTATCGTTTCTTTTGGACACTAGTTTATAAGGACTTGTACGAACAGCCACACACACAAACACGCGATAATTTAACGCGACATTTAACCCTATTTCACATCACATCACCTCACCTCACCTCAAAACTTTTCTGTCAACACTCATATGTCCTTCGAAACAGAATGCATCAGTTGTTTTACTAAGAGTCAGATTTGTCCATTTCAACTTACAAGCTGATCTAACCGGAAACAACTCGCAACAACCACCACCACCCTACCTCTCCCCCTCTACCCACCACCCTCCCTCCGGCTACACAACCAAGTCTCGCAACAACCACTACCACCCTACCTCTCCCCCTCTACCCACCATCCTCCCTCCGGCTACACAACCAAGTCTTGCAACAACCACCTACACCCTACCTCTCCCCCAACCCTCCGTCCGGCTACACAACCAAGTCTCGCAACAACCACTACCACCCTACCTCTCCCCCTCTACCCACCACCCTCCCTCCGGCTACACAACCAAGTCTTGCAACAACCACCACCACCCTACCTCTCCCCCTCTACCCACCACCCTCCCTCCGGCTACACAACCAAGTCTCGCAACAACCACCACCACCCTACCTCTCCCCCTCTACCCACCACCCTCAAGCTACACAACCAAGTCTTGCAACAACCACCACCACCCTACCTCTCCCCCTCTACCCACCACCCTCCCTCCGGCTACACAACCAAGTCTTGCAACAACCACCACCACCCTACCTCTCCCCCCCTACCCACCACCCTCCCTCCGGCTACACAACCAAGTCTTGCAACAACCACCACCACCCTACCTCTCTCCCCATCCTCCCTCCGGCTACACAACCAAGTCTCGCAACAACAACCACCACCCTACCTCTCCCCCTCTACCCACCACCCTCAAGCTACACAACCAAGTCTTGCAACAATCACCACCACCCTACCTCTCCCCCTCTACCCACCACCCTCCCTCCGGCTACACAACCAAGTCTCGCAACAACCACCACCACCACCCTACCTCTCCCCTTCTACCCCCACCCTCCCTCCAGCTACACAACCAAGTCTCACAACAACCACTACCACCCTACCTCTCCCCCTCTACCCACCATCCTCCCTCCGGCTACACAACCAAGTCTCGCAACAACCACCACCACCCTACCTCTCCCCCTCTACCCACCACCCTCCCTCCGGCTACACAACCAAGTCTCGCAACAACCACTACCACACTATCTCTCCCCCTCTACCCACCATCCTCCCTCCAACTACACAACCAAGTCTTGCAACAACCACTACCACCCTACCTCTCCCCCTCTACCCACCACCCTCCCTCCGGCTACACAACCAAGTCTCGCAACAACCACCACCACCCTACCTCTCCCCCTCTACCCACCACCCTCCCTCCGGCTACACAACCAAGTCTCGCAACAACCACTACCACCCTACCTCTCCCCCTCTACCCACCATCCTCCCTCCAACTACACAACCAAGTCTTGCAACAACCACCACCACCCTACCTCTCCCCCTCTACCCACCACCCGCGTAGTAGCCTCTTCCATTGAATATGTGAAATACGCGAGTGATTGAATCTTGTTATGAACCACTGCCTGCAATAGTCCAGCTATATGGCGACGGTCTGTTTATAGAAACTTGATCAGGTCAATCTAAGTAATATTGATGTTCAAATACAATAGTGTCCAACCATCAGTCGTCGTTAACAGTGCATTAATCTACAAGACAATGAAATGATTTTCCGTTATTCCCGGTGTATTGAAGACGCGAATTGAAATATTATGTTGCGTACGAGTGTACTTAGCAACGGTTCCAAATGTCATTTCTTCAAATATCCAGCGAAAAGGCTGATTTAGCGAGGGGGAAAGTTTTGATACTACACAGTCATTGTGGAGAAGAGAAGCGGAATCCAATTGGACATGCCATTTTTTTACTATTGCATTTTGAAGGATGTGTCTATAGGCTGGGGGCTAAGTCCTGTAGGGGGCTTAGAAAAACGCCAACCACATAAAAGCAAGGGTGAAATGTCCCTTTGATTGTTTACTAGCTACGTTTCAACGGGAGTTCCGTCAATATTCAGGAATACATGTGTCACAGTTGTCACAAATTCAATTTTTAATATTTCACAATAACACACAACAAACATCCGAATGAATACAAGCAACAAACGTACTAAGAACTCGTCTCGACACACTGGATTTATAACACAATGGACGAACAGGGGTGAGTTTTCCTTTTGGGCGTTTTCTGGCAACGTTTCAATGATTTTGTTTCCATTGCATTCAGTGCCATCTGCGTCGCTGTTGTTAAACATTTTAATCTTCCACACTTAACTCTTGACACTCACGAGGCTGATGACTAACAGATCCCGAATACATCCCCACCCCTCCCTGGGAGAAAGGGGAGGTGTGATGCCTGACCTCCAAGTTTCAATGTGCCATGTCCGGAGGTCGAGTGATTACTCTTACTGCGCAGTACTTCTCTCGAAACAAGGAAGGAGATTTGACATAGTTGAAAATAAATCAGCAGATCAGATGAAACATGTCACGAATGAAAAACCTTGCTGTGGCTAAACAATTTGTAACATTTTCGTAAACTTTGATATGTAAACAGCAAATATAGTTCAGTTTAACGTCATCTTAAGAATGAGGCGTCGAACTGAGTAGACAAGCGTCCTCACATCGACTGCAGGTATCCGATTCCATTCCTCACGGAGGGCAACGATCAACGCTTGTCTCGTGGAGGGAGGATGTTGACGTTTCCGAAGACGACGCCCAAGCTGGTCCCAGAGATGTTCTATGGGTGAAAGATCTGGTGATCGAGCTGGCCACGGCAGGACAGTCACGTTATTGGCGTTGAGGAAGTCTCTAGTAATACGGGCTTTATGGGGTGTGGCGTTATCTTGTTGGAACACCGTCCGTTGTTGACGCTGGATGAGAGGAAGAACCAGTGGCCGTAAGATATTGTCAATGTACCGTTGTGCTGTCACCTTCGATGATGACAAGTTCCATCTTCTCGTCCCCACAAATGCCGCCCCAGACCATCACACTCCCACCCACCCCACTTCCACCCCACCAACCCGTAAGGTTCCACCTCCTGGACAGGTACGTACACCACGTCACCACGTCGTCGATAAACTGGCGTTGGCCCATCAGGTTTGAAGAGTTGGAACCTGCTCTCGTCACTTAACAGCACTCGCCGCCATTCCCTTTGTTGCCATCACTGAGTTTGCCTGCACCATGTCAATCTGGCAGTCGATGTTGACAGGTCAAGGTAATGCCCTTGAAAGGGCGATAAGCCCGGAGACCATAATGTCGTAGTCGTCTCGTCACTGTTTGTCTGCTGACCGGATGTCCTAAGCTGTTGGCAGCTGATGACGTCACAGTAAGAAATCTGTTCCTCAGATGAAGTACCCGTAAAAAGCGGTCATCCTGCGGGGTCGTGATACCAGTCTGGTAATGGTCATCTTGGAGCAGTTCATGTCAATGGCAACCGCTCTCTGTGCTGCTTCCATCTGCAGCATACCTATGACTCTCTCCCTCTGGACAGCGGTCAGTCTTGGCATGTTCGTTGGTGTTAATCATCGCAACCAATGATAGGGAACAGATCCGTGCGTAATTTATACACGGAAATTGCACGATAATTTGGGAAAGAATGTTTTTAAAAAATGCTGACAAAAAGCAATATCTCCCAAAATCCGCAAAGCACGCGCAAAGAACGACAGAGAACATGAAGTGTTTTGAACAAGTTGGCATCTTGGTTTCAAAGTGGCAAATCAGTTAATGTTGGTAACGTTTCTTTTGACCCTCAGCTTATTTATGTCGTTCAGATATTTGGAAGGATTTATTCTCTCACAGCTGCTATAAAAAAAGAAATCGTCGCACAGTACTTCCATCGGTATACGATAAAAAGCAGCGAAATTTGTTGTTTTTCAACGCAGAATAAATTATTGGACAACACTTCCGGGCGGATGTTCTATCATTGGACCACTGTGGCCGTCCATGACGACATAGTATACAATAACTCGTAATTGTTCAGAGGTTTCAAATGACAATAACATATATCTTATATGACAGATTCTTGAGTGGTGGTAATGCTTTAATCTCTACATTTTACCCTTGTTTGTGTGCTCTTGTTCTCTTCAGCAACAGTTCAACATGTCCGATAACACTGACCCAGCCTAGCTCTAGCGGGATTCTCCTTGACTAACACTTAGTCCATGAAAACCTTTTCTTAAAATATTTTTGTTTTCAAAAGAACCTTTCCTCTTCTGCTGTTTTCATTTGTGGAATCAAGGAAACCAGACTTGGTCTAGTTTGATATAAACTTAGATTTTCTTTGGCTGTTATTAAATATTTATAGATATCAATCAAGTCTAGAACGATTTGGCAAGTACAGTATTGCTTTATTTCTACCCCCTGAAAGTAAGCACTGTTCTGGGCTCAACCGGATTTTATTTTGAATTTATAGCTCAAATAAAAATATCGAATTACCGTCCATTGTCCGATTTCAATACATCGTTGATGCCGCGCTATACTATCACCTATTTATTATAATCAATTTGACTAGTATGTACATTACCCCAATGAACATGTATTTGATCACACACTTAGCATCAACCAATACTATTATTTTATTTTGTGATGAATTTAACTGGATCAGGCGTAACATGTGATATTAATTATCCATCGATATCTTCCCTCGTTGGTCTAACTATATCTACAAAATATAAATAAAATCCAACAGGAGCCCAGAACAATTCTTAATTTCAGTGTAGAGCTGAGGAAATCAAGACTTTCCAAATGATTCTAAACTCGAGTTGGACTCCTTTCTTTTCTATGGTGAAATGTCACACAATAACAAGTCCAGTTTGGCCCCCGCCCGGGATCCCGTCCGTCACATCAGCTGACTTTTGGTTATATCATCTAACATGGCCAACTAAGTGTCTCAAGTAAACAAGAACCTAATCAGTGAGGGGTCCTTTATTGAAGTAGTCAGTGCAAACATCGGAGAGAAATTCCTGCAGTGTATCGAGTGAATCAGATCAAAGTACTGGGTTGACATCAAACAGTAGATTACATATTATGTGAAACCTTTTATTATAAAATTAATAATTGATATTGATAATCTTTTTTACAAAATGCGTTCTGAAAGTCATGTTCAGCAGCTTAAATATCACTCGGGCTTCGAATAGCTTTCATAAATTTACTGTTTCAGCTAATGTTCCTGATCTAGGAAGATACAGTCAGTAGACTTTCACAGCAGTCTAATTTGGATATAAACATAATTTGCCTTCATATATACTGAGTCAAATCAAAACTTCACATTTTTAAAAGTAATCCCATATATGACAGTCAACGGACAAATGTATCAGAGAAAGTAATTTTTAATCATTAATGTCCAAAGAAGGACTTAATTAACGGTGGTAACCATAATTTGTTCCAAGCACCTACGACATTCGGTAACAACATCAATAATTTAAATCATAAGTCCAAAGCACGGGAATCTGATGGCACACAAGTTCAGTAGCGTGTATGGCCACCATGTGCATTGCCAACTGCCACACAACGCCTCCGCATGGACCTTGTGATGCTTGTGAACACATGTTTGGGAAGACGACGCCATTGTTGCTGCAAAATGGTGCCAAGATCTTGCAAATTCTGTGGTTGGTTCTGGAGAGTGCGCAGACATCTGCCAAGAGCATCCCAGACGTGTTCGATGGGATTGAGGTCGGGAGACCTTGACGGCCAGTCCATGACGTTGACTCCTGCATTCTGAAGAAAATTCCTTGTCAAAATTGCTGTTTGGGGTCTGGCATTGTCGTGTTGGAAGATCAAACCGGGTCCATGTGCTGCCATAAAAGGCAGAAAAGTTCTGGTGCCAGTACCTGGTCGCGGTAAGCAGCAGCGTTGATGTTGCCACAGATGACAAGAAGCCTGGAACGTGCATTGCCACAGAAAGCATCCCACACCATGACACTTCCGCCTCGAAATCTGTCAACTTCCTGTACACAATACTGGGCGTAACGTTCATGACGGCGCCTCCACACCCTCGCCCTACCATCAGCAAATCGAAGATTAAATCGGGATTCATCACTGAAGACGACTTGATTCCAATTCCTCTGAGTCCATCGTAAGTGTCGCTGTGCCCACAACTGACGTTGACGTCTGTGTAATTGAGTCAGAATCGGCCCGCAGTATGGCCGCCGTGCTTGAAGGTGAGCAGTTCTCAAACGGTTTCGAACAGTTTGCGCACTGAGTCTACCCCTAAACAGTTCATTTCTGGTTGATGTAGCCGTCAAAAATCGGTTACGGAGGTGACGTAAGACAACCTGACGATCCTCTGCATGTGACGTCACACGTGGTCGACCTGGCCGAGGGCGATCAGCGGTGGTACCCGTTTGCTGTAGACGCGTCTGTAAATCATAAACAGTCCGTCGACTACAACCCATCGTCCTTGCGACTTCAGCTACGGACGTTCCCGTCTGCAACATGCCGACGTCACGTTCACTTTGCACATAGGAAAGGCATGGCATGACAAATGGACGTAAAGACTTTTGTTTTCTTGTGTTTTTCTTTTTTTGTTAATGACTTAAAACACGTGCGGTATTATGGCCACGTGACCAGTTGCACGTGAAAAAACACTTTTGCCACTATAGTGCTGTGCACATTTGATCGATTTTGATCGATTCACCTGCACAAAAACGGGTGTTATCTGAAGACAATACGTGGCCATTACTGTTTAAATACACAATAAGGGCCCACAATGATAACTGGTCAAAATGTTAAAATTTTAGGATTGTGAAGTTTTTAATTTGGTTCAGTATATATACCTGTGGATTTGCCAGTACTAAACTGAACTTAGCACAAAGGATGCAAGGTGAGGTTTAAGTGTTACATGTAGCACTGTCAGTCAGCAGGCGGCACAACTCCTTTTTGAAAATACAGTATCATTCTTGTTTTCCTGAGTTTACCATGTCATAATCATTTACTTATCTTTTGGAAAATAATTCTTAATACATCGGCTCAGTCTGATGTGTTGAGTGGGTGGGTAAATTAACCGAATGTTTACCGATATGGCTTTGTATAATATTATGAGAGGCAGTAAACATGGGTCATGGGCCGAGACATCGAATATCTGTACCGCGGTAGGGATGAAAAATGGCCCAATACTTAAATAAATCGATGTCCAGATGCCGGGATATCGTACTTACAACAAGACTAAACCTCTACAGTACGGACACCGTGCACTGCAGTCTGAATGCAGGCATGTATGAATGTATATGAATATGTTGTCTGTGTACTGAATTGCCGACGTGAGATGATTCCTAAGGTCAACCTTGAACACGGACCCTGGCATCGTTGTTGACGTATCTGTATTTCCCGGGAGGAGCTGTGCAGGGTCCGTTTAACTACATGTGCAGGCTTCACATCCGTCGCTGACTCTGTCGTACCACCTCGTAGATGTCAGCATATCGTTTCTGGGTCAAGGAGCGGATATAACGGCCTCGAGTGTTGGTGTTGACAACACTCTACTCACGGCATAATGGGCTGCGTGCTCGATGAACTACCAGTTCGTCCATAAAAAAAACATTTCTGTAAAATACTTTTTTTTTTCAAAAGAACTTTTCCTTCTCTGATATTTCGGTCGTATTTATGGATAGTGGGTTTCAGTTGTAGGATTCAGTTGTGGGTTGAAGCTGTGTGTTGTGAGTTGAAGCTGCGGGTTTCAGTTGTGGGTTGGAGCTGTTGGTTTCGTTTGTGGATTGAAGCTGCTGGGTGTCGAATAAAGGAAACTAGTCTTTGTTCAGTATGATATAGGCTTGCCCAGGCTTTGAGTAACAGAAATAAATTGTATATATATAAATGCCACAGTCATGGCGCAGGACTACATGATTGAAGACCAACTGAACACAGAAGGGTTGAGGTAAAATCCTATTTTATTTAGCAACTGGATACACGCCCTTCATCACTTCTTTTCGGTAGTAGACAGTAGATGGAAGCAAAGGCAAGACCCCGTAGATTGCCGTGGATGGCATACATCTGATCTAAGAGATGTGTAGAATGTATCATCCGCATACAGTACAGTAGATTAGGTAGCTGTTGGAGACCCCTGTCGGTGGTGACGATTAGTAGTCTTCTCCGCTGACTCACAAATTGATTTGATAGAGATTTATACTACCAAGAGATATCTAAAACAGTAAACTCGTATACGCTGTCCACCTACGAAGAGCTTCTAACAGCCATGCGTGTCCACTATTACAAGTGTCTGCAGATAAAAGGTCTTAGTAGCTTCAGTGATTCTGACCATTCGATGTCCCGGTCCCTGGTCGTTATTAGATGTCACAGTTTTACTGTTTCTTCAGTTCAATGTCACGGTCACACCAGAAATGTGTTGCGTAGAATATTAACTGGACCCAAAGTGAAAATGAAGTGAAACATACTCGTTTTAACTCCACATGAAATCATTATTATGACGTCTTTGCATGCCGACGCTATAAATAGGATGTCACACTTCCCAGATAGAAGAGTGCCAAGTTTCAAATGTTTCCATGTCAGCAATATTCCAGTTATATGACGGTGGTATCTACATTACTTCAATGAACATGTACATGATCACACACTTACTAATATTCAATATTATATAGTTCTATTCTATGGGGAATTTAACTGGATCAGCGGTGTTATGTGATAATAATTTTCCATCGATATCTTCCTTGGTGGGTCTGTCAATATTTCACATTCAAGAGCACATTTGACATAATTCACTGAATCACGTTGACTGAATGTCTACATGTACATACAAATTGAAGACTTTGACAACCATTCCAAGGCAAGATGTATTTTAGCCATCATTTATGTGTGGGCTTGTTCCGCTGTTGAGATGAAACATTAACAACGAACAGCACAGGACACAACTCATACCACACAAGAACAAGTCCAGTATGGCCCTTCGGTTGGAGCTTCTTGTTCGACTGCTTGTAAAATCTGATATCTCACCCCACAGCTAGTAAATACATATTCTCTACTGAATACTCGGGAATACTTATTCTCTGCTGAATACTCGAAATAGAGTGAGTGAGTTTGTTTGTACTACATATGTATATGGTCTCTGTCTGATCAACTGGCTTCAGGCCAAAAGTTTTAAACGTGCCTGCTTGTGCTAAAAGATTCATACAGGTTACAAAACACATATCTCAAAACGGTTGGAACAGTGTCCCGCATACTTACAGGCTACACACATATATATCTCAAAAAGGTGGGAGCAGTGTCCCGCATACATATAGGCTACACACATATATCTCACAAAGGCTCCACACATATATCTCACAAGGTGGTCTCACTGCTTGTCGTCGACTTCTCAAGTGCGCAGCTCGTAACGGTTTCGCACCGTCTCATCACTAACGACAGTGTTATTGACAGCCCTTAACTGTAACCTGAGGTTGTTTGCTGTTGATGTACGCTGCCTGAGTGCTTGGAGAACCAGGTATCGGTCATCACGTTGTGAGGTACACCTTGGCCGTCCAGAACGATGTCGCTCTTGCACTCTGCCAGTGGCAGCAAAACGATGCCAAAGGGTGTGAATGACAGAGGGGGACACCTGCAATCTTCTGCCCACTTCACGTAAAGAAAGGCCATCCTGGAGTCAACCAATAGCTCGTCCTCTATCAACATCAGTCAGATGTCGTCTCTGTGGCATGGTTTTGGAAAGTGTGATAACACGATCATCGTCATCGCCTTCTTAAAGGGAAAGCATGCACGTGCACCATGAACATCACCACTTTCATATGCTGAGCATGAAAATTGTGTTGGTTGTTGCTAAGGACAGGTGCAGCGTTGTGTTTGGGCGACAATATTCCTGTGTTTTGCTCATGTTTTCAATTCATTTGCATGACTACCAGAAGTGTTTCCAGAAAGTGTCAGGAGGATCAGCAATACCCCCGACGTGGTGCAACATGTTGCCAAACATTAGATGATAGTAATGTTATAACACATAATGCCATGACCAATTTGCTAAATCGTGTATTATATATCTGGTGTTCTTTAACTTCTTTTGAGTAGTATATATATTTCACAAAGGTCGGAACTGTGTCCCACATACATACAGGATACACATATATATCTCACAAAGGTGGGAACAGTGTCCCGCAAACACACAGGCTACAGGCTACGCACATATATCTCACAAAGGTTGGAACAGTGTCCCGCACACATACAGGCCACACACATATATATCTCACAAAGGTGGGGACAGTGTCTCACATACATAGAGGCTACACACATGTATCTCACAAAGGCTACACACATATATCTCACAAAGGCTAGACACATATATTTGAGAAAAGTGGTAACAGTGTTCTCCCGCATACATACTGGGTACAAACAGCGAGAAATGTTGCTGTTAATATTGTGATATTTTTTGTGTAATAAAAATACTCAGAGAATTCTATAATAGCAAATATATACTATACTTGATGAAATAAGTTATATTTCTTAGCTGGTGGATGCAAGACTCGACATTAAAATTGTCTCACTTATGAAAAGAATAGATTGGCGTAGAGGCACAGAACACTTTTACAAATTGAGGCACATGATCGTTTACAATCCTCGAACATGAATGCCACAAAAGCCTTTCCATATTCATAAGAAATCTCTTCCAAAACCAGAGTCGATTGTAGTATTCAGACTATATCACGAGCATGTGTTTATGAATCACTATCAAACAGTGATGATCGAAGGTGTTTGCGAAACGATGAGCGCACCCTGTCATACCGGTTGAACCCGTCACAAACGCATGCAAAGGCATGTCAAATATTCACCTGAAAAAGATTTATTAACAAGCACGTAGAGGTCGAGTTTTTTTTATTTTCATAAAATTATGAGCTGTGTTATTTTTTCAAACAGATCCTGTCCCGAGTTTCGAGATCCACAGCCCCTTCCTGAACTGTGGTTCCCGTGTAAGGTCACACTGACATCGGCTAGGCTTGCCATAACTCAACTTGCCTAAACGGGGACTTTATGCAATCACTGATGCTCTGATATTTCCACTTACAATTCATGTAAACTGAACTAAATCATAATCCTTGCAAAGTCAAACGGTTCAAGCTGACATTCTTATTTAGGATGTTTTAGTAAATCGGCGTGTTTGTTGGATCCACCATAAAGTATTGTAAGATAATGTAAATATGTACTGTCTGTTTAAAGTACACTAAATTGTTTGAGTGCGTTTTACGTCCTCCTTTTTTCAATATAAATTCACAAACGTTAGAAGTATTCCGCGTATGAAACGCAATATTCTGATTAAGCTGTTAGCAGTGTTCGAAATACCTGCCTGCCCGACCGTCCGAGACGGGTTGATTTCAACTCGGGCTGCCAGATTTTCAAATTCCCCTGCCCGACGGTCGGGTTATATGTAAAAAATATTCTAAATATTTCCCGATGATAAGCATTAATTCACATGTAAAGATGAATGATAAAATGTAACCAAAAAGAAACCCCGTTAGCTTATCCTGAGAAACATATGATTATAGTGGGCAGGTAGGTTTTGGTCAGGGCTGGCAAGTATTTCAGGTGAAAATTTTGGGAGTTTCATACCCTGCTGTTAGTCATGTTTGCTGTTACGATGGCACATGTACACACAGGAAGTACTTACAGAGCATCTGTTTCCCTGAGCTGGCTTTCGGCCAAACACTTGAGTCGGGCCATGGTATATATATCCCGCATCAGTGCAGCCGTATACAGTAAACTGCGCCATGGAGACGGTATCAACAGTAATAGTCATCGGTCTTGTGTGCTTGTGTGGTGTCAGTGTCGTACATGCTGACACCAGTTTGAGAGCTTTCAATGGCCGACTGAACCTACTAGAGGGAGAGATCAACGCATGGAAACATACAGCTGTTAATCTTGAGACTGAAATGAATTATAAAGTTAGCATTTTGGGGTCATCACTGAAAGAGAATCTGACTAGCACGTTCATTCCTGCCTTGATGGAAGGTCTAGTGAAACAAGCGATAACTGACATCCTGAAAAAAGGTTACATTGAAGATATGATTAGCGGACGTGTTCTGGACGAAGTCAACAGCCTGAAGGCAAGTGTACACAACACAAAGACACAACTTCAGGCAGTAACACAACAGTTCAGACACGTTGAACGGGAGAGAGACACTTTCAAAGAGAGTTTTATAAAACTACGTGACGAGCTGACCCACGACATCCATAGCTTACAGCTGCAGCTGAATGAGACGGAAGCTGGTCTTCATGATGCAAAGATTGTGAACACTGTTCTCAGACAGGATCTGATGACACTGAATACAAGTTGTGTGAAGATGGGTCAAGCGCTTGAACGACTGAACAATGATAACCAATCATGCAGGGTGGGCTTGCGGCGAATGCAGCAAAAGTTCAGTACTGACATTCAGAGTTTAAACAATCAATTAAATCAGACCATTGATGACCTGCATGACTCAAAGCAAAGAATCACTGATCTTACGGAGGACATGATGGCACTGAACACAAGCTGTGTGATGAGAGAAGGGATTGAAGAGAACGATGTTAATGAAACGTCGCTGTCTACATCCTCGTTGACGCAAGTGCCATTCACCACATCGCCCCCTATGTTTCCTGGTGCTGCAGGAGGTGAGACTTTTAGCAGAGATTTCTTATGATTATGGAAACGGTAGTGTGGCTGAATTTACAACCGTCTCTCTTAACATGCCATGCGATAGATGCATGAAATATAATATTATTTCCTTTGAAAAAAAGAGATAAATGTATGTCATGAATTTCAAACAATATATCGAATGCATGCAAAGGATATGCCTTCTGCCTTTAAAATGTGTCTGAACATTCTATGTTCAAACGTGGAGACCGTGAATTAAGCTCATTTAAAAAAAATGGGTTAACAGTGTATGTTAACGTATGACGTACAGAGCATATCGACATAGGGTTTACAGGGCATGTCAACATGAGGTTTACAGGGCATGGCAACATTGGGGCTTACAGAGCATGGCATCATTGGGCTTATAGGGCGTGTCAACATGTCGACATAGGGTTTGCATGGCATGTCGACATAGGGTCTGCTTGGCATGTCAACATGTGGCTTACAGGTATGTTTTCATGGGGCTTAGGGGGCATGTCAACATAGGCCTTACAGAGCATGTCGAGATAGGGTTTACAGGACATGTCAGCATACGGCTTACAGAGCATGTCGAGATAGGGTTTACAGGACATGTCAACATAGGCCTTACAGAGCATGTCGAGATACGTTTCACAGGCCTTGTCAGCATACGGCTTACAGAGCATGTCGGCAAAGAGTTAACTGGGCATGTTAACATAGGGTTTACTTTCAACTATTATTATTTCCATTACCCACGCATCCCACAGATTTATTAGAATACTATTTCATATAGTTGAAAAAACAAGCTGTTCAAGGGAGAATATTTTATTGCGGTAAGGGCTTATGCCACCATACAGTGCGGACGCTAACCGTAGGTCAGGACATGCTCATCCTTTTCGCGAACACCTGGTGTCATCACTGATTTTCAGTGGTCATTCACATTTTTTTACCTCTATTTGCCCTCTATATCCAAAATTGAATCTGTTTCGGCGGATAATCTAGATTGGTTAATCTCTTGCATTGTCAATTTATGCATTTGCAGTCACGGGTCTAGTTTCATCACTTGGTCTTACCTTGATCAGGTGGAAAAACACAAAGTAAAAGCGTGATCTATAGTATACATTGACAGATGTCCCGTGGAGAATTATGATACAGACACAATAGTTTGGTTTTCGTGCTATATACATTAGGCCTAGTTGCATGGAATGTTGTCTGCCATTTTCATTTGGCATTGATTTGGTTAACCATTTATATAGACATTTTGCTAAACGGGGACATTTATCACCAAATACATGCATTCAGCTTTAATAGCGCCCCAAGAGTACGAATAATTAATTCCATACTGGAATACAGACATAGGGGTATAGATGTCAGTAGTTGGGTCCCCAACCCGGAACACAAGTTTTCATGTTTGTGAAGGAGTTATTAGGGAACATTAGTGTAGAAAATTAGTTTGAAGCATGAATGAAAATCCGACGTCAGTGTGATAACAGTGCCTGACATATCTGTGAAAGGTATCTTTGTATGACACGCGGAGTGAGTGAGTATGCTTTTAGCAATATTCCAGCAGTATCACGGCGGAGGACGCGAAGTAACACAAAACTGTGACAAGTCATAGACGGAAACTGAACAGCAAATATCCTTCCGCCGTACATGTACTTGACCCAACACTGTGCACCAACAGACGCTTCACATGCAGGCTGATCATTTTCAACATCGATGTCCATCGCCTCCATCATCATACACATCATCGGCATCCACGACTTCTTCAGCCCACAACCCCCTAACCCCATGCACATGGTCATTCCAATAATTTAAATAAATTTTGATTCAGAATAAGGATAAGGATTTTGAAAGCAAACTTGCCACCGTTCTGAGTCCCTTTCAAATAACTGTTTTTCTGATAAGACGGAAGAAAAAAGTTATACAGCACTGTCTATATGTTTCAAACGCTCTACAGAAATATAGATTCTCATCATGGATACAGGAGTTATAGCTATTGTATCACAGACGCCGAAGGTTCCGGCGCAGAATAACTACACAAGATGAAACATTGCCACCTTTCCGAGTTCCATTTTAAAATAACTCGTCTTCCTGATTGAATTGTCAGAACCGCATTGTCAAGGGTTTTCTAACGCACTGTAGACATAGATAAATGTTCTGTTAACTGGTATATAGCAGGTATAGATACCGTTCCGTACACCTGTATAGCTAGCTGGCTTACCCACTAAGAGACCAAGCAGAATAATATTGACTCTTTTAGGAGAGTCCAGTTGAACAACATTTAGTCCCGTAAATATAGTTATCTTATCTATACAAAGGGACAGACAGAAAATTCGTTTTCATTTCACTCCCGTCTCCGACGACTTTTCAAATTAATGAGTAGGCACGTTTGACCCAGTCGTTTTAGGCGGCGCAGTTCGCCGTGCAGAGATCGCCGAATCCCAGCGGATGTTCCTCCTACATCAAGCTGACACACCGTGGTATAACCGAAATACTGTTAAAAGCGGCGCGAAATAATGGTCATTCAGTATATCCTTTTTGACGATCCTTTATCGATAAATTATAAAGATCATATTTCCCAATAATGTTTGGATGATGTTTATATGCTTACTACATCAAACTTCAGATAACCAACGAGTCTTTAACCCACAGATTTAGCTCCTACTTTACGGACTTAAGTATGCACATGTGTTATTGTTGTGACCGAGTTAAATACCCGAGCGCATTCATTTACGGTCAAATTTCATGTTCAGTAAAGATTTTGAATATAAGCAATACGAAATGTAACAGCGACAAGGCAACACTTCATCACTTTGTCAGTGGCCGAAATGTTTCAGACATTTAACATTCAAAATGGTGGCTATCGTCGCGATAGCTTACGGTGCTGTGTTTGCTTGTGATAAGGTTAAGTAACTGGTCAGTTGTTATCGGTAATTTTCCGATACAAACAATCTTACAGTCAATAGATGGAGTCGTTACGTAACAGTCAATAGATCGAGTCGAACCTCGGTCACTCCAGTTGCCCATTCGATGACGAGCCTGTCCTGTCCAGTTAATGGTGTTAATGGTGTATTCGTGGATGGACTAAAGCTTAGTAAAGTTCATGTGAGCATCAAACCTTGTATGAGTGTGCGCCAGCACATGAATGTTTCGGAAGGATAAACGGTCGTCGGACCATTCCCTCCAGGACGCACATCACGCGACTGGATTTGGCAAGGATACGAAAACAGGTTTGATAATGAACGACGCAGACTGAAGCTGCGTAACTCAGTCAGTCAATGAGTTGTGTTTAACGCCGCTTTTAACAGTATTCCAGTTATATCGCGGCGTGTCAGCTTAATGTGGGAGGAAAGCCCGAAGTGATGCAGGTCTCAGAAGTTTACCACTTTGGTGAAACCCACGAGCACGGTGGGTGCTGACAAACCTAGAAACATAATCGGGGCGAACCGGGATTCGAACCTACAATCATAGGTTTCTGGCGTGCCCAAGGGACGCAACTCTGCACAGCGAATTGCGGCGCCTTAGACGACTGGGCCATCCCGCACTCAGCAATATTCGAGCTAAATGACGGCGGTCTGTAAATAATCGAATCTGGACCAGACAATCCAGTGATTAATATCATGAACATCGATCCACGCAATTGGGATCGATGACATGCATCAACCAAGTAAACGAGCCTGACCACCCGATACCGTTAGTCGCCTCTTACGACAGGCATAGTCACCATTTACGGCAAGCATGGGTTGCTCAAGACCTATTCTACCCCGGATCTTCACGCCGACACAATGCTTTGTCGCAGGATAAAGTAAAGTCGGTGCCTTTGATCTTTTAGCAAAGCATCTTATAGAATATAAATAAAAAAAATATTTTAAGCACGATGATGAGGTATATTTCTTCTATAAATGAAGTAGGCTTATTTTTTTACCTCAACATGCAATCTGAAACGAAATATGGTAAGGCGGTAGTAAGATCTAGTATCACTCCACACTGTATTATCTTAGAGCTATGATCGGCACAAGCAGTCGAGCGCCAAACTATGCCATGCTCCTAACCAGACACGTCACACTGACGTCATAGCTCGCCCCTTCGCCAGTCAAGGCGTTTCTTGCGTTTCTTGACTGGCAGTGGGACGTGTCACTCGTGTTAGGACGTAAACGGTGGGTAAGTTTTCCGCTTGTACTTCAGAATTGTGTTAGGAAATTAAATGAAACAAACATTGTAAATATTTTAAGATTGATGTACAACAGAATACATTTTGAAGGAATCAGGTGCTTGCTTCACACAATGTTTACACCCAGACGTTTGTTTAGCCTGTCACCGGGGATAACAAACGTCTGGATGTAAACATTCATACTTCGTTTCAACTGAAAAGCTTGTTCTATTTTAATCAGTATATTGCATAATATATGCTTGTAAGTTTGATCTCTGAACTAATAACAATTATTTACAACTGGGACTGAAGACTATATGAGATGATTCTCAATCTGTTCAGTCAAGTGTCGGATGTGTTTTTTCGCTCATATTTTTAAAACGTTGTCCTGCATCACAGAACGGCCAAATGTGTCAGCCATATTATTTTTACACTCAAGGCCTGCAGCTTTGTTCTTCGAATCCGGAAAATATTATCAGGAACAAATGTATTTTTGCATTGTTTTTGAAGAATTGCAAGGAAATGTAGAATATATAAGAGAAAATGTGCATGATTCTCATTATTTTATGACTAAGTTAGAACGGACGTTAAATGCGAAAACAATTTGGCGAATGTCACACGGGCAATCGGCATTTCAGTCTTATCACTTTATAGAGCCACATGTTTATTCCCTTCTTTACACAACCAAACACCGTATCAAACATCTTGTAGTGCCGGCGACAGTTTCTGCCTCAGATAGTAAGCTGATCTGTGATGAATGTACTGCCGCATCGCTCGGAATGCTGAATTATGACAGTGTTGCAAATGGTTTTCCTGACACTGAATTACTACTCTGTTGCACACGCGCGTAGTGAAGTAGACCTGTTGCTCTTTTACATTCATTGTATGCCCCATTGTATATCATCAAGAAAATGTCATCACTGAAATATTAATCTGTAGCATGTCGTATAGCGACGTTTGTAATAATGTGTAGCCCGAGACACCAAACGACGTAAAATGCACCAGTTTCAGAGTCTAGTTAAGAGAGTGTTTGTATTGGGGAGGGTGGGGACTAAAACATCAAGCAAAGTCACTTGGAACAACAAATAATTTACGATAGGTCGCAGCACTCTACATTTAGTAGCCTGTTATCATCAATTGGCAAAGGCAATATGGACCCAGAGAAACCATCAAGACAGTTGTCGATTTGACGATGTAACAGTTGTGTAAAATGCCCATTGTCCACAGACGTTGAAATGCACGAGAAATATATTTTCCTCCAGAATTGCACTGGTGGGCGTCATATCCTGGTCAAAATATATATAAGGGTGTGCATCGATTCTCACTCGCAACAAATACCTGAGTATTATTTAAATATGCAGTAGTAATAACATAGCAGGCAATGAAAATTAGAAAACAATGTTCAGTATTTGACCTGTATGAGCGAAGAAGGTTTGCTATTCACAGTATTGATACTCAAATGCAGATATTATGCAACAACGCAACAACTTGCGGGGACCATTTCATTGTCATAACGATTCCACCCACAACTAACGAAGTCAGACTAAAATACTAATCATTCCATAATTGGGAATTAAGGGTAGGTAGCTGATGTAATACCATGTTGTAAAGTTCCAAAATAATAAATGCACATATTCTGTGTACAGCAATATAAACTAACATGTTTAGTCCTTAGTCCTCATAATGGTAACATATAAAACCCTAAAGAATATCATATGTCTACTAGCCTAGTCGTTATGATATCTGAACTAGGCCTATTGGGATGTTTGGCAAGGAATATAGGACGAGTGCCAATTTCTATCGCTGATGTAGTAATGTTCATTTTTGTTGTATGTTGTATGATTATATTATTATGACAACAAAATAACAATCTATTCAGTTCCTGCAACTTCAACCAAGAGAAGAGATATATCTCAGAAGTGATAAAAGCAATCTAAATCTAATAAATATAAGTGATTTCCAAAAGTTGTCAGTCACCATGCCATGATATATGAATAAGCCTCTACTGCAACAAATGTATTATAAGTTAAGTTCGTCAGTGAATAAATTTGAAAGTCACACATTTGTTGAAAGGCAAAAGCTTCTCTGAGGCCAGTAGTTATAATGTTTACCTGCAATATATAGTTTTCTGAACAGCATATATTGGGGTTTTGGGTGGTGGGTAGCCTAGTGGTTAAAGCATTCGCCCTTCGCGCGGAAAAACTGGGGTCGATTCCCCCACATGGGTACAATGTGCAAAGCCCATGTCTAGTGTTCCCCGCCCAGATATTGCTGGAATATTGCTAAGAACCTGTAAAACCCAACTCACCCAACCCAACTGAACAGCATATTTTGTGTTTCAGCCTCGAACGACTCGAGTCAGGGAGAAAGGGCTGCACAGATGACGACAGTGACGACCCATGGTAGGTGGGAGAAGCCAGCAGGTGGTAGATACTGTCACTGTCCAACTTTGTACGAGATGAGGTCACATCAACATGTGACAAATATAAGTCTGAAAGTTCACTCCACAAACCTTCATATGAACAGTCTCTACAATAACAAATTGATAAATGTAGTCTCTTATTATTCTAATAATTTGAAACAAGTCGATTGTATTGCCAGTACCACCATAAGACTCAATCCAACAAGCCTGTACAGACGCGCGGCTCAGATGAACAGCAATCTCAAATTTTGTACATGTGTTGTATATTTATGATAGGCGTTTGAGTGATTTATTAGTCGCTAGACTACCTTATAATAATACCTCTACTAAGATGAATGGTTTTGAAATTGTATTCATCAGTCAAAATTTTAAAAACCTAAACTTTGTCGAATATCTTGTATGTATAATGCATATGTGGTCTGTATTGTTTTCTGAACAGCATGTTCTGTGTTTCAGCCTCGAGCGACCCGAGCCGGACCACGAGGACACCAGTGACGACCACAAAAAAGCCTGCTACACAGGGTAGGTGGGAGAACCCAGCAGGTAGAAAGCCCACACTTTAATCCCTCCAACAATTAACAAGCTGGGGTATAGACCCGTGGGGGTTCTGACTTGCGTCTTGCATGTCACCGTATTCCAGTTGTGTCGATCAGTGCTCACGTTGTCAACCACTGGACTGTCTGTCTGTACCAGACTCCGCCATCTTATTGCTGGACTACTGCTGAGTGCGGCGTAAAACAACAAACACACAGACTGACATACTCCAATGTCATGTCTTATAAGATCTATCTAATATTTCCAAACAGCAACTGTACTGACAGTATCATCTCATAAAGCTCAGTTCATCAAACGTTAACACTCGCCAGCCACACACAGAATAATGTTACAACAACTGGATGTGACAGAAAGATTTTAAACATTGACCACATAATCCTTGATTACATGAACCAGCTGTCGTCCTTCCCCTTGATCCTTGTGTTGTCAGCCATGTTGGAAGTGGTTGATGACGTACCGTGTCACGTGTCACCACGTTGAGGTGTGAACCATGTAGATGTATGACGAAGATGTCTGGAAGTGTACAGAGTTTACTTTGTGTTACAGCGACTTCATCACCAGCAGACTGCAGGGACCTCTTTGACGCCAGCAGCGACGGGAACCTGGAGGAGGTGAAGCGGCTCCTGTCTCAGGGCGTGGACGTCGACTGTAGGTGGGGGAGGAGCTGGACACCGGTGATGGGGGCAGCAGGGTATGGACACAGAGACGTGGTGGAGCTCCTGGTGAGTGAAGGGGCCGATGTGTCACTGGTGGACGGGGACGGTTACAACACCCTTCACTTCGCCTGTTATGGAGGAGACTTGGAGACGGTGAAGTATGTGCTGTCTCTGAACGTGGTGGACATCGACGCCAGGAACAACAGGGGGCGGACGGCGGCAGACGTGGCGAGACTCTGGGGACATACGCGAGTGATGGATCTCCTCGTGTCCCGCGGCGCTCAGTGACGTCAGTGTCGTGTTTGTGTGGACGGTGGGGGAGACCTGACAGTGACGTTGTGTGCCGTTCACGTCGTCGTGTGTACATATGTCTTTATTTACGTGAAACTGTTTCTTGTTTTTGGAGATGAATAAAACTTGTAAAAACTTTGTCAGACATTTTGTCATTTGTTGTGTTTGGAACTTCGCATCATCAGGTAAGAAAATTGTTATCTGAGTGTAAATAGAGATGATGTGTGATTTGTATGTAAACAGCGCACCTCGTGATATGTTCATGCATGTCGTCATATATTTCTGTGTTAGTTTTACGGCAGAAGTTTGTAATTAATCGTGAAAAACACAAAAAACCTGTTTGTTTACATCTCGCTGCACTCGGTGACGTCAGACCGAGGCGAGGTTCGCCCAGCTGACGTGGCGCCAAATGTACAATGACAGTGACGTCACACTGTCGATGACGTCACGGCATTCCGGCTTAGGTCTAAACACTAAAGCTGCCGGCTGTTTTCTCTGCTAAATACGATATCGGTAATTCACAGGGCGGCACAATGCTGGCTTCGCGACATATGCAAGTACAGCACAGGCCTCATGTGGGCGATATAGATTAACAAATGGAGATGTGTTGCATATTATTGCTGCTGAAATTTAAAAAGAAATATTTCTGATTGGCGAGATATTTATTTTCTCTCTCCCATTTCACCATTTCAATCAAGCTACTTCCCAGCGGGTGACACCTTCTTTACACTCTCGTCTTACGACTGACCAGATTCCCCCGATGAATTCAGAGCTATAGATAGGGTTTGGGTTATTTGTTGTTTTTCACCCAGGGGCAGGATGCCAGAGGGATATATATTTCCCTCCTCTTCAAACCTCACTTTGAAGTCGAATAAAATTCAAAATACATCAGACACGCAGATACACTTCACAGTTTTGTATACTGTGAACTTTCCGCCATATTAGATAGTGATTACAAAATCACATTTCACATGTAGCCTACCGGTAATAAGACGCCTGTAACATTACGCGTATTTCAAACTCAGCTGTGATACATACATCCTTGAATTCCTCATACATTTTAGAATCAAATGACACATGGTCTCTGTCACCAATACAAAGTGCCGAGATCAAATCAAGCAAAATAAGTTAGGTGTGAAAACAACGCTGTGCTCGAAAAACTGCACTTGTTTGAAATGTAAACAAAGGTAAATACGTATTTTACAGTGCAGCATTTTCCCCTTTTTTAGCTATCCATTCGTCTATTCGTTCAGAATATGCATGAGAAGAGAATTATAGGAAGAATTAGGAATTAAAAATAGATACATTGCTATGATTTGATATTTTTCAACAGAAATTACTTGGGAGTGTCAAAGTCAATATTATAAGTTCATATTAACAACTTCCATGAATAGCCGTTTCATTTTATTTTAAAACTTAAAGTGAATATATTACTTTAACCAAATGGATATTTTGCGTTAAAATATACGCACACATTTCCAGGAGAATTGTCTTGGTCTTGGAATAGTTTTTTTAGGTCGTTTGATAAACACAACAGTGATATCTAACGATTCGCAGGTGCGCGTTGTCACAAACGATTTACGAATTATTCCTCTCGTTTTGTATTATACAACCAAAATGTTCATCTTTTTCTAAATATTGTGATCACAGGATATTAAACTAATTACTTTATTTCTCCAAGAATTGTAAAAAGTAATTAGGGGAGGTAAATATATATGAATCAAACTACCAGTGTCGTCTTTCTCCGACGCTGTCAAAGACATACAACCAGCCATGACATCAAATAGAACGGTGTCATGTTTTAAGTATTTCATTACATTTGATCACAAGACTAGTACTCCATTAATAATGGTGCAACATAAGCCAAATTACACTTGACCAGTCAGAAAAATGTTGTGATCTGAGGACTAATTAACAGCTTACATAGGGCCATTCATTTCGCTATTACTTCTTTTTTTATTAAGTAAGTTTCATCATTTCTTACGGTAATATAAGGGAGTATACAGTTTTTCAATATCGATATTTGTGTTGGAATAGTTTGGTTACTCGTGAACAAAATACCACGAAAATATACTGTCCCACATCTAATGCTCACCAGGTGACCTGAGTTAAAATAAACTGGAACTAAGCATAGCTGAGTTATGCCCCCTTTTCTTTTTTCGTGTGTAACCTATCTGTCGCCTTTTGACGTCATAGAGAAAAATCAGTTTTCGTCATTTACGGCAGGCTATTTTTTGCATTAAATGTATGTCAGGCAGACAGACAGACACACAGACACACAGACAATTTATTCAATAAAAGCCACTGGCCCAAAATACATACATATGCAGGAATACATAAAGCCTGCGCAAAATGATATTTACATTATTTACATTTGTTTTTGTTTTTATTCTTATAAATTCGCAGTGGATTATTTACTATTTACCCTAAGTTGATGAGCTTTGGTTAAGAAAAATAGATATTTTATATAAGGTATCATATGCATCTGAGGAAATAATAGAGATACAGTTACCGTATTCGACGTAATAAGCGCCCCGCTCTAATAAGCCCATGGCGATATTTCCTAATTAGCACCCCTTCCGATTGATCAATGTACACAAGACTTATTGATTCGTGTATAATACTCACTCGTGTGTTATATGCACCCTTAATTGTGGGCAATTAAATTCTGGAAAAATATATCTCTCGTGTATGATACGTACATACTTTTCTTTTGAATCATTTCAGGCTGTCAGCATAAACTACTGTACGAAATTCACAATTTTTCAACTCTGTTTTTGTTCTCACCAAAATTATATTCTAATAAGAGCCCACTATTTCCGGGCGCTTAATACGTCGAATACGGTATGTAATATATTTATCTAAACGTGCATAACCGGAGCTGTAGGATTCACAAATTATTAATAAGTCTTTCTTCATATAGTTAGGCATGGTATCTTCCAGTATTTACTGCTATTGGAAAGTTACTTAAAATCCTTTTTAAGTGAGATGGAAGTGGTGAATTTAAGTAATATTCAACACTTAGTAGCGATTTAAAATGTTTATAGGAATGAGTCAGATAAACTGTTCACATTTACATTCCAGGTTTGCTGTCTCTGTTTAAACATGGAAATAAAAACAATCTTATCCCCAACTTCTTGTGCTATAGTTTTAATGTGTGCGGCCCAGGTGGTGCGACCTGAATCATCCAGAACAGCTAGCATCTTGTAACACTGATATATGGTAGTCTCTCCGGGCCCAGGTGGTCCAGGTGGTCCAGATGGTGCGACCTGAATCATCCAGAACAGCTGGCATCTTGTAACACTGATATATGGTAGTCTCTCCGGGCCCAGGTGGTCCAGGTGATGCGACCTGAATCATCCAGAACAGCTAGCATCTTGTAACACTGATATATGGTAGTCTCTCCGGGCCCAGGTGGTCCAGGTGGTCCAGGTGGTGCGACCTGAATCATCCAGAACAGCTGGCATCTTGTAACACTGATATATGGTAGTCTCTCCGGGCCCAGGTGGTCCAGGTGGTGCGACCTGAATCATCCAGAACAGCTGGCATCTTGTAACACTGATATATGGTAGTCTCTCCGGGCCAAGGTGGTCCAGGTGATGCGACCTGAATCATCCAGAACAGCTAGCATCTTGTAACACTGATATATGGTAGTCTCTCCGGGCCCAGGTGGTCCAGGTGGTCCAGGTGGTGCGACCTGAATCATCCAGAACAGCTGGCATCTTGTAACACTGATATATGGTAGTCTCTCCGGGCCCAGGTGGTCCAGGTGGTGCGACCTGAATCATCCAGAACAGCTGGCATCTTGTAACACTGATATATGGTAGTCTCTCCGGGCCCAGGTGGTCCAGGTGTTGCGACCTGAATCATCCAGAACAGCTAGCATCTTGTAACACTGATATATGGTAGTCTCGCCGGGCCAAGGTGGTCCAGGTGATGCGACCTGAATCATCCAGAACAGCTAGCATCTTGTAACACTGATATATGGTAGTCTCTCCGGGCCCAGGTGGTCCAGGTGGTCCAGGTGGTGCGACCTGAATCATCCAGAACAGCTGGCATCTTGTAACACTGATATATGGTAGTCTCTCCGGGCCCAGGTGGTCCAGGTGATGCGACCTGAATCATCCAGAACAGCTGGCATCTTGTAACACTGATATATGGTAGTCTCTCCGGGCCCAGGTGGTCCAGGTGATGCGACCTGAATCATCCAGAACAGCTAGCATCTTGTAACACTGATATATGGTAGTCTCTCCGGGCCCACGTGGTCAAGGTGGTGCGACCTGAATCATCCAGAACAGCTAGCATCTTGTAACACTGATATATGGTAGTCTCTCCGGGCCCAGGTGGTCCAGGTGATGCGACCTGAATCATCCAGAACAGCTAGCATCTTGTAACACTGATATATGGTAGTCTCTCCGGGCCCAGGTGGTCCAGGTGGTCCAGATGGTGCGACTGAATCATCCAGAACAGCTGGCATCTTGTAACACTGATATATGGTAGTCTCTCCGGGCCCAGGTGGTCCAGGTGGTCCAGGTGGTGCGACCTGAATCATCCAGAACAGCTAGCATCTTGTAACACTGATATATGGTAGTCTCTCCGGGCCCAGGTGGTCCAGGTGGTCCAGGTGGTGCGACCTGAATCATCCAGAACAGCTAGCATCTTGTAACACTGATATATGGTAGTCTCTCCGGGCCCAGGTGGTCCAGGTGGTTCGACCTGAATCATCCAGAACAGCTGGCATCTTGTAACACTGATATATGGTAGTCTCTCCGGGCCAAGGTGGTCCAGGTGATGCGACCTGAATCATCCAGAACAGCTAGCATCTTGTAACACTGATATATGGTAGTCTCTCCGGGCCCAGGTGGTCCAGGTGGTCCAGGTGGTGCGACCTGAATCATCCAGAACAGCTAGCATCTTGTAACACTGATATATGGTAGTCTCTCCGGGCCCAGGTGGTCAAGGTGGTGCGACCTGAATCATCCAGAACAGCTGGCATCTTGTAACACTGATATATGGTAGTCTCTCCGGCCCCAGGTGGTCCAGGTGTTGCGACCTGAATCATCCAGAACAGCTAGCATCTTGTAACACTGATATATGGTAGTCTCGCCGGGCCAAGGTGGTCCAGGTGATGCGACCTGAATCATCCAGAACAGCTAGCATCTTGTAACACTGATATATGGTAGTCTCTCCGGGCCCAGGTGGTCCAGGTGGTCCAGGTGGTGCGACCTGAATCATCCAGAACAGCTGGCATCTTGTAACACTGATATATGGTAGTCTCTCCGGGCCCAGGTGGTCCAGGTGATGCGACCTGAATCATCCAGAACAGCTGGCATCTTGTAACACTGATATATGGTAGTCTCTCCGGGCCCAGGTGGTCCAGGTGATGCGACCTGAATCATCCAGAACAGCTAGCATCTTGTAACACTGATATATGGTAGTCTCTCCGGGCCCACGTGGTCAAGGTGGTGCGACCTGAATCATCCAGAACAGCTAGCATCTTGTAACACTGATATATGGTAGTCTCTCCGGGCCCAGGTGGTCCAGGTGATGCGACCTGAATCATCCAGAACAGCTAGCATCTTGTAACACTGATATATGGTAGTCTCTCCGGGCCCAGGTGGTCCAGGTGGTCCAGATGGTGCGACTGAATCATCCAGAACAGCTGGCATCTTGTAACACTGATATATGGTAGTCTCTCCGGGCCCAGGTGGTCCAGGTGGTCCAGGTGGTGCGACCTGAATCATCCAGAACAGCTAGCATCTTGTAACACTGATATATGGTAGTCTCTCCGGGCCCAGGTGGTCCAGGTGGTCCAGGTGGTGCGACCTGAATCATCCAGAACAGCTAGCATCTTGTAACACTGATATATGGTAGTCTCTCCGGGCCCAGGTGGTCCAGGTGGTTCGACCTGAATCATCCAGAACAGCTGGCATCTTGTAACACTGATATATGGTAGTCTCTCCGGGCCAAGGTGGTCCAGGTGATGCGACCTGAATCATCCAGAACAGCTAGCATCTTGTAACACTGATATATGGTAGTCTCTCCGGGCCCAGGTGGTCCAGGTGGTCCAGGTGGTGCGACCTGAATCATCCAGAACAGCTAGCATCTTGTAACACTGATATATGGTAGTCTCTCCGGGCCCAGGTGGTCAAGGTGGTGCGACCTGAATCATCCAGAACAGCTAGCATCTTGTAACACTGATATATGGTAGTCTCTCCGGGCCCAGGTGGTCCAGGTGATGCGACCTGAATCATCCAGAACAGCTAGCATCTTGTAACACTGATATATGGTAGTCTCTCCGGGCCCAGGTGGTCCAGGTGGTCCAGATGGTGCGACCTGAATCATCCAGAACAGCTGGCATCTTGTAACACTGATATATGGTAGTCTCTCCGGGCCCAGGTGGTCCAGGTGGTCCAGGTGGTGCGACCTGAATCATCCAGAACAGCTAGCATCTTGTAACACTGATATATGGTAGTCTCTCCGGGCCCAGGTGGTCCAGGTGGTCCAGGTGGTGCGACCTGAATCATCCAGAACAGCTAGCATCTTGTAACACTGATATATGGTAGTCTCTCCGGGCCCAGGTGGTCCAGGTGGTTCGACCTGAATCATCCAGAACAGCTGGCATCTTGTAACACTGATATATGGTAGTCTCTCCGGGCCAAGGTGGTCCAGGTGATGCGACCTGAATCATCCAGAACAGCTAGCATCTTGTAACACTGATATATGGTAGTCTCTCCGGGCCCAGGTGGTCCAGGTGGTCCAGATGGTGCGACCTGAATCATCCAGAACAGCTGGCATCTTGTAACACTGATATATGGTAGTCTCTCCGGGCCCAGGTGGTCCAGGTGGTCCAGGTGATGCGACCTGAATCATCCAGAACAGCTAGCATCTTGTAACACTGATATATGGTAGTCTCGGGGCCCAGGTGGTCCAGGTGGTCCAGGTGATGCGACCTGAATCATCCAGAACAGCTAGCATCTTGTAACACTGATATATGGTAGTCTCTCCGGGCCAAGGTGGTCCAGGTGATGCGACCTGAATCATCCAGAACAGCTAGCATCTTGTAACACTGATATATGGTAGTCTCGGGGCCCAGGTGGTCCAGGTGGTCCAGGTGGTCCAGGTGATGCGACCTGACTCATCCAGAACAGCTAGCATCTTGTAACACTGATATATGGTAGTCTCTCCGGGCCAAGGTGGTCCAGGTGATGCGACCTGAATCATCCAGAACAGCTAGCATCTTGTAACACTGATATATGGTAGTCTCTCCGGGCCCAGGTGGTCCAGGTGGTCCAGGTGGTGCGACCTGAATCATCCAGAACAGCTAGCATCTTGTAACACTGATATATGGTAGTCTCTCCGGGCCCAGGTGGTCCAGGTGGTCCAGGTGGTGCGACCTGAATCATCCAGAACAGCTAGCATCTTGTAACACTGATATATGGTAGTCTCTCCGGGCCCAGGTGGTCCAGGTGGTCCAGGTGCTGCGACCTGAATCGTCCAGAACAGCTGGCATCTTGCAACACTGATATATGGTAGTCTCTCCGGGCCCAGGTGGTCCAGGTGGTTCGACCTGAATCATCCAGAACAGCTGGCATCTTGTAACACTGATATATGGTAGTCTCTCCGGGCCCAGGTGGTCCAGGTGGTCCAGGTGGTGCGACCTGAATCATCCAGAACAGCTAGCATCTTGTAACACTGATATATGGTAGGCTCTCCGGGCCCAGGTGGTCAAGGTGGTGCGACCTGAATCATCCAGAACAGCTAGCATCTTGTAACACTGATATATGGTAGTCTCTCCGGGCCCAGATGGTCCAGGTGGTGCGACTTGAATCATCCAGAACAGCTAGCATCTTGTAACACTGATATATGGTAGTCTCTCCGGGCCCAGGTGGTCCAGGTGGTCCAGGTGGTCACAGCTCTTGTCATATGTAAGCTGTAAAGGAGCTCTACCACACTCACCAAGCACCATCACATTACATGTATTTCTTGACACTTAAAGAACTGATTTGCACACCTTAACTTGAATATCCTCAATGATTTTGCTGTAATTAACACCCCAGATTTCAGAGCCATAGCACAGGATAGGAGTTAAAATACTATCAATAATTTTGAATAAATCTTTGCATGGAATATCTGCAAGTTTCTTCTGATATCTATTTATGGCAAACACAGCTTTGAACTCTGAGCAGCTAAACATGTTTGAGCCTTGGTCCACACAAGTTTTGGGGTGAACATAATTCCTAAATATCTGTAAAATGGAACAACATCAATGCTTTCACCATAAAATGACACAACTTTCACAACTTCTTAGGGGACCACCATTTCTAAATACCATTACTTTTGTCTTCTTCAGAATGACTTTCATAACAGTTTGTAAACAGAATAAGTGTAGAGCATCAATTTTCTTTTGTAGTTGAACTGCTGAATATGATACAGATGAAACATCATCTGCAAACATTATTGCAGAAACATTTTTAAAATCTTGTGATATAAAAACACCCTCTCCTCCGCAGTCTTCAAGTTGAATTAAAAGCTTGTTTATGAATAGTATATGAATAGTTGTGGACTCAAAATACAGATTACATTCAAAATATTCAGTTAGTACAGTTGAAGCCCTTACACAAGCACACAGACTTAGATACATTGACGAAATTATATTGAACAGTTTACCCTTCATCCCAACATCATGTAGGCTTTGCAGTAGATTATCATGTCATATGGTGTCAAATGCCTTTGAAAAGTCAACAAAGAGGCAGTAAAATCTCCCCTTTCTTCTCCCTGCATATTTTTGAGTCATTGCCTGCAGACTAAAAATGTTGTCAATAGTTGAATAATTGGACCTAAATCCTGCTTGTAGTTCATCAATTATGTTATTTTTCTCACAAGAATTCTTAAGTCTCCAGTTTATGATAGAGGTAAATATTTATCAAAAAAGGTTATCAATCAAGGATATTCCCCTGTAGTTGTTTACATCATGCTTGTCTCCAGACTTAAAAAAGAGGGCAAATGATACTTCTATTCCAAGCATTTGGAAACACACCATTGTCAAGTATTTCATTAAAGAGAGCAGTCAATGTAGGTAAAATTATATTTTTTGTATTCTTGAAATATTCAGAGACAATACCATCAGGTCCTGGTGATTTATTATTTGCAAGCTTTTGGATATGTTGTTCAACTTCTTGATTTGTTATAGGCTGATTTAAATCTTCATGTGCCGGGGTATCATCAGTTACATAATTATCTGTGTCTGTTGGTGGAGGTAAGATGGGTTTATTTTCTGAGTGGAGGAGGGAAGAAAAAAGTGCTTCATCCATTCATCAGTTCTAATTCCAACCAGCAATTGTGATTGTCTCCCTTGCTTTAACAATTTCCAGAACAATTAAGGATTAGCTCTTGATTCAATTAGTTTTTGTTGCTGTTGATTTTGATAAGATTGTCTTTTAAGTGCAAAAGTCTTCTTGAGTTTAGAGAGCAACTCCCTGAACACACTAATATCTAAACAATAGTCTCTATGTCCTCTCAGGGCACAGAATCTTTCATTCTTTAAGTTTTCAAGTTCACTGTCCCACCAAGGTGGTTGACTGATCTGTCTAGTTTAGTAGTATAGGTAATGGGGGTTCTGGACCACTTCCACTAGAGCAGGATTCATATACCTATACCATCACTACAGATGGAATTTTTTATGCCAAAATGATCATGCGATTTAATGATAGTCATAACATTAAGTTAAATTGACTCCAGCTCACCACCACCTGGAGCCAATGATATAAATTTTTATAGGTAATGGGGGTTCTGGACCACTTCCACTGGAGCAGGATTCATATACCTATACTGTTACTACAGGGGGAATTTTTTATGCCAAAATGATTATGTGATTTAATGATAGTCATGAGATTAAGTTGAATTGACTCCACCTGGAGTCAATGATATAAATTTTTATAGGTAATGGGGGTTCTGGCTCACTTCCACTGGAGCAGGATTCATATACCTATACTGCTACTACAGGGGGGATTTTTAATGTCAAAATGATTATGCGATTTAACGATAGTCATGAGATTGGCCCTAGCTCACCAATACCTGGGGCCAATCATTGCTTTAGATGAGTCTAAATGGTAATAAAAATATTCTTTATTATTTTTATCGATAAAGCGATGTTCAACATTTTTATTAAGTTCTTCGTTCATTTTACTAGGAGACCAGACTATATAACTACACTCTTCTTGTAAATTGATAAGAAACAATTGATAACCGTATTTGGTTGGTTTGACATCACTGATATAATAAAAACCTTGTGGTAATTCTTTCCATTTAATAGCTTTCTCCATTATTATATATTTATGTAAGCATTTGTCTAAATGTGATGAAACGATAGTAAGCAATCTATTTTTAATCTCCAACCAGTTCTTTGGTTTTGGCACGGAATAATTGACGCGCTTGTTGCCTCCCCTGTTCTATGAACTTTTTTTTCTCGTCTTCGCTAATACCACTGGTCTTACGAGATTTTGATCGAATCTCCTGCTTCATTTCGTTGTATTTGGTGAGTTCCGACAGCACTAAACGAAACTCATCCTCGGATATCTTACAATCGGCCAATGCTGTCGAAATATGATCCTCGATGCTGTTCAACTTTGCTTCGGCGAGTATCCGAATACTATCGTGTTTTAATGCTTTCTTTTGTAACCTACGAGAAATGAATTTTATTGCTATTCCTGCCAGTCCCGAGACTCCAGCGGTTATTTCCATGCCGAGCACGATAGGCGCGGCGATTATGGTTGATAGTAAACCGATACCCGCTACACCGAGTCCCATGCCAGATACTACAAGAGCGGTGTCAACTCCGTCCAGAGCATTCACGGCTCTGCGATACTTTTTATACAATCCAAGTCTCAACTCCCTATCCTTCCCTATTCGATGTTTTATGTCGCTTATTTGATGTAATCGAAATCCATCAACAGTTTCCATCTTTTCAATTGCTTCACCGAGCGCCGGATATAAACTCATAGTGTATATTACGATCATATAATAGTCTTTAATTGGTCTTGCTTAAATGTTTTGAGACTATACATCAACCTTATCAAATGTATATTATTCGGCAAGAATATCTTAGAAAGAGAAATGCTGTCCCTTTTAATAATTTGGACCCCCTCGAGGGTTGCAACGGGCGATGCTCCGATATGAATAATACTGCAACGTTGACGCTCGTGTTTCTTGAGCCATTTAATCGATAGACCTGGTAATATATCGAAGGCATTTTCCGGTGCATCTCCGAACAAGACTTCAATAATAAGCGTAGAAAGATTAGGTATTGCACTCAGGTTCTGTTTAATTTTTTCGAATTCAGTAATCAAATTTAAAGTAACATTTTTTAAGTCCAGACGACTATATAACATATGACCTGGGTTTCCTGGCAGGGGAGTGACCAACACACTTTTTCGTTTTGACGGGATATAAGCCGCGAGTACGATGCCACTATTTATTATCTTAGTTAAATTATGTCCCTTACCCATCATCACATAAGGTGGGGTAATGACGATATTCAATAGCCACTCGATGTTTGCTTCGACCATAGTCCATTTTTTATCGTCGTTGCGAGTAATATTGTATGAAGTGTTTTTAAGGAGTCTACTAACATCGACATCGCTTAAATCTCCTAGATTACCCGTGAATGTGACTTCTTTCCGATTGTATACATTATCGTGTAAGTGTAAAGCGTATAACTTACCATTGGTACCGGGTTTATCAAATCCTTCCGTGTCTCCGAGATCGGAAAGCGCATTTGTATTACATTTTCTTACTGTTCCAGGGCCTGATGCATCAACCATTATTTTTAATATGGAGTGTTACACTTAAGTATCCTATATGTACAGGTTGGTGTTTTACATCTAATATAGAAATTTTGAGGTCTGAAATAATACCACGCTTCAATTTTTTATATTGTAATGACGAGAAAGATTCCGTTCTACGCTATTATATTTTTCATTTTTCACTGGAACACTTCTGAGCAGAGTTGAAGGACTTTCTAGTTGAATATTATCCGTCGTGCTTATTTGATCAAGATGGATGAACAACTCTTTATAGGGAACTAAATCGGGTAATGCATCTCCATCAGATGTTGTCCTGAATATTGATAATATAAAGTCTCTTGATCTTTCTACCTGTGTAAATCCAAGTGTAATTGCTAAGTTCTCATGAATCCACATACCTTTTTCTCCAGTGCCGATTTTCACTATCCCATTCGACTCATTTTGTGTGATACTAATTCCATTAGGCTTAAAAAAATTATCATTGAGTGAACATATACTGTAATACCCATCAGGTATATTAATTTTTTTTTCAATAATATTTTGTTTATCTGTTATATGAAACTCATTATTACCTCTTGCAGCATTTATATTGGTCCACCGCGGGTAATACGTTACATCGCATAGAGCTACTTCGAGTTGTCCATCCGAGTTATCGATAGTATGAAGCAGTTCAATAGACTGACCATTTGTTATTCCCGGGAGTGTAACATACATATTAAATATACAATGATACTATATCATAACTTAAACATGAAATCGACTCACATTACTAATCAATCGATTATAGTAACTGCCTCTGGTGCTGAATTTTTCGTTAAATTCCACGATATCTTTGAAAAATACAGTTTCACGGCAACTAACGATAAAATGATTGACGATTGGTTTCACAATCCTATGCAATTTTGGCAGAATCAGTTAAACTTTGCCGTATGGTGTGCCACAACGGGATGTGGCGTATCTGTTAATGCCCCAGGATTTAAACTATATAAGTCTGTTATATTATTTCATGTGTACTATCAGATTAGACGTATACTTAAAGAAATTAGTGCTCCATTACCGATGGATCCAGCATGGAATCATGCAAATAATCATTATAATAAGAGGGCCTTCGAACGTATTTGTAATGAATTTAATGTTTCTACGAGTAAAGATTGGCGCATTAAAGGACCTAGCCATGGTCTAGGTATTCCGTACAATGGACAAAGAACTATTAAAGATAAAAGCGATTATTTAATTAAAGCGGGTGTGATCCCTTCAGGCATTGCTCTCTCGAGTAAACAGTTTAGAGAAGATCGTATGAACTTTGAGAGTGGCATTCCTTATCTTATAACAAAGTTTGTGCATCCAAACGATACAACAGATGCTTGGAATGAATTTCTTAATGATAAAACGGAAAATAATTTTACTAACCCAGGATTTGAAAGAGTTAATGAATCGATAAGAACTTATGTGTGGGCAATTCTCGGAGCACAATCGCAAACACGAACATCCATTATCGGTACTGGGACGGCGTTCGATGCGCAAAAACAGTTTGTCTCAAACGTGGAGGACGCCATTAATTCACCAGTTGACATACCATCGTCTATAAAGCGTTTTCAAGATGCATTACAGTACGCTCAATCCAAAGTGGACTTCGTTTATGCGCTGGGACTATACATGTCTCCGAGTAATATGGAACTTAAGATCGGTCAAGTGATAGGCTATAATAATAAAATTGTTATCGCTACCGATCAACAAAAACCAGGTATAAATTCAGATATTAACGTCGAATTAATAACGCAAACGATCACGGGTGAAAAGGGAATAATCAAGCCACAAACACCACATGTTTCACAACCATCTACTAACGCACAAGTGCCACCGCATATTGAGGCTAAAAATCAACAACATATCGATGAAAAAACAGCGCTCGTAGTGGGTGGAGTCTCGGTTGGTTTACTCATGATTTGGATAAATAGTTCTTAGCGAACTGATTTGGTTGTTAAATAGTTCTTAGCGAATACGTACAACAGCCCTGCAATTGCTACGATCAGCCCCCGCAAGTTTTGACTAAGCCAAGTGGTGGTCTTAGCTAATAAATTCAATAACCAGGAAACTATACTCCCTATTATACCGGGAAGTGCGGCCGCGGCTTTCTCAGCGAGCTTTCCCAGTGCTGAACCTAATGCTTTTAAATGCTTTTTTATCCACTCTTTTATACCATTTTTATCGTTGGGCGGTGATCCGCCACCACCTGTACCACCACCTGTTAACGAGAGAGTCAAAGTCGATATAATAAAACCCAACGCGGTTAAAATACTGGCAATTGTTATTCCCTGTTCTCTGAACAATGTTTTAATTTTATCGGCCAGTGTGGTGTCATCATTGAGGACTTGATCGATAGTTTCTCGAATACGACTGATTTGCGAACGAAGTGCCTTTCTATTACTGGAAGATGCTTCGATGCGGGCCAATCTTTCGTCTTCTAAGCTACGCAATCTTTCCGCTACACGGCGTCTACTGAACTCATCGCCCGCCTGTTCGAGTTTTGTTTTCTCTTTAGCTATATGCTTGTCGATTTCGTATATCTTGGCTGTATTATTGATGAGTTCTCCCCACATTGTTCGCATTGCCTTGTCAAGACCTCGTAATTCCCTAATACTGAACTCTGAATATGATGATACACTGACCGTGGAATTATCGTAATAGGTATCTAAGATTTCTCCGAGTCCGTTCGAGGCCACGTTAGAGGCTGCTTCCAAATCATCTGTATTAACGAGTTCATCACGCACGGTTCGAAGAACCTTAGTAGTCTTCGCGGAAAGTCGTCGGTAGTCCACAAAACCTAATTTATCACGAACAGTGCTGATGCCGTGTTTAGTGGCTATCGTAGACAAGGCTAGGGGCTTACGAGTACGAGAATGCATAAGATCAATATCCGGAGAGTCACGCAGTCGCAATATTCCTTTACTATCTATCTCAAACTTTGAATAGTCACGACCTATTGGGGTATCATCTTTTAATGCATCGTAATAATCATTGACGGACGATTGTAAAAGTTCATCGTTAAGATTCGTGCCACCAAAGTTGGTTTCATCAGTACCCTCTTCGATTGGATTCAGATCATCAATGGTACTTAGATCATAGTCATTAATATCAAAATTAGTCATTTTTATATTAAACATAGGGTACATAATTTCAATATAAACAATGTCTTCGCAATACGGACGCAAGTTAAACCCACAACGTAGACTTCGAGATCCATTAGGGGTCAAAGCAATTCGTCAGTCTGTAACTATAACTAATAACCCTAGTACCATAGATCAGAATCAAACGCTTCTGGTTCGCTTTCCTAATCTCGGCGCACACGATGTGTTAGTTCCGGGAACTGTCCGACTAGCATTTACGATTAGTTTGACTTCTACCGACGTTAACAGGGAGCCCGTTCAGAACATAGGTCGTGCTATCGTTAAGAAAATCGCGATTAAAATTAGCGGTAATGAGGTTTTGAGTATCGACGATAGCGATGTATACTATTGTTACATGGATCTCTGGAGAACGGATAAAGAGCGGGAAAACTTACAGTACCAAGGTATTTGTAATAAGAACACATTGAGACTGCGCGTGGGTTCTGATAATGGTGATAATACCATCGTTAAAGATAAGGCCGTTGCCGACGCATTAGGTAACAGATTCTATGTTCCCCTAGACTTTGAATTACTAGATTCCCACATGCCCTTTTATCAAGCATCCCTAGGCGATAGGTTAGAATATGAACTCACTTTTAATGACTACGGTAGAGTAATCAGATCTGCTAATGAAGATGCTAGATATTCCATTGACAGTATATCGCTGGAGTACGATATGATAACGGATCCCAAATTAGCCAGACAAATTCGTAACCAGTATACGGGAAGTTTAGCCATTTTGTACGATCGCGTGCTGCGACACTGAAAGATCACGAGGGACAAAAAAGATACGATGTGGAATATCAATCTAAACGTTCCTACGAGGTCGTTGAAGGGTATTTTAATGTTGTTCGAGGACCCCTCCGATGCGTTTAAAAGAAATACCGAGAAGTTCTACAATCCCAAGATTACAAAAGTAGAATTGACTATCGAGGGCGTTCCTAATCAACTATATAGCCAAGGAATGCTAGCGTATCACCAGTGGGATGAGATTAAAAAACTTCCTTCTATAAAACGTTCTCCGGAAGTTAACGTGGTCGTGAAAGATCTGTCTCTCGGGAGTGTATCGATGGGTGAATACCTCACCACGAAGTACGCGCTATGGCTCGACATGCGAACAACGGACGATGACCAATTACACGGCAGTGGGAGGAGAATAGAAAATGCTAGCGAGGGTGCCACCATACAGATAACGAAGCTCCAGGAAGCGGCTGGTAAATTAAACATATATTTGTACGTGATTATGGATGCGCAACTTAATATACAGAATGGGAGATTCGTGCAAGCAATCTATTGATAATCTTTTACCTAAAGATCCGCACTGCGCTATCATATGCGGGCAAACGGGCTGCGGAAAAACAGCCTTTATTCTAGATATTTTAGAAAGTCATTATCGGGACGTTTTCGATCATATTATTATTCTGTGCCCGACTATAAGCGTTAATAAAACCTACCTATCCAGAGATTGGGTAATGAATGACGACGGGGTACACAGAGTCGATCCGGGCGATCGATTACAAGACTGCCTCCGAGTATGTCACGAAACATACAAAGGAGAATCGACCCTTTTCGTAATAGACGACTGCAGCGCGAGTAAAGAACTCACAAAAAAGAAAGATATGCTTTCGTATTTAGCATTCTCCGGTCGGCATACTCAACATAGCGTTTGGGTACTTACTCAAAAATACAACTCTGTCCTGAAAGATCTCAGAGAGCAAACCAAATGGGTAGCGCTGTTTCATTGCAAAGACAGAGATTCGTTCGAGGAATGTTTTCTCTTTAGCTATATGCTTGTCGATTTCGTATATCTTGGCTGTATTATTGATGAGTTCTCCCCACATTGTTCGCATTGCCTTGTCAAGACCTCGTAATTCCCTAATACTGAACTCTGAATATGATGATACACTGACTGTGGAATTATCGTAATAGGTATCTAAGATTTCTCCGAGTCCGTTCGAGGCCACGTTAGAGGCTGCTTCCAAATCATCTGTATTAACGAGTTCATCACGCACGGTTCGAAGAACCTTAGTAGTCTTCGCGGAAAGTCGTCGGTAGTCCACAAAACCTAATTTATCACGAACAGTGCTGATGCCGTGTTTAGTGGCTATCGTAGACAAGGCTAGGGGCTTACGAGTACGAGAATGCATAAGATCAATATCCGGAGAGTCACGCAGTCGCAATATTCCTTTACTATCTATCTCAAACTTTGAATAGTCACGACCTATTGGGGTATCATCTTTTAATGCATCGTAATAATCATTGACGGACGATTGTAAAAGTTCATCGTTAAGATTCGTGCCACCAAAGTTGGTTTCATCAGTACCCTCTTCGATTGGATTCAGATCATCAATGGTACTTAGATCATAGTCATTAATATCAAAATTAGTCATTTTTATATTAAACATAGGGTACATAATTTCAATATAAACAATGTCTTCGCAATACGGACGCAAGTTAAACCCACAACGTAGACTTCGAGATCCATTAGGGGTCAAAGCAATTCGTCAGTCTGTAGCTATAACTAATAACCCTAGTACCATAGATCAGAATCAAACGCTTCTGGTTCGCTTTCCTAATCTCGGCGCACACGATGTGTTAGTTCCGGGAACTGTCCGACTAGCATTTACGATTAGTTTGACTTCTACCGACGTTAACAGGGAGCCCGTTCAGAACATAGGTCGTGCTATCGTTAAGAAAATCGCGATTAAAATTAGCGGTAATGAGGTTTTGAGTATCGACGATAGCGATGTATACTATTGTTAAATGGATCTCTGGAGAACGAATAAAGAGCGGGAAAACTTACAGTACCAAGGTATTTGTAATAAGAACACATTGAGACTGCGCGTGGGTTCTGATAATGGTGATAATACCATCGTTAAAGATAAGGCCGTTGCCGACGCATTAGGTAACAGATTCTATGTTCCCCTAGACTTTGAATTACTAGATTCCCACATGCCCTTTTATCAAGCATCCCTAGGCGATAGGTTAGAATATGAACTCACTTTTAATGACTACGGTGGAGTAATCAGATCTGCTAATGAAGATGCTAGATATTCCATTGACAATATATCGCTGGAGTACGATATGATAACGGATCCCGAATTAGCCAGACAAATTCGTAACCAGTATACGGGAAGTTTAGCCATTTTGTACGATCGCGTGCTGCGACACCGAAAGATCACGAGGGACAAAAAAGATACGATGTGGAATATCAATCTAAACGTTCCTACGAGGTCGTTGAAGGGTATTTTAATGTTGTTCGAGGACCCCTCCGATGCGTTTAAAAGAAATACCGAGAAGTTCTACAATCCCAAGATTACAAAAGTAGAATTGACTATCGAGGGCGTTCCTAATCAACTATATAGCCAAGGAATGCTAGCGTATCACCAGTGGGATGAGATTAAAAAACTTCCTTCTATAAAACGTTCTCCGGAAGTAAACGCGGTCGTGAAAGATCTGTCTCTCGGGAGTGTATCGATGGGTGAATACCTCACCACGAAGTACGCGCTATGGCTCGACATGCGAACAACGGACGATGACCAATTACACGGCAGTGGGAGGAGAATAGAAAATGCTAGCGAGGGTGCCACCATACAGATAACGAAGCTCCAGGAAGCGGCTGGTAAATTAAACATACATTTGTACGTGATTATGGATGCGCAACTTAATATACAGAATGGGAGATTCGTGCAAGCAATCTATTGATAATCTTTTACCTAAAGATCCGCACTGCGCTATCATATGCGGGCAAACGGGCTGCGGAAAAACAGCCTTTATTCTAGATATTTTAGAAAGTCATTATCGGGACGTTTTCGATCATATTATTATTCTGTGCCCGACTATAAGCGTTAATAAAACCTACCTATCCAGAGATTGGGTAATGAATGACGACGGGGTACACAGAGTCGATCCGGGCGATCGATTACAAGACTGCCTCCGAGTATGTCACGAAACATACAAAGGAGAATCGACCCTTTTCGTAATAGACGACTGCAGCGCGAGTAAAGAACTCACAAAAAAGAAAGATATGCTTTCGTATTTAGCATTCTCCGGTCGGCATACTCAACATAGCGTTTGGGTACTTACTCAAAAATACAACTCTGTCCTGAAAGATCTCAGAGAGCAAACCAAATGGGTAGCGCTGTTTCATTGCAAAGACAGAGATTCGTTCGAGGAATGTTTACGCGAAAATGATGTCATTTATACCAAGGGCGAACGAGATAAAGTCAGAAAAGTGTTAGCGGCAACGAAGCACTGTAAACTCGTATTAAAAACCGATCAACCAGCTGCTTATGCAATTGCTTAGCAAAATGTAGCAAATTGTAGCAAAATGTAGCAAAACTGTAGCAAAAATTATAGCAAAATGTAGCAAAATGTAGCAAAATTGAACATTAGTGGTTAATATTACATAAAATGTGGTTCGAAATCCTCATTCTTTCACAACAGTTCATTATTACGGGTTGTATTGGATATGTCATATTATATTATGTTAGACTTAAATATCTCCTTAGGTATTACATTATGGAATGCGACGAACTCATCGAACAAATGCTCAAAGAATCTGATGTAGATCAAAATGTTACAGATAAATCTTTAGATAAACATAGAGAAAGACTTACCGCTTTGGTAGCCGGTGGAAAATGTTCCCAATATTTGGGGGAAAATTATACCATCGAAAAAATTGATAACATGACCGACGAAGAGATTAAAAAACTGTACACGCGTTACGAGTCTAGACTGGGAGCTACCATGACTAAAACGATAGGGTCTTCTACATTACAACTATACACAGCCGTAGCTAGTACGTTTCTCCCCATCCCGGCAGAACATCGCCTGTATTTATGCGAATCTCTAGAGAAAGACCCATTCATCGAACACGCTATAAGCGCGGTGAGCTGTGAGTTTTATCATAGATTCGGAATGTACTTAGCTCCGCTCACCACCGCTTTAATAACGGCTAGGTATTGTCAATTTAAACATACGTGCCCACTTAATAATATAAATGGAGACACAATCACAACAGGTGACACCACAACAGATTGTGAACGAGGAACCACAGATTGCGGAACAACAAGTGAACACACAACAAGTGAATGAGGAACCACCAGCGATTGCACCACATGTGAATACAAAAAAACAACCCAGAGTGACAAAGAATCCTTTGAAAATAGCCGCAGGAAGAAAGGGTGGGCTGGCGCGCAAAGCGAAATTAATAAATAATTCAAATCCGATTAAAACATGGACACTAGTAGGAGTTGCTGGTATAGCGGTTGTATGGTTCTTTTATAAGACCGGAGAAGATAAAACATCACCCCCGCCGCAACAACAAGTTCAATTAGAGGTTAGTCCTCATATAATGCTATAAGAAGCATGACTACTCCAGCTACAGACGGTAAAATGTTGGTAAACGCGACGTATCATTCAGCGGTGGTCACCGGCTTGGCCATTGGCTATGCCCGTATGGCTAAAATGATTACTAAAGCCACACCTCCCAAGCTAGATTTTAATAGTTTTGACATACCAATGATGGTTTTGGATATTGGATTAGCTATGGCAACGAAGGATATGCTCATCAAACAAGGGCTTATCCCTGAAGACATAATGAAGTAATTAATTAAACATTTGAATATTTAATATTATTAAACATGGCAACAATTGCGATGATGGTCGGTGGAGCTGTTGTTAATGCTCTAGCTTTTTCGGGGAGTAATTTTTTATTTTCTAGTATGAGGGAATCAAACGCTAAAGAAGTTGAAGAGGAGCGTAAACGACATAACAAAGCTTTAGAACAATACCAAGCAGCCCAGTTACAATATACACAGCAGAGAATGAAGAGATTAGACTTTATTCATGAACAACTGATTAAGGAAGGACATTCAATTCAAACGTTTAAGGATGTTGAATCTGCCATGCACGAATACTTCCTCGTTTTTGGGAAAAAACTAGACCCAATACTGAGACCAACAATGAGTCAGTTTTATACACCGTCAGAGGCTCAAAAAACCCGAGAGATGACATTTATGATTATTGGATTGACTTCTCTATTGATTTTCAGCTATACCATGCATAAGTCAGAGTGACAGCTGTGGCTATGCAAAATCAATATCTCACAGTGTAGCTGTGATTTGCATTTAGACAAATGATATGATAGATGTATATACCATGAATAACTGCAAGTTTACACTCATGGGAAAGACTACCCTTTGTAACCGACGCTGTGTTGATTTTTTCTACTGCGGGATACACAACTATTACATCAGGCGCGGAAACATCAACTATACGTGTTCTGTATGCGGGATAGGGGTCAAAGGTCGTTATTGTTTATGCAAGGAACACGGTGCTGATAGGGTCAGGAACCCGATTATTTATGCTAGGAAGAGAGATTACATCAATGAGAGGAATAGGTTGGGGAGAATACGTATTTAGATATATGAAAACAACCAATTAGACAAATGAATCATTTTGTATATACCATTCAACCACAATGGTTTTTGTCAGAGAATTAAAAGCTATGGCAAAGCAAAGTGGACTGCGTGGATATTCTCGTATGAGAAAAGCTGAATTGATTGATTTACTCGGTTTGGAATACAACAAACCCGAGACTGTTAGAGAACTCAAAGCTCGAGCGAGAAACAGTGGGCTGAGAGGTTATTCTCGAATGAGAAGAGCTGAATTGATCGCTTTACTAGATAATAATCAACCTAATAATGATGATATTCAACATAATAATGTTGATGATATTCAACAACAACAACAAGAATTAATATTTGTACCCACATCCGCCGGCGTTGGTAAATATCTAAGAGGTTGGAAGATGGATATTAATTCCAACATGGATGTTAACGATATTAAGCCCATCATATCGAGTAAAATTAACGAGGAATTAGATGACTTACATAGTATAAAATACCAGCTGACGATTAAAATGACATTGAGTAAAAGTAACACAGACGATAGCACCGAATATACCGAACCATATTTCCGTAGCAATCAAGAAGTTATAACCGAATCCGATACTATAAACTCATCATTAGATACATCAATTCAGAGGATACAGGAAACTTTAGAACGCTGGACTAATAGAGGTTCAGGTTGGGGTGTGGATAAAATCGATAGTTTATATTTAGATATAGCAAATTATATGCCCTTCAAAGGTGGATCTTATATAGATTTACCCCCGTATTATAAGAAGAAAAAAGCCATAATTAACGTAAAAAATAAATCCGATGACTGTTTAAGAATGATGATAAGATCTGCATTGTTCCCCGTAGATAAGCATCCGGATAGACCTTCTAGCTATCCCCAAAACGATGGACTCAACTTCGATGGTATAGACGAACCTACACCAATATCACAAATTGATAAGGTGGAAAAGCAAAATAATTTAGCTATAAATGTTTTCGGACATTCTAAAGGAATTGTTGTACACAGGATAAGCTCCGCTCCGGAAAATATCCCCAGAATCAATTCATTTCTGATCAAAAAAGATGGTAAATATCATTATACGTGGATAAAGAGTTTAAACAGGCTATTATACGATCAAACAAAACATAAAGAAAAGAAATATTTCTGTGAAAGATGCCTGCATGGGTACAGCAGACAAGATCTATTAGAAGCGCATAAAGAAGACTGTAGAGGTGTTGGACAGAATGCTATCAGGATCGATATGCCTAAAGAGGGAAAAAATATATTAAAATTTGAACATTATTGTAATCAAATGCCAGTACCGTATGTAATTTACGCCGACTTCGAAGCCCTTATCAAACCCATAGAAAATACTGAACGCAATAATCAAGATAGTAGTTTTACGTACAAAACTCAAGAACATATTCCTTGTGGGTTTGGATATGTAGTTGTAAGGTATGATGGGAAAACAAACACTCCCGTGATTTACAGAGGTCCCGATGCAGCGGGAAAGTTCCTAGAATATCTACAAAATGAAGAGAGAATAATCAGGGAAACATTATCGTGTACGATACCCATGCGTATGACGAGGGATGATTGGAGGGTCGATAAGAAGTCAACGAGTTGTCACGTTTGTAATAAACCCCTGGATGGGGATTCCGTAAGAGATCATTGTCACGTCACGGGTAATTATCGGGGAGCCGCTCATAACGAGTGTAACTTGAAACTAAAAATGAATGCTCAAACAATACCCATCCCCGTTGTGTTTCATAACCTTAGAGGATACGATTCACATCTCATTATGCAAGCTATCTCAAAGACCGACGGCGGTTTAACGTGCATTCCTAATAATATGGAAAAATACATATCGTTCTCGTTGACTAAACCTATACATTATAGGGACAAGGACGGGAAATCTAGAACAAAGCAAAGTAATGGGCTTAGATTCATAGACTCCGTACAGTTTCTGTTATCTTCCCTGGACAATTTAGCTAATGCGAACAATCCCGATGACTTCGCGATAACAAATAAATATACCGATAAGATAACTCGTCATTTGTTGCTGAGAAAAGGTGTATATCCTTACGAATATATGGATGATTGGTCTAGATTCGAAGAAACTGAATTACCACCCCTCGAATCATTCTATAGTAACTTAACAGAATCTAGAATAACAGATGCCGATTATGAACACGCTCTGACGGTCTGGGATAAATTAGGTTGTAAGAATTTAGGCGATTATCACGATCTGTACTTAAAAACCGATGTACTGTTACTCGCCGATATATTCGAGATATTTAGAAAGACATGCTTCAAACAATACGGCTTGGACCCGGCATGGTACTATTCCAGTCCCGGACTATCGTGGGATGCATTATTGAAGAAGACCGGCGTAGAACTAAAATTACTAACAGATTACGATATGCACTTGTTTATTGAGAAAGGATTAAGAGGTGGTATATCGATGGCAGCTAAAAGGTATTCTAAGGCTAATAATAAATTAGTGGAAGGATACGATCCCAGTAAACCCGACACTCACATATTATATCTCGATGCCAATAATTTGTACGGATGGGCTATGAGTCAACCTTTACCCACGGGTGGTTTTGAATGGGTCAATGATATTGAAGTTAATGATATCGATAATAATGCGAATAAAGGGTACATACTAGAAGTTGACTTGGAATATCCAAGTTCGTTACATAAAGATCATAACAGTTATCCGCTAGCTCCCGAAAGATTAATGGTTAATAAAGACTGGATGTCGGAATATCAACGCTCCTTGATGGGTAATAGTAGGTTAGCTAACGTAGAAAAACTCGTACCAAATTTGATGGATAAGACAAAATATATAGTTCACTACAGAAATCTCCAGTTGTATCTATCGTTAGGTATGAAACTTAAGAAAATACACAGAGTTCTAAAGTTCGATCAAAGCCCTTGGATGGAGCCCTATATAAGGTTGAACACAGATTTAAGAAAGATAGCTACCAGCGATTTCGAAAAGAATCTATATAAGCTCATGAATAACTCGGTATTTGGTAAAACCATGGAGAATCTGAGGAAGCGTGTTGATGTTAAATTAGTCAGATCTAATGAGGAAGAAAGACTCAGGAAACTTATAGCCAGTCCGGCTTTTAACAGAAGCAAGATATTCGATAACGACTTAGCCGCGTTGCATATGCAGAAGAGTAATATAAAATTCAACAGACCGGTGTACGTCGGTATGAGTATTCTCGACTTGTCAAAACACTTAATGTATGACTTTTATTACAACGAACTTAAGAAGCAATACGACGATAGATGCGAGGTGTTATATACCGACACAGATTCTTTGTTGATGGAAATACAAACCGAGGATGTGTATAAAGATATGGCAGAAAAAATAGATATGTACGACATGAGCGATTACCCAAAAGATAATCCACTGCACAGCGTTGTAAATAAAAAAGTGTTAGGTAAGATGAAGGATGAATGTGCTGGGACCCCAATAGCGGAGTATGTGGGATTAAGACCTAAGATGTATTCTATAAAGAAGTCCGATAATGGAGAGATAAGAAAAGCTAAGGGTGTTAAGAAGTATGTTGTAAAAAAGCATATCAAACACGAACAGTATAAAGAATCATTATTCAACGGTAGAACATTCAAACACGAGATGAACTCTTTAAGAAGTTACGATCATAGGATATATGGATTAAGAATGAACAAGATATCATTATCCCCCTTAGATACAAAGAGATGGATTGATAAGGATGGTGTAACTACCTACGCTTATGGTTATGGTGGTAATACCGTACCGTCGGGAACTATGAACAACTCTTCTCGCACAAATGCCCTACCCGGTCCATCTTGAAGATAATAAAGAATAGGCTCTCCTTCTTTCGAAACCAATCTACTAATGTTATACGTCTTAAGGGACCATATGGGATCGGTTGCGCGACGTAGGCCTCCTTCGAGTTCACCGGCCTGGTATAAATATCTTACCCTTACTCTATCTGGAAGTTTTCGTTCTTTGCCTCTCCTCGGTGCTGAAGATTCGGAAGTCACGGATTTCATTTTAATGGCATTGGATGGTTTCTTCCCTATTAATCTAGTCACTTCATTATTCAGCGCTGATACAACGGCTGATAATCGTGTCACCCATTCGGTTGATCTCAATCGCTCGGATTTCATTTCAATCCCATACTGATAGCCAAACAAACGTTCCGCTAATGTCCTGTTAAATCTTTCGACGATAGCTTGACTGCGGTGGGCCTCTCTTTCACCACGGACGATTTTGACATCGTTCTTTGTTAACAGTTTAGTTACCGATCCCATAAACTCGCGACCGGGATCTACTTGAAATTGCTTGGGCCATTTTAGTGGTCCGCGTTTATATATGCGACTCAGTGCATTAGCTACCTCTGTTGATTCTTTCGAGGTTAATGGCTCAGCCTCTTTGTATCGACTAGCCACATCCACTACTGTTAAAGCGTATTTATACGTTTTGCGTTTTACCTTATCGTGGGGAAGAAACAAGAGGTCAGCCTGATGAACTTCATTCGTCGTAAAAATATCAAACTTCTTCCTCGGTATATAACGCGGTGCCGGTAAATATATCTGCCACATCGCTTGTTTCTTTAACCAATCCTTTGCCACATCTTTAGATACCTTAGCCGTGGTGGCTAATTTTTTTATTGCTCCTACACCTTTCCAATATCCTCGTGGGCTATAGTAAATTTTATCCATTATTAATTAATATTTTTTGTTTAATACAACTCATGACTATCGTTAAATCGCATAATCATTTTGGCATAAAAAATCCCCCCTGTAGTAGCAGTATAGGTAATAAATCTGGCTCCAGTGGAAGTGGTCCAGAACCCCCATTACCTATAAAAATTTATATCATTGGCTCCAGGTGGTGGTAAGCTAGAGTCGATTTAACTTAATCTCATGACTATCATTAAATCACATAATCATTTTGGCATAAAAAATTCCTCCTGTAGTAGCAGTATAGGTATATGAATCCTGCTCCAGTGGAAGTGGTCCAGAACCCCCATTACCTATACTACTAGATTTATTATTGGTTGAAGGAAAACAGTAAAGTCTCTTGTTTATAGATGCTGCTTCTTGGTAGACATTCACAAGTCCACAGAGTGCAGTATCAACATCTGTTGAAATTATCTGTTCAATTTCATCTTTGAGGAGGTCATACAAGTCTTTAACTTGGATTTAAAGACATCTTTATTATCTTCCTTCCATGGGTATTTGTACCAGGGATTAACTTCAAGTTCACTTAGCAGAGAATCATCATTGTTCTTGTTGACTTGTACATTACTGCAATCATTATGAGCAAAATTAGCCTGCAAAACACTGGGAAGTGATTTGACTCATCTCGCTCACCTACTCCAAAGTCAGATATACATGGAATGAGGCTAGGGGAAGCTATCATATAGTCCACAATACTGGCACCATTGTGTGTAATGCATGTATATTCACCTTGCTTGTCTCTGTGAGATCTTCCATTCAATATATGTATACTGAATAATTTGCACAATTCAACAAGTCTCTTACCAAAATTGTTGCAGTTTTCAGAATCTTTATTGTTCCTTGGTACTTCAAAGCTGTCAGTTGGGTAATCATCAATTACCTTTTGGATAAAATCAATGTTATCTTCAGGTATGTAATCAAGGAAGATTTTGGTCCCAGCATTCAAATCACCAGCAAGAAAGAGTTCCTTTTCTGGGTGATCATGTACAATCTCTGTCAAATAGTCCTCCAATACTGACATACCATCTCTATCTTTATCCTCATAGACAGGCGAGTTCCCGGGTGATAGATATGTCAGAATCAAGATTGTATCCTTGTCATACCTAATCTTGATGTGTTAAATAAGAAAACTACTGTATTTTCAAAATGTTCATATATCTTTGTTAAATATCCATCAATGACCCACGATTCTCAAACATAAATTGTCACACCACCACTGTATCTACCAAACTTCTTATTTTATACCCGAACACTGTTATATGAATGTATGGCGTTATACGTACGCATATAACTCCATTTGATATATAGTTATGTCGTTCAGATATTAGGCAGAATTTTGTTTGCTCACAGTTTCCGTAAAGCTGCTAAATAACAAAAATTGTCTCACAGTACTTTTACCAGTGGATGATAAAAAGCGGCGAAATTTCCTGAATAAATTTTAAGACAACACTTAGCAGTATCTTTTGTTCAAACGGATGAATATCTGCAGTTACAGTTAAACCATCAGATAGGAAATTTAATACTCTGCGTAATCTTATAGCCGGAGGTAGATCCAGTCCCGCATGAGCGCAATTGTCGCACAACCTGCACTTTTCCGATCTTAGGAAAATGTGCGTCAGAAAAAAACCTAAGCATCCAGCGGGTTAATTTTGATTGCGTTTCCCATGATTTAAGATACAATATGTATAATGTATACTGACGAGGCACGATGTGCTTTTCATTTGGCATCTATCCGTTTGTCGCAAACCCTTTTCCGAATGTAACGGACGTTAAGTGAATTTGGCGATGGGCTGATACACAATCATGTTATTTAACAGTTGTAATATATGCAATCGTTTTATCTAATAGTTATAATATAGGCATAATTTTTATTTAAAGAGCAAAAATTTTAGTTTTTGTTGCGTATTTGATACGCTAGGATTTGATTAATCTGCGTAGTTCAGTTTATTTAATGTGATTTTACGCAAATACACAGCTTATCTTGAGCTCTGGAATTTACCTTTTTCTTTGGATCTCTGGATCGAGATTGCAGACTAACATGAAATCACTAGACTGGGTTCCTGTCTACCTAAACTAAATCACGCTAACCTTGCGTGGCGCACCAACAATGGAACCAGTTTAATAAAATCACCCAACTTCCCCCTTACATTCCTACTCTACCAATTATATGATAGTTGATACGAAACTGTATTCAAATTGACAAAGCAATAATTATTAGCTGAGGTAAGTGTATATTCGGCGTCACGGAAGTCATCACTTGATTATAAACAAAATAGTCAGTCGGTTGCGAGTTGTACTCCAAGCATGGTTGTGGTCGCCCATCACAGTGGGGAGCTTTGACTGGTGCCAGCGACAGCGAAGAGAAATTGCATTCCAATAACAAAACAAGAGGTCCATAGGGCCTGTATCGCTCACCGGGATATTTACACAATCAGTCCATTTGTACAACTGTGAATTCCTATCACCTGAGAATACTTCCAACCAAATGTCAGTGATGGGGAGTGGTGGGCCAGTGATGGGGAGTGATGGGCCAGTGATGGGGAGTGGTGGGTCAGTGATGGGGAGTGCTGGGTCAGTGATGGGGAGTGATGGGGAGTGGTGGGCCAGTGATTGGGAGTGGTGGGTCAGTGATGGGAAGTGGTGGGTCAGTGATTGGGAGTGGTGGGTCAGTGATGGGAAGAAGTGGGTCAGTGATGGGTCAGTGATGGGGAGTGGTGGGTCAGTGATAGGGAGTGGTGGGTCAGTGATAGGGAGTGGTGGGCCAGTGATAGGGAGCGGTGGGTCAGTGATGGGGAGCGGTGGGTCAGTGATGGGGAGTGGTGGGTCAGTGATTGGGAGTGGTGGGTCAGTGATGGGAAAAAGTTGGTCAGTGATGGGGGATGGTGGGTCAGTGGTTGGAAGAAGTTGGTCAGTGATGGGGAGTGGTGGGTCAGTGAATGGGCATGGTGGGTCAGTGATGGGGAAGTGATGGGTCAGTGATGGGGAGTGATGGGTCAGTGATGGGGAGTGGTGGGTCAGTGATGGGGAGTGGTGGGTCAGTGATGGGGAATGGTGGGTCAATGATTGGAAGTGGTGGGTCAGTGATTGGGAGTGGTGGGTCAGTGATGGGGAGAGGTGGGTCAGTGATGGGGAGTGGTGGGTCAGTGATGGAGAGCGGTGGGTCAGTGATAGGGAGCGGTGGGTCAGTGATAGGGAGCGGTGGGTCAGTGATGGAGAGTGGTGAGCCAGTCATGGGGAGTGGTGGGCCAGTGATGGGGAGTGGTGGGTCAGTGATGAGGAGTGGTGGGTCAGTGATGGAGAGTGGTGGGCCAGTGATAGGGAGCAGTAGGTCAGTGATGGGCAGTGGTGGGTCAGTGATTGGGAGTGGTGGGTCAGTGATGGGGAGTGGTGGGTCAGTGATGGGGAGTGATGGGTCAGTGATGGGTCAGTGATGGAGAGTGGTGGGCCAGTGATAGGGAGTGGTGGGTCAGTAATGGGGAGTGCTGGGTCAGTGATGGGGAGTGGTTGGGGGCGTGGTGGGTCAGTATTGGGAAGTGGGTCAGTGATTGGGAGTGGTGGGTCAGTGATGGGGAGTGGTGGGCCAGTGATAGGGAGCGGTGGGTCAGTGATGGGGAGTGCTGGGTCAGTGATGGGGAGTGCTGGGTCAGTGATGGGGAGTGCTGGGTCAGTGATGGGGAGTGGTTGGTCAGTGACAGGGAGTGGTGGGTCAGTGATGGGAAGTGGTTGGTCAGTGATTGGGAGTGATGGGTCAGTGATGGGGAGTGATGGGTCAGTGATGGGGAGTGGTGGGTCAGTGATAGGGAGTGGTGGGTCAGTGATGGGAAGAAGTGGGTCAGTGATTGGGAGTGATGGGTCAGTGCTTGGGCGTGGTGGGTCAGTGATGGGGAGTGACGCGGAGCGGTGGGTCATTGATTGGAAGTGGTGGGTCAGTGATGGACTGAGAATACTTCCAACCAAACGTCAGTGATGGGCAGTGGTGGGTCAGTGATGGGGAATCGTGGGTCAATGATGGGAAGTGGTGGGTCAGTGATCTGGAGTGGTGGGTCAGTGATGGGGGGTGGTTGGTCAGTGATGGGAAGAAGTGGGTCATGGGTCAGAGTAGTATAGGTAATGGGGGTTCTGGACCACTTCCACTGGAGCCAGATTTATTACCTATACTGCTACTACAGGGGGGATTTTTTATGCCAAAATGATTATGCGATTTAACGATAGTCATGAGTTTAAGTTAAATTGGCTCTAGCTCACCAATACCTGGGGCCAATCATTGCTTTAGATGAGTCTAAATGGTAATAAAAATATTCTTTATTATTTTTATCGATAAAGCGATGTTCAACATTTTTATTAAGTTCTTCGTTAATTTTACTAGGAGACCAGACTATATAACTACACTCTTTTTGTAAATTGATAAGAAACAATTGATAACCGTATTTGGTTGGTTTGACATCACTGATATAATAAAAACCTTGTGGTAATTCTTTCCATTTAATAGCTTTCTCCATTATTATATATATTTATGTAAGCATTTGTCTAAATGTGATCAAACGATAGTAAGCAATCTATTTTTAATCTCCAACCAGTTCTTTGGTTTTGGCACGGAATAATTGACGCGCTTGTTGCCTCCCCTGTTCTATGAACTTTTTTTTCTCGTCTTCGCTAATACCACTGGTCTTACGAGATTTTGATCGAATCTCCTGCTTCATTTCGTTGTATTTGGTGAGTTCCGACAGCACTAAACGAAACTCATCCTCGGATATCTTACAATCGGCCAATGCTGTCGAAATATGATCCTCGATGCTGTTCAACTTTGCTTCGGCGAGTATCCGAATACTATCGTGTTTTAATGCTTTCTTTTGTAACCTACGAGAAATGAATTTTATCGCTATTCCTGCCAGTCCCGAGACTCCAGCGGTTATTTCCATGCCGAGCACGATAGGCGCGGCGATTATAGTTGATAGTAAACCGATACCCGCTACACCGAGTCCCATGCCAGATACTACAAGAGCGGTGTCAACTCCGTCCAGAGCATTCACGGCTCTGCGATACTTTTTATACAATCCAAGTCTCAACTCCCTATCCTTCCCTATTCGATGTTTTATGTCGCTTATTTGATGTAATCGAAATCCATCAACAGTTTCCATCTTTTCAAATGCTTCACCGAGCGCCGGATATAAACTCATAGTGTATATTACGATCATATAATAGTCTTTAATTGGTCTTGCTTAAATGTTTTGAGACTATACATCAATCTTATCAAATGTATATTATTCGGCAAGAATATCTTAGAAAGAGAAATACTGTCACTTTTAATAATTTGAACCCCCTCGAGGGTTGCAACGGGCGATGCTCCGATATGAATAATACTGCAACGTTGACGCTCGTGTTTCTTGAGCCATTTAATCGATAGACCTGGTAATATTTCGAAGGCATCTACCGGTGCCTCTCCGAACAAGACTTCAATAATAAGCGTAGAAAGATTAGGTATTGCACTCAGGTTCTGTTTAATTTTTTCGAATTCAGTAACCAAATTTAAACTAACATTTTTTAAGGCCGGACGACTATATAACATATGACCTGGGTTTTCTGGCAGGGGAGTGACCAACACACTTTTTCGTTTTGACGGGATATAAGCCGCGAGTACGATGCCACTATTTATTATCTTAGTTAAATTATGTCCCTTACCCATCATCACATAAGGTGGGGTAATGACGATATTCAATAGCCACTCGATGTTTGCTTCGACCATAGTCCATTTTTTATCATCGTTGCGAGTAATATTGTACGAAGTGTTTTTAAGGAGTCTACTAACATCGACATCGCTTAAATCTCCTAGATTACCCGTGAATGTGACTTCTTTCCGATTGTATACATTATCGTGTAAGTGTAAAGCGTATAACTTACCATTGGTACCGGGTTTATCAAATCCTTCCGTGTCTCCGAGATCGGAAAGCGCAATTGTATTACATTTTCTTACTGTTCCAGGGCCTGATGCATCAACCATTATTTTTAATATGGAGTGTTACACTTAAGTATCCTATATGTACTGGTTGGTGTTTTACATCTAATACAGAAATTTTGAGGTCTGAAATAATACCCCGCTTTAATTTTTTATATTGTAATGGTGAGAAAGATTCCGTTCTACCGCTATTATATTTTTCATTTTTGACCGGAACAGATCTGAGTAGAGTTGAAGGACTTTCTAGTTGAATATTATCCGTCGTGCTTATTTGATCAAGATGGATGAACAACTCTTTATAGGGAACTAAATCGGGTACTTTAATTCCCTGTCGTGGTTTGTTATAATTTATAATTCCTATTCTATGATGAAATCCAAGTGTAACTTCTAAGTATGGCCTAAGAACTACAACGTTTTCTCCAGAGTCGACTTTCACTGTCCCATTCGACTCATTTTGTGTTAGACTAGCTCCATTAGGCTTAAAAATTTCATCATTGAGTGAACATATACTGTAATACCCATCAGGTATAGTAATGAATTTTTCAATACCATTGTTTACACCTATTATATCTATCACATTATTACCTCTCGCAGCACTTATATTGGTCCACAGTGGGTAATACGTTACATCGCATAGAGCTACTTCGAGTTGTCCATCCGATTTATCGATAGTATGAAGCAGTTCAATAGACTGACCATTTGTTATTCCAGGTAGTGTAACATACATATTAAATATACAATGATACTATATCATAACTTAAACATGAAATCAACTCACATTACTAATCAATCGATTATAGTAACTGCCTCTGGTGCTGAGTTTACCGTTAAATTCCACGATATCTTTGAAAAATACAGTTTCACGGCAACTAACGATAAAATGATTGACGATTGGTTTAACCGTCCGATGCAATTTTGGCAGAATCAGTTAAACTTTGCCGTATGGTGTGCCACAACGGGATGTGGCGTATCTGTTAATGCCCCAGGATTTAAACTATATAAGTCTGTTATATTATTTCACGTGTACTATCAGATTAGACGTATACTTAAAGAAATTAGTGCTCCATTACCGATGGATCCAGCATGGAATCATGCAAATAATCATTATAATAAGAGGGCCTTCGAACGTATTTGTAATGAATTTAATGTTTCTACGAGTAAAGATTGGCGCATTAAAGGACCTAGCCATGGTCTAGGTATTCCGTACAATGGACAAAGAACTATTAAAGATAAAAGCGATTATTTAATTAAAGCGGGTGTGATCCCTTCAGGCTTTGCTCTCTCGAGTAAACAGTTTAGAGCAGATCGTATGAACTTTGAGAGTGGCATTCCTTATCTTATAACAAAGTTTGTGCATCCAAACGATACAACAGACGCTTGGAATGAATTTCTTAATGATAAAACGGAAAATAATTTTACTAACCCAGGATTTGAAAGAGTTAATGAATCGATAAGAACTTATGTGTGGGCAATTCTCGGAGCACAATCGCAAACACGAACATCCATTATCGGTACTGGGACAGCGTTCGATGCGCAAAAACAGTTTGTCGCAAACGTGGAGGACGCCATTAATTCACCAGTTGACATACCATCGTCTATAAAGCGTTTTCAAGATGCATTACAGTACGCTCAATCCAAAGTGGACTTCGTTTATGCGCCGGGACTATACATGTCTCCGAGTAATATGGAACTTAAGATCGGTCAAGTGATAGGCTATAATAATAAAATTGTTATCGCTACCGATCAACAAAAACCAGGTATAAATTCAGATATTAACGTCAAATTAATAACGCAAACGATCACGGGCGAAAAGGGAATAGTCAAGCCACAAACACCCACTATCGATCAACCATCTACTAATGCACAAGTGCCACCGCATATTGAAGCTAAAAATCAACAACATATCGATGAAAAAACAGCGCTCGTAGTGGGTGGAGTCTCGGTTGGTTTACTCATGATTTGGTTAGCGAACTGATTTGGTGGTTAAATAGTTCTTAGCGAACACGTACAACAGCCCTGCAATTGCTACGATCAACCCCCACAAGTTTTGACTAAGCCAAGTGGTGGTCTTAGCTAATAAATTCAATAGCCAGGAAACAACACTCCCTATTATACCGGGAAGTGCGGCCGCGGCTTTCTCAGCGAGCTTTCCCAGTGCTGAACCTAATGCTTTTAAATGCTTTTTTATCCACTCTTTTATACCGTTTTTATCGCTAGGAGGTGATCCGCCTCCACCTGTACCACCACCTGTTAATGAGAGAGTCAAAGTCGATATAATAAATCCCAATGCGGTTAAAATACTGGCAATTGTTATTCCCTGTTCTCTGAACAATGTTTTAATTTTATCGGCCAGTGTAGTGTCATCGTTGAGGACTTGATCGATAGTTTCTCGAATACGACTGATTTGCGAACGAAGTGCCTTTCTATTACTGGAAGCTGCTTCGAGGCGGGCCGATCTTTCGTCTTCCAAGTTACGCAATCTTTCCGCTACGCGGCGTCTACTGAACTCATCGCCCGCCTGTTCGAGTTTTGTTTTCTCTTGAGCTATATGCTTGTCGATTTCGGATATCTTGGCTGTATTATTGATGAGTTCTCCCCGCATTGTTCGCATTGCCTTGTCAAGACCTCGTAATTCCCTAATACTGAACTCTGAGACCTGTAACGTGGAATTATCGTAATAGGTATCTAAGATTTCTCCGAGTCCGTTCGAGGCCACGTTAGAGGCTTCTTCCAAATCATCTGTATTAACGAGTTCATCACGCACGGTTCGAAGAACCTTAGTAGTCTTCGCGGAAAGTCGTCGGTAGTCCACAAAACCTAATTTATCACGAACAGTGCCGATGCCGTGTTTAGCAGCTATCGTAGACAAGGCTAGGGGCTTACGAGTACGAGAATGCATAAGATCAATATCCGGAGAGTCACGCAGTCGCAATATTCCTTTACTATCTATCTCAAACTTTGAATAGTCACGACCTATTGGGGTATCATCTTTTAATGCATCGTAATAATCATTGACGGACGATTGTAAAAGTTCATCGTTAAGACTACTAAACCTGGTTTCATCAGTACCCTCTTCGATTGGATTCAGATCATCAAAGGTACTTAGATCAAAGTCATTAATATCAAAATCAGTCATTTTTATATTAAACATAGGGTACATAATTTCAATATAAACAATGTCTTCGCAATACGGACGCAAGTTAAACCCACAACGTAGACTTCGAGATCCATTAGGGGTCAAAGCAATTCGTCAGTCTGTAACTATAACTAATAACCCTAGTACCATCGATCAGAATCAAACGCTTCTGGTTCGGTTTCCTAATCTCGGCGCACACGATGTGTTAGTTCCGGGAACTGTCCGACTAGCATTTACGATTAGTTTGACTTCTACCGACATTAACAGGGAGCCCGTTCAGAACATAGGTCGTGCTATCGTTAAGAAAATCGCGATTAAAATTAGCGGTAATGAGGTTTTGAGTATCGACGATAGCGATGTATACTATTGTTACATGGATCTCTGGAGAACGGATAAAGAGCGGGAAAACTTACAGTACCAAGGTATTTGTAATAAGAACACATTGAGACTGCGCGTGGGTTCTGATAATGGTGATAATACCATCGTTAAAGATAAGGCCGTTGCCGACGCATTAGGTAACAGATTCTATGTTCCCCTAGACTTTGAATTACTAGATTCCAACATGCCCTTTTATCAAGCATCCCTAGGCGATAGGTTAGAATATGAACTCACTTTTAATGACTACGGTAGAGTAATCAGATCTGCTAATGAAGATGCTAGATATTCCATTGACAATATATCGCTGGAGTACGATATGATAACGGATCCCGAATTAGCCAGACAAATTCGTAACCAGTATACGGGAAGTTTAGCCATTTTGTACGATCGCGTGCTGCGACACCGAAAGATCACGAGGGACAAAAAAGATACGATGTGGAATATCAATCTAAACGTTCCCACGAGGTCGTTGAAGGGTATTTTAATGTTGTTCGAGGACCCCTCCGATGCGTTTAAAAGAAATACCGAGAAGTTCTACAATCCCAAGATTACAAAAGTAGAATTGACTATCGAGGGCGTTCCTAATCAACTATATAGCCAAGGAATGCTAGCGTATCACCAGTGGGATGAGATTAAAAAACTTCCTTCTATAAAACGTTCTCCAGAAGTTAACGCGGTCGTGAAAGATCTGTCTCTCGGGAGTGTATCGATGGGTGAATACCTCACCACGAAGTACGCGCTATGGCTCGACATGCGAACAACGGACGATGATCAATTACACGGCAGTGGGAGGAGAATAGAAAATGCTAGCGAGGGTGCCACCATACAGATAACGAAGCTTCAGGAAGCAGCTGGTAAATTAAACATATATTTGTACGTGATTATGGATGCGCAACTTAATATACAGAATGGGAGATTCGTGCAAGCAATCTATTGATAATCTTTTACCTAAAGATCCGCACTGCGCTATCATATGCGGGCAAACGGGCTGCGGAAAAACAGCCTTTATTCTAGATATTTTAGAAAGTCATTATCGGGACGTTTTCGATCATATCATTATTCTGTGCCCGACTATAAGCGTTAATAAAACCTACCTATCCAGAGATTGGGTAATGAATGACGACGGGGTACACAGAGTCGATCCGGGCGATCGATTACAAGACTGCCTCCGAGTATGTCACGAAAATTACAAAGGAGAATCGACCCTTTTCGTAATAGACGACTGCAGCGCGAGTAAAGAACTCACAAAAAAGAAAGATATGCTTTCGTATTTAGCATTCTCCGGTCGGCATACTCAACATAGCGTTTGGGTACTTACTCAAAAATACAACTCTGTCCTGAAAGATCTCAGAGAGCAGACCAAATGGGTAGCACTGTTTCATTGCAAAGACCGAGATTCATTCGAGGAATGTTTACGCGAAAATGACGTCATTTATACCAAGGGCGAACAAGATAAAGTCAGAAAAGTGTTAGCGGCAACGAAGCACTGTAAACTCGTATTAAAAACCGATCAACCAGCTGCTTATGCAATTGCTTAGCAAAATGTAGCAAATTGTAGCAAAATTATAGCAAAATGTAGCAAAATGTAGCAAAATGTAGCAAATTGAACATTAGTGGTTAATATTACATAAAATGTGGTTCGAAATCCTCATTCTTTCACAACAGTTCATTATTACGGGTTGTATTGGATATGTCATATTATATTATGTTAGACTTTAATATCTCCTTAGGTATTACATTATGGAATGCGACGAACTCATCGAACAAATGCTCAAAGAATCTGATGCTGATCAACATACACATCAACATGCGGATCAAAATGTAGATAAATCTTTAGATAAACATAGAGAAAGACTCGCGGCTTTGGTAGCCGGTGGAAAATGTTCCCAATATTTGGGGGAAAATTATACCATCAAAAAAATTGATAACATGACCGACGAAGAGATTAAAAAACTGTACACGCGTTACGAGTCTAGACTGGGAGCTACCATGACTAAAACGATAGGGTCTTCAATATTACAACTATACACAGCCGTAGCTAGTACGTTTCTCCCCATCCCAGCAGAACATCGCCTGTATTTATGCGAATCTCTAGAGAAAGACCCATTCATCGAACACGCTATAAGCGCGGTGAGCTGTGAGTTTTATCATAGATTCGGAATGTACTTAGCTCCGCTCACCACCGCTTTAATAACGGCTAGGTATTGTCAAGTTAAACATACGTGCCCACTTAATAATATAAATGGAGGCACAATCACAACAGGTGACACCACAAGAGATTGTGAACGAGGAACCACAACAGATTATGGAACAACAAGTGAACACACAACAACTGAATGAGGAACCACCACCAGCGATTGCACCACATGTGAATACAAAAAAACAACCCAGAGTGACAAAGAATCCTTTGAAAATAGCCGCAGGAAGAAAGGGTGGGCTGGCGCGCAAAGCGAAATTAATAAATAATTCAAATCCGATTAAAACATGGGCACTAGTAGGAGTTGCTGGTATAGCGGTTGTATGGTTCTTTTATAAGACCGGAGAAGATAAAACAAGTTCAATTAGAGGTTAGTCCCCATATAATGCTATAAGAAGCATGACTACTCCAGCTACAGACGGTAAAATGTTGGTAAACGCGACATATCATTCAGCGGTGGTCACCGGCTTGGCCATTGGCTATGCCCGTATGGCTAAAATGATTACTAAAGCCACACCTCCCAAGCTAGATTTTAATAGTTTTGACATACCAATGATGGTTTTGGATATTGGATTAGCTATGGCAACGAAGGATATGCTCATCAAACAAGGGCTTATCCCTGAAGACATAATGAAGTAATTAATTAAACATTTGAATATTTAATATTATTAAACATGGCAACAATTGCGATGATGGTCGGTGGAGCTGTTGTTAATGCTCTAGCTTTTTCGGGGAGTAATTTTTTATTTTCTAGTATGAGGGAATCAAACGCTAAAGAAGTTGAAGAGGAGCGTAAACGACATAATGAAGCTTTAGAACAATACCAAGCAGCTCAGTTACAATATACACAGCAGAGAATGAAGAGATTAGACTTTATTCATGAACAACTGATTAAGGAAGGACATTCAATTCAAACGTTTAAGGATGTTGAATCTGCCATGCACGAATACTTCCTCGTTTATGGGAAAAAACTAGACCCAATACTGAGACCAACAATGAGTCAGTTTTATACACCGTCAGAGGCTCAAAAAAACCTCGAGGTCGCATTTATGATTATTGGATTGACTGGTGTATTGATTTTCAGCTATACCATGCATAAGTCAGAGTGACAGCTGTGGCTATGACCTAGTTTAGAGCGATCTATAAATAGCGTTGGCTGACTGCCTAATCAATAGTGTAGATGTGTTTTACCTTTTAGACAAATGATATGATATGTGTATAACCACCATGAATCTATGCAAATATACACTCATGGGAAAATCTATTCAATGTCAGAAGCCATCGGTGGGTATTTACTGTGGCACTCACGCTTATAACATCAGAAAGGGTTTTAAAAATTACGTTTGTTCTGTATGTGGGATTGGAGTCAAATGTAGTTACAGTTTATGTAAGAGTCACGGTGCTGATAAGGTCAGGAAGCAGATTATTTATGCTAGGAAGAGAGATTACATCAATGAGAGGAATAGGTTGGGGAGAATACGTATTTATATATGAAAAACAACCATTTAGACAAATGAATCATTTTGTATATACCATTCAACCATAATGGTTTTTGTCAGAGAATTAAAAGCTATGGCAAAGCAAAGTGGACTGCGTGGATATTCTCGTATGAGAAAAGCTGAATTGATGGATTTACTCGGTTTGGAATACAACAGACCCGAGACTGTTAGAGAACTCAAAGTTCGAGCGAGAAATAGTGGGCTGAGAGGTTATTCTCGAATGAGAAGAGCTGAATTGATCGCTTTACTAGATAATAATCAACCTAATGATGATATTCAACATAATAATGATGATGATATTCAACAACAACAACAAGAATTAATATTTGTACCCACATCCGCCGGCGTTGGTAAATATCTAAGAGGTTGGAAGATGGATATTAATTCCAACATAGATGTTAACGATATTAAGCCCATCATATCGAGTAAAATTAACGAGGAATTAGATGATTTACATAGTATAAAATACCAGCTGACGATTAAAATGACATTGAGTAAAAGTAACACAGACGATAGCACCGAATATACCGAACCATATTTCCGTAGCAATCAAGAAGTTATAACCGAATCCGATACTATAAACTCATCATTAGATACATCAATTCAGAGGATACAGGAAACTTTAGAACGCTGGACTAATAGAGGTTCAGGTTGGGGTGTGGATAAAATCGATAGTTTATATTTAGATATAGCGAATTATATGCCCTTCAAAGGTGGATCTTATATAGATTTACCCCCGTATTATAAGAAGAAAAAAGCCATAATTAACGTAAAAAATAAATCCGATGACTGTTTAAGAATGATGATAAGATCTGCATTGTTCCCCGTAGATAAGCATCCGGATAGACCTTCTAGCTATCCTCAAAACGATGGAGTCAACTTCGATGGTATAGACGAACCTACACCAATATCACAAATTGATAAGGTGGAAAAGCAAAATAACTTAGCTATAAATGTTTTCGGACATTCTAAAGGAATTGTTGTACACAGGATAAGCTCCGCTCCGGAAAATATCCCCAGAATCAATTCATTTCTGATCGAAAAAGATGGTAAATATCATTATACCCGGATAAAGAGTTTAAACAGGCTATTATACGATCAAACAAAACATAAAGAAAAGAAATATTTCTGCGAAAGATGCCTGCATGGGTACAGCAGACAAGATCTATTAGAAGCGCATAAAGAAGACTGTAGAGGTGTTGGACAGAATGCTATCAGGATTGATATGCCTAAAGAGGGAAAAAATATATTAAAATTTGAACATTATTGTAATCAAATGCCAGTACCGTACGTAATTTACGCCGACTTCGAAGCGCTTATCAAACCCATAGAAAATACTGAACGCAATAATCAAGATAGTAGTTTTACGTACAAAACTCAAGAACATATTCCTTGTGGGTTTGGATATGTAGTTGTAAGGTATGATGGGAAAACAAACACTCCCGTGATTTACAGAGGTCCCGATGCAGCGGGAAAGTTCCTAGAATATCTACAAAATGAAGAGAGAATAATCAGGGAAAAATTATCGTGTACGATACCCATGCGTATGACGAGGGATGATTGGAGGGTCGATAAGAAGTCAACGAGTTGTCACGTTTGTAATAAACCCCTGGATGGGGATTCCGTAAGAGATCATTGTCACGTCACGGGTAATTATCGGGGAGCCGCTCATAACGAGTGTAACTTGAAACTAAAAATGAATGCTCAAACAATACCCATCCCCGTTGTGTTTCATAACCTTAGAGGATACGATTCACATCTCATTATGCAAGCTATCTCAAAGACCGACGGCGGTTTAACGTGCATTCCTAATAATATGGAAAAATACATATCGTTCTCGTTGACTAAACCTATACATTATAGGGACAAGGATGGGAAATCTAGAATAAAGCAAAGTAATGGGCTTAGATTCATAGACTCCGTACAGTTTCTGTTATCTTCCCTGGACAATTTAGCTAATGCGAACAATCCCGATGACTTCGCGATAACAAATAAATATACCGATAAGATAACTCGTCATTTGTTGCTGAGAAAAGGTGTATATCCTTACGAATATATGGATGATTGGTCTAGATTCGAAGAAACTGAATTACCACCCCTCGAATCATTCTATAGTAACTTAACAGAATCTAGAATAACAGATGCCGATTATGAACACGCTCTGACAGTCTGGGATAAATTAGGTTGTAAGAATTTAGGTGATTATCACGATCTTTACTTAAAAACCGATGTACTGTTACTCGCCGATATATTCGAGATATTTAGAAAGACATGCTTCAAACAATACGGCTTGGATCCGGCATGGTACTATTCCAGTCCCGGACTATCGTGGGATGCATTGTTGAAGAAGACAGGCGTAGAACTAAAACTACTCACAGATTACGATATGCACTTGTTTATTGAGAAAGGATTAAGAGGTGGTATATCGATGGCAGCTAAAAGGTATTCTAAGGCTAATAATAAATTAGTGGAAGGATACGATCCGAGTAAACCCGACACGCACATATTATATCTCAACGCTAACAATTTGTACGGATGGGCTATGAGTCAACCTTTACCCACGGGTGGTTTTGAATGGGTCAATGATATTGAAGTTAATGATATCGATAATAATGCGAATAAAGGGTACATACTAGAAGTTGACTTGGAATATCCAAGTTCGTTACATAAAGATCATAACAGTTATCCGCTAGCTCCCGAAAGATTAATGGTTAATAAAGACTGGATGTCGGAATATCAACGCTCCTTGATGGGTAATAGTAGGTTAGCTAACGTAGAAAAACTCGTACCAAATTTGATGGATAAGACAAAATATATAGTTCACTACAGAAATCTCCAGTTGTATCTTATCGTTAGGTATGAAACTTAAGAAAATACACAGAGTTCTAAAGTTCGATCAAAGCCCTTGGATGGAGCCCTATATAAGGTTGAACACAGATTTAAGAAAGATAGCAACCAGCGATTTCGAAAAGAATCTATATAAGCTCATGAATAACTCGGTATTTGGTAAAACCATGGAGAATCTAAGGAAGCGTGTTGATGTTAAATTAGTCAGATCTAATGAGGAAGAAAGACTCAGGAAACTTATAGCCAGTCCGGCTTTTAACAGAAGCAAGATATTCGATAACGACTTAGCCGCGTTGCATATGCAGAAGAGTAATATAAAATTCAACAGACCGGTGTACGTCGGTATGAGTATTCTCGACTTGTCAAAACACTTAATGTATGACTTTTATTACAACGAACTTAAGAAGCAATACGACGATAGATGCGAGGTGTTATATACCGACACAGATTCTTTGTTGATGGAAATACAAACCGAGGATGTGTATAAAGATATGGCAGAAAAAATAGATATGTACGACACGAGCGATTACCCAAAAGATAATCCACTGCACAGCGTTGTAAATAAAAAGGTGTTAGGTAAGATGAAGGATGAATGTGCTGGGACCCCTATAGCGGGGTATGTAGGATTAAGACCTAAGATGTATTCTATAAAGAAGTCCGATAATGGGGAGATAAGAAAAGCTAAGGGTGTTAAGAAGTATGTTGTAAAAAAGCATATCAAACACGAACAGTATAAAGAATCATTATTTAACGGTAGAACGTTCAAACACGAGATGAACTCTTTAAGAAGTTACGATCATAGGATATATGGATTAAGAATGAACAAGATATCATTATCCCCCTTAGATACAAAGAGATGGATTGATAAGGATGGTGTAACTACCTACGCTTATGGTTATGGTGGTAATACCGTACCGTCGGGAACTATGAACAACTCTTCTCGTACAAATGCCCTACCCGGTCCATCTTGAAGATAATAAAGAATAGGCTCTCCTTCTTTCGAAACCAATCTACTAATGTTATACGTCTTAAGGGACCATATTGGATCGGTTGCGCGACGTAGGCCTCCTTCGAGTTCACCGGCCTGGTATAAATATCTTACCCTTACTCTGTCCGGAAGTTTTCGTTCTTTGCCTCTTCTCGGTGCTAAAGATTCGGAAGTCACGGATTTCATTTTAATAGCATCGGATGGTTTCTTCCCTATTAATCTCGTCACTTCATTATTCAGCGCTGATACAACGGCTGATAATAATGTCACCCATTCGGTTGATCTCAATCGCTCGGATTTCATTTCAATCCCATACTGATAGCCAAACAAACGTTCCGCTAATGTCCTGTTAAATCTTTCGACGATAGCTTGACTGCGGTGGGCCTCTCTTTCACCACGGACGATTTTGACATCGTTCTCTGTTAACAGTTTAGTTACCGATCCCATAAACTCGCGACCGGGATCTACTTGAAATAGCTTAGGCCATTTTAGCGGTCCGCGTTTATATATGCGACTCAGTGCATTAGCTACCTCTGTTGATTCTTTCGAGGTTAATGGCTCAGCCTCTTTGTATCGACTAGCCGCATCCACTACTGTTAAAGCGTATTTATACGTTTTGCGTTTTACCTTATCGTGGGGAAGAAACAAGAGGTCAGCCTGATGAACTTCATTCGTCGTAAAAATATCAAACTTCTTCCTCGGTATTTAACGCGGTGCCGGTAAATATATCTGCCACATCGCTTGTTTCTTTAACCAATCCTTTGCCACATCTTTAGATACCTTAGCCGTGGTGGCTAATTTTTTTATTACTCCTACACCTTTCCAATATCCTCGTGGGCTATAGTAAATTTTATCCATTATTAATTAATATTGATGTTTCGTTTAATACAACTCATGACTATTGTTGAATCGCATAATCATTTTGGCATAAAAAATCCCCCCTGTAGTAGCAGTATAGGTAATAAATCTGGCTCCAGTGGAAGTGGTCCAGAACCCCCATTACCTATAAAAATTTATATCATTGGCTCCAGGTGGTGGTAAGCTAGAGTCGATTTAACTTAATCTCATGACTATCATTAAATCGCATAATCATTTTGGCATAAAAAATTCCTCCTGTAGTAGCAGTATAGGTATATGAATCCTGCTCCAGTGGAAGTGGTCCAGAACCCCCATTACCTATACTACTGTCAGTGATTGGGAGTGATGGGTCAGTGAATGGGCATGATGGGTCAGTGATGGGGAAGTGATGGGTTAGTGATTGGGAGTGGTGGGTCAGTGATGGGGAATGGTGGGTCAATGATTGGGAGTGGTGGGTCAGTGATTGGGAGTGGGGGTCAGTGATGGGGAGAGGTGGGTCAGTGATGAGGAGTGGTGGGTCAGTGATGGAGAGCGGTGGGTCAGTGATAGGAAGCGGTGGGTCAGTGATGGAGAGTGGTGAGCCAGTCATGGGGAGTGGTGGGCCAGTCATGGGGAGTGGTGGGTCAGTGATGGAGAGTGGTGGGCCAGTGAAAGGGAGTGGTGGGTCAGTGATGGGGGATGGTGGGTCAATGATGGGAAGTGGTGGGTCAGTGATGGGGAGTGGTGGGTCAGTGATGGGGGTGGTGGGTCAGTGATGGGAAGAAGTGGGTCAGTGATAGGGAGTGGTCGGTCAGAGATGAGGAGTGGTGGGTCAGTAATGGGGAGTGGTGGGTCAGTGATAGGGAGCGGTGAGTCAGTCATGGGGAGTGGTGGGTCAGTGATAGGGAGTGGTGGGTTAGTGATGGGGAGTGGTGAGTCAGTCATGGGGAGTGGTGGGTCAGTGATGAGGAGTGGTGGGTCAGTGATGGGGAGTGGTGAGTCAGTCATGTGGAGTGGTGGGTCAGTGATAGGGAGTGGTGGGTTAGTGATGGGGAGCGGCGAGTCAGTCATGGGGAGTGGTGGGTCAGTGATGAGGAGTGGTGGGTCAGTGATGGGCCAGTGATAGGGAGTGGTGGGCCAGTGATAGGGAGTGGTGGGTTCGTGATGGGGAGTGGTGAGTCAGTCATGTGGAGTGGTGGGTCAGTGATTGGAAGTGGTGGGTCAGTGATTGGGAGTGGTGGGTCAGTGATGGACTGAGAATACTTCCAACCAAATGTCAGTGATGGGGAGTGATGGGGAGTTGTGGGTCAGTGGAGGGTCAGGGATGGGGAGTAGTGGTCAGTGATGGGGAGTTGTGGGTCAGTGATTAGGAGTAGTGGGTCAGTGATGGGGAGTGGTGGGCCATTGATGGGGAGTGGTGGGTCAGTGATGGGGAGTGGTGGGTCAGTGATGGGAAGTAGCGGGTCAGTGATGGGGAGTAGCGGGTCAGTGATGGGGAGTGGTGGGCCAGTGATGGGGACTGGTGGGTCAGTGATGGGGAGTGGTGGGCCAGTGATGGGGAGTGGTGGGTCAGTGATGGGGAGTGGTGGGTCGGTGCTTGGGATTGGTGGGTCAGTGATGGGAAGTGGTTGGTCAGTGATTGGGAGTGGTGGGTCAGTGATGGGGAGTGATGGGTCAGTGATTGGGCGTGGTGGGTCAGTATTGGGAAGAAGTGGGTCAGTGATTGGGAGTGGTGGGTCAGTGATGGGGAGTGCTGGGTCAGTGATGGGGAGTGGTTGGTCAGTGACAGGGAGTGGTGGGTCAGTGATGGGAAGTGGTGGGGAGTGATGGGGAGTGGTGGGTCAGTGATGGGGAGTGGTGGGCCAGTGATGGAAAGTGGTTGGTCAGTGATTGGGATCGATGGGGAGTGGTGGGGAGTGGTGGGTCAGTGATAGGGAGTGGTGGGTCAGTGATGGGAAGAAGTGGGTCAGTGATTGGGAGTGGTGGGTCAGTGATGGGAAGAAGTGGGTCAGTGATTGGGAGTGATGGGTCAGTGATTGGGCGTGGTGGGTCAGTGATGGGGAGTGACGCGGAGCGGTGGGTCATTGATTGGAAGTGGTTGGTCAGTGATGGACTGAGAATACTTCCAACCAAACGTCAGTGATGGGCAGTGGTGGGTCAGTGATGGGGAATCGTGGGTCAATGATGGGAAGTGGTGGGTCAGTGATCTGGAGTGGTGGGTCAGTGATGGGGGTTGGTTGGTCAGTGATGGGAAGAAGTGGGTCATAGGTCAGTGATTGGGAGTGATGGGTCAGTGAATGGGCATGGTGGGTCAGTGATGGGGAAGTGATGGGTTAGTGATGGGGAGTGGTGGGTCAGTGATGGGGAATGGTGGGTCAATGATTGGAAATGGTGGGTCAGTGATTGGGAGTGGTGGGTCAGTGATGGGGAGAGGTGGGTCAGTGATGAGGAGTGGTGGGTCAGTGATGGAGAGCGGTGAGTCAGTGATAGGGAGCGGTGGGTCAGTGATGGAGAGTGGTGAGCCAGTCATGGGGAGTGGTGGGCCAGTGATGGGGAGTGGTGGGTCAATGATGAGGAGTGGTGGGTCAGTGATGGAGAGTGGTGGGCCAGTGAAAGGGAGTGGTGGGTCAGTGATGGGGGATGGTGGGTCAATGATGGGAAGTGGTGGGTCAGTGATGGGGGTGGTGGGTCAGTGATGGGAAGAAGTGGGTTAGTGATTGGGATTGGTGGGTCAGTGATTGGGAGTGGTCGGTCAGAGATGAGGAGTGGTGGGTCAGTAATGGGGAGTGATGGGTCAGTGATAGGGAGTGGTGGGTCAGTGATAGGGAGTGGTGAGTCAGTCATGGGGAGTGGTGGGTCAGTCATGGGGAGTGGTGGGTCAGTGATGAGGAGTGGTTGGTCAGTCATGGAGAGTGGTGGGTTAGTAATGGGGAGCGGCGAGTCAGTCATGGGGAGTGGTGGGTCAGTGATGAGGAGTGGTGGGTCAGTGGTGGGCCAGTGATAGGGAGTGGTGGGTCAGTGATGGGGAGTGGTGAGTCAGTCATGTGGAGTGGTGGGTCAGTGATTGGAAGTGGTGGGTCAGTGATTGGGAGTGGTGGGTCAGTGATGGACTGAAAATACTTCCAACTAAATGTCAGTGATGGGGAGTGATGGGGAGTTGTGGGTCAGTGGAGGGTCAGGGATGGGGAGTGGTGGGTCAGTAATGGGGAGTAGTGGTCAGTGATGGGGAGTTGTGGGTCAGTGATTGGGAGTAGTGGGTTAGTGATGGGGAGCGGCGAGTCAGTCATGGGGAGTGGTGGGTCAGTGATGAGGAGTGGTGGGTCAGTGATGGGCCAGTGATAGGGAGTGGTGGGTTAGTGATGGGGAGTGGTGAGTCAGTCATGTGGAGTGGTGGGTCAGTGATTGGAAGTGGTGGGTCAGTGATTGGGAGTGGTGGGTCAGTGATGGACTGAGAATACTTCCAACCAAATGTCAGTGATGGGGAGTGATGGGGAGTTGTGGGTCAGTGGAGGGTCAGGGATGGGGAGTGGTGGGTCAGTAATGGGGAGTAGTGGTCAGTGATGGGGAGTTGTGGGTCAGTGATTGGGAGTAGTGGGTCAGTGATGGGGAGTGGTGGGCCATTGATGGGGAGTGATGGGTCAGTGATGGGGAGTGGTGGGTCAGTGATGGGGAGTAGCGGGTCAGTGATGGGGAGTGGTGGGTCAGTGATGGGGAGTAGCGGGTCAGTGATGGGGAGTGGTGGGCCAGTGATGGGGAGTGGTGGGTCAGTGATGGGGAGTAGCGGGTCAGTGATGGGGAGTGGTGGGCCATTGATGGGGAGTGGTGGGTCAGTGATGGGGAGAGGTGGGTCGGTGCTTGGGATTGGTGGGTCAGTGATGGGGAGTGGTTGGTCAGTGACAGGGAGTGGTGGGTCAGTGATGGGAAGTGGTTGGTCAGTGATTGGGAGTGGTGGGTCAGTGATGGGGAGTGATGGGTCAGTGATGGGGAGTGATGGGTCAGTGATTGGGCGTGGTGGGTCAGTATTGGGAAGAAGTGGGTCAGTGATTGGGAGTGGTGGGTCAGTGATGAGGAGTGCTGGGTCAGTGATGGGGAGTGGTTGGTCAGTGATAGGGAGTGGTGGGTCAGTGATGGGGAGTGGTGGGTCAGTGATAGGGAGTGGTGGGTCAGTGATGAGGAGTGCTGGGTCAGTGATGGGGAGTGGTGGGTCAGTGATAGGGAGTGGTGGGTCAGTGATGGGGAGTGGTGGGTCAGTGATAGGGAGTGGTGGGTCAGTGATGGGGAGTGGTGGGTCAGTATTGGGAAGAAGTGGGTCAGTGATGGGGAGTGGTGGGTCAGTGATGAGGAGTGCTGGGTCAGTGATGGGGAGTGGTTGGTCAGTGACAGGGAGTGGTGGGTCAGTGATAGGGAGTGGTGGGTCAGTGATTGGGAGTGGTGGGTCAGTGATGGGAAGTGGTTGGTCAGTGATTGGGAGTGGTGGGGAGTGATGGGTCAGTGATGGGAAGAAGTGGGTCAGTGATTGGGAGTGGTGGGGAGTGGTGGGTCAGTGATTGGGAGTGGTGGGGAGTGATGGGGAGAGGTGGGTCAGTGATGGGAAGAAGTGGGTCAGTGATTGGGAGTGGTGGGTCAGTGATGGGAAGAAGTGGGTCAGTGATTGGGAGTGATGGGTCAGTGATGGGAAGAAGTGGGTCAGTGATTGGGAGTGATGGGTCAGTGATGGGAAGAAGTGGGTCAGTGATAGGGAGTGGTGGGTCAGTGATGGGAAGAAGTGGGTCAGTGATTGGGAGTGGTGGGTCAGTGATGGGAAGAAGTGGGTCAGTGATTGGGAGTGATGGGTCAGTGATTGGGCGTGGTGGGTCAGTGATGGGGAGTGACGCGGAGCGGTGGGTCATTGATTGGAAGTGGTTGGTCAGTGATGGACTGAGAATACTTCCAACCAAACGTCAGTGATGGGCAGTGGTGGGTCAGTGATGGGGAATCGTGGGTCAATGATGGGAAGTGGTGGGTCAGTGATCTGGAGTGGTGGGTCAGTGATGGGGGGTGGTTGGTCAGTGATGGGAAGAAGTGGGTCATAGGTCAGTGATTGGGAGGGATGGGTCAGTGAATGGGCATGGTGGGTCAGTGATGGGGAAGTGATGGGTTAGTGATGGGGAGTGGTGGGTCAGTGATGGGGAATGGTGGGTCAATGATTGGAAGTGGTGGGTCAGTGATTGGGAGTGGTGGGTCAGTGATGGGGAGAGGTGGGTCAGTGATGAGGAGTGGTGGGTCAGTGATGGAGAGCGGTGGGTCAGTGATAGGGAGCGGTGGGTCAGTGATGGATAGTGGTGAGCCAGTCATGGGGAGTGGTTGGCCAGTCATGGGGAGTGGTGGGTCAGTGATGAGGAGTGGTGGGTCAGTGATGGAGAGTGGTGGGCCAGTGAAAGGGAGTGGTGGGTCAGTGATGGGGGATGGTGGGTCAATGATGGGAAGTGGTGGGTCAGTGATGGGGAGTGGTGGGTCAGTGATGGGGGTGGTGGGTCAGTGATGGGAAGAAGTGGGTTAGTGATTGGGATTGGTGGGTCAGTGATTGGGAGTGGTCGGTCAGAGATGAGGAGTGGTGGGTCAGTAATGGGGAGTGGTGGGTCAGTGATAGGGAGTGGTGGGTCAGTGATAGGGAGTGGTGAGTCAGTCATGGGGAGTGGTGGGTCAGTCATGGGGAGTGGTGGGTCAGTGATGAGGAGTGGTGGGTCAGTGATGGGCCAGTGATAGGGAGTGGTGGGCCAGTGATAGGGAGTGGTGGGTCAGTCATGGAGAGTGGTAGGTTAGTAATGGGGAGCGGCGAGTCAGTCATGGGGAGTGGTGGGTCAGTGATGAGGAGTGGTGGGTCAGTGATGGGCCAGTGATAGGGAGTGGTGGGCCAGTGATAGGGAGTGGTGGGTCAGTGATGGGGAGTGGTGAGTCAGTCATGTGGAGTGGTGGGTCAGTGATTGGAAGTGGTGGGTCAGTGATTGGGAGTGGTGGGTCAGTGATGGACTGAAAATACTTCCAACCAAATGTCAGTGATGGGGAGTTGTGGGTCAGTGGAGGGTCAGGGATGGGGAGTGGTGGGTCAGTAATGGGGAGTAGTGGTCAGTGATGGGGAGTTGTGGGTCAGTGATTGGGAGTAGTGGGTCAGTGATGGGGAGTAGTGGGTCAGTGATGGGGAGTGGTGGGTCAGTGATGGGGAGTGGTGGGCCATTGATGGGGAGTGGTGGGTCAGTGATGGGGAGTGGTGGGTCAGTGATGGGGAGTGGTGGGTCAGTGATGGGGAGTGGTGGGTCAGTGATGGGGAGTGGTGGGTCATTGATGGGGAGTGGTGGGTCATTGATGGGGAGTGGTGGGTCAGTGATGGGGAGTGGTGGGCCATTGATGGGGAGTGGTGGGTCAGTGATGGGGAGTGATGAGTCATTGATGGGGAGTGGTGGGTCAGTGATGGGGAGTGATGGGTCATTGATGGGGAGTGGTGGGTCAGTGATTGGGAGTGATGGGTCATTGATGGGGAGTGGTGGGTCAGTGATGGGGAGTGGTGGGTCATTGATGGGGAGTGGTGGGTCAGTGATGGGGAGTGGTGGGCCATTGATGGGGAGTGGTGGGTCAGTGATGGGGAGTGATGAGTCATTGATGGGGAGTGGTGGGTCAGTGATGGGGAGTAGTGGGTCAGTGATGGGGAGTGATGGGTCATTGATGGGGAGTGGTGGGTCAGTGATGGGGAGTGGTGGGTCAGTGATGGGGAGTGGTGGGTCAGTGATGGGGAGTGGTGGGTCAGTGATGGGGAGTGGTGGGTCAGTGATGGGGAGTGGTGGGTCAGTGATGGGGAGTGGTGGGTCATTGATGGGGAGTGGTGGGTCAGTGATGGGGAGTGATGGGTCATTGATGGGGAGTGGTGGGTCAGTGATGGGGAGTGGTGGGCCATTGATGGGGAGTGGTGGGTCAGTGATGGGGAGTGATGGGTCATTGATGGGGAGTGGTGGGTCAGTGATGAGGAGTGGTGGGTCAGTGATGGGCCAGTGATAGGGAGTGGTGGGCCAGTGATAGGGAGTGGTGGGTCAGTGATGGGGAGTGGTGAGTCAGTCATGTGGAGTGGTGGGTCAGTGATTGGAAGTGGTGGGTCAGTGATTGGGAGTGGTGGGTCAGTGATGGACTGAAAATACTTCCAACCAAATATCAGTGATGGGGAGTGATGGGGAGTTGTGGGTCAGTGGAGGGTCAGGGATGGGGAGTGGTGGGTCAGTAATGGGGAGTAGTGGTCAGTGATGGGGAGTTGTGGGTCAGTGATTGGGAGTAGTGGGTCAGTGATGGGGAGTAGTGGGTCAGTGATGGGGAGTGGTGGGTCAGTGATGGGGAGTGGTGGGCCATTGATGGGGAGTGGTGGGTCAGTGATGGGGAGTGGTGGGTCAGTGATGGGGAGTGGTGGGTCAGTGATGGGGAGTGGTGGGTCAGTGATGGGGAGTGGTGGGTCATTGATGGGGAGTGGTGGGTCAGTGATGGGGAGTGGTGGGCCATTGATGGGGAGTGGTGGGTCAGTGATGGGGAGTGATGGGTCATTGATGGGGAGTGGTGGGTCAGTGATGGGGAGTGATGGGTCATTGATGGGGAGTGGTGGGTCAGTGATGGGGAGCGGTGGGCCATTGATGGGGAGTGGTGGGTCAGTGATGGGGAGTGATGGGTCATTGATTGGGAGTGGTGGGTCAGTGATGGGGAGTGGTGGGTCAGTGATGGGGAGTGGTGGGTCAGTGATGGGGAGTGGTGGGTCAGTGATGGGGAGTGGTGGGTCAGTGATGGGGAGTGGCGGGTCATTGATGGGGAGTGGTGGGTCAGTGATGGGGAGTGATGGGTCATTGATGGGGAGTGGTGGGTCAGTGATGGGGAGTGGTGGGCCATTGATGGGGAGTGGTGGGTCAGTGATGGGGAGTGATGGGTCATTGATGGGGAATGGTGGGTCAGTGATGGGGAGTGATGGGTCATTGATGGGGAGTGGTGGGTCAGTGATGGGGAGTGGTGGGCCATTGATGGGGAGTGGTGGGTCAGTGATGGGGAGTGATGGGTCATTGATGGGGAGTGGTGGGTCAGTGATGGGGAGTGGTGGGTCAGTGATGGGGAGTGGTGGGTCAGTGATGGGGAGTGGTGGGTCAGTGATGGGGAGAGGTGGGTCAGTGATGGGGAGTGGTGGGTCATTGATGGGGAGTGGTGGGTCAGTGATGGGGAGTGGTGGGTCAGTGATGGGGAGTGGTGGGTCAGTGATGGGGAGTGGTGGGTCAGTGATGGGGAGTGGTGGGTCATTGATGGGGAGTGGTGGGTCAGTGATGGGGAGTGGTTGGTCAGTCATGGGGAGTCGTGGGTCATTGATGGGGAGTGGTGGGCCAGTGATGGGGAGTGGTGGGCCAATGATGGGGAGTGGTTGGTCAGTCATGGGGAGTAGTGGGTCAGTGATGGGGAGTGGTTGGTCCGTGATGGTGAGTAGTGGGTCATTGATGGGGAGTGGTGGGCCAGTGATGGGGAGTGGTGGGCCAATGATGGGGAGTGGTTGGTCAGTCATGGGGAGTCGTGGGTCAATGATGGAGAGTGGTGGGCCAGTGATGGGGAGTGGTTATCAGAGGTTCATTCAGACCACATAGATCATTCGGACCACTTGGATCATTCAGACCACAGAGGATCTTTCAGACCACAGAGGATCATGTACACCACAGTGGATCATTCAGGCCAAAGAGGATCATTCACACTACAGAGGATCATTCGTACTACAGAGGATCATTCACACCACAGAGGATCATTCACACCACATATGATAATTCACACCACAGAGGATCATTCACACTACAGAGGATGATTCACTCCATATAGGATTATTCAGCCCACAGAGGATCATTCACACTAAAGAGGATCATTCAAACAACATTTGAATAATTCACACTACAGAGGACTCTTCACACTATAAAGGGATAATTCACACCAGAAGATCTTCCACACCACATATGATGATTCACACCACAGAGGATCATTCTAACCACAGAGGATCATTCACCATACAGAGGAAAAATCACACCACATGAGATCATTCACACCACAGAGGATCATTCACACTAGAGCGGATCATTCACACTACAGAGGATCATTCACACCACAGAGGATCATTCTAACCACAGAGGATCATTCACCCTACAGAGGAAAAATCACACCACATGAGATCATTCACACCACAGAGGATCATTCACACAAGAGCGGATCATTCACACTACAGAGGATCATTCACACTACAGAGTATCATTCGCACCTCAGAGAATCATTCGCACCACAAATGATCATTCACACCACAGAGGATCATTCACACTACAGAGGATCATTCATATTACAGAGGATCATTCAGACCACAGTGGGTCATTCAGACCACAGAGGATCATTCACACCACAGAGAATCATTCAGACCACAGAGGATCATTCATACTACAGAGGATCATCCACACTACAGAGGATCATTCAGACCACAGAGGATCATTCACACACCAGAGGATCATACACGACAGAGGATCATTCAGACCACAGAGGATCATTCGCACGACAGAGGATCATACAGACCACAGAGGATCATTCACACTACAGAGGATCATTCGCACGACAGAGGATCATTCACAAGACAGAGGATCATTCACACCACAGAGGATCATTCACACCACAGAGGATCATTCACGCTACAGAGATTCATTCACACCACAGAGGATCATTCACACACCAGAGGATCATACACGACAGAGGATCATTCAGACCACAGAGGATCATTCACACTACAGAGGATCATACAGACCACAGAGGATCATTCACACTAAAGAGGATCATTCACACTACAGAGGATCATTCGCACGACAGAGGATCATTCACACTACAGAGGATCATACAGACCACAGAGGATCATTCACACCACAGAGGATCATTCACACTACAGAGGATATTCAGACCACAGAGGATCATTCACACTACAGAGGATCATTCACACGACAGAGGATCATTCATACTACAGAGGATCATTCACGCTACAGAGATTCATTCACACCACAGAGATCCATTCAGACCACAGAGGATCATTCATACTACAGAGGATCATTCACACTACAGAGGATCATTCAGACCACAGAGGATCATTCACACTACAGAGGATCATTCACACAACAGAGGATCATTCAGACCACAGAGGATCATTGACACTACAGAGGATCATTCAGACCACAGAGGATCATTCACACGACAGAGGATCATTCACACGACAGAGGATCATTCACACTACAGAGGATCATTCATGCTACAGAGATTCATTCACACCACAGAGGATCATTCACACTACAGAGGATCATTCAGACCACAGAGGATCATTCACACTACAGAGGATCATTGACACTACAGAGGATCATTCGCACGACAGAGGATCTTTCACACGACAGAGGATCATTCGCACGACAGAGGATCATTCACACTACAGAGGATCATTCACACGACAGAGGATCATTCACACAACAGAAGATCATTAGCACGACAGAGGATCATTCACACTACAGAGGATCATTCATGCTACAGAGATTCATTCAGACCACAGAGGATCATTCACACTACAGAGGATCATTCAGACCACAGAGGATCATTCACACTACAGAGGATCATTGACACTACAGAGGATCATTCAGACCACAGAGGATCATTCACACTACAGAGGATCATTGACACTACAGAGGATCATTCGCACGACAGAGGATCTTTCACACGACAGAGGATCATTCGCACGACAGAGGATCATTCACACTACAGAGGATCATTCACACGACAGAGGATCATTCACACCACAGAGATCCATTCAGACCACAGAGGATCATTCACACCACAGAGATCCATTCAGACCACAGAGGATCATTCACACTACAGAGGATCATTCAGACCACAGAGGATCATTCACACTACAGAGGATCATTCGCACAACAGAGGATCATTCAGACCACAGAGGATCATTCACGCTACAGAGATTCATTCACACCACAGAGGATCATTCATACTGCAGAGGATCATTCACACTACAGAGGATCATTCAGACCACAGAGGATCATTCACACTACAGAGGATCATTCACACGACAGAGGATCATTCGCACGACAGAGGATCATTCGCACGACAGAGGATCATTCACACTACAGAGGATCATTCACACAACAGAGGATCATTCACACCACAGAGGATCATTCACGCTACAGAGATTCATTCACACCACAGAGATCCATTCAGACCACAGAGGATCATTCACACTACAGAGGATCATTCAATCACTTGTAACAGAATACATTACCTTCAATGTCAAATTACAGAACTATCCATCTACCCAAAGAGAATACTTGATACTATCAATACATGCCAACATGATAGAAACACACGTTGTGACAAGGGAAATCCTACAAAACAAATATGTTGCCAGCGAAATCAATGACTACGTTGACAGACAGCTAGCCTACGTTATTAAATCTGTCAATACACTTAGCTGACAATGAATAGTTTTACCACTCAATAACATGCTTGTTTGTTACAATATCCAAATATGAATCAAGAACAATCTTTTTATTTTTTCTATTTTTAACTTTAAGAATAGAGACAGGTTGAATGGTTTAAACCACTTAAATAACTTGCATCAGAGCCTTTCAGAATAATCATTTTATTCAATCTGAGTTGTTTCATTTTATGGTACGTAATTCTTTCGCCAGAATCCCAGATATCAGAAATTGAATACACTTAACAACTCATTTAGAATATCTTCACAAACATTTTCGTGTACAAGTCTTTACAAAAACTTTGCTTTTGGATTATTTCTTTAGGTTCACACTAAACTTTTCAAACAATCATCCAGGCCTACAATAACCATCACATCAGTCTTCATCGATGACCATATTCATCACTGTCCAATGGTGAACTGTGACATAAGCCATGTTTACCTGGCGATGCCTCCCCTTGTCGGACAAGAAATGTTCATTTGGCATAGCCTGGCGACAGCACCCATTCCTTTTAGGCATTTCTGAATACCATCTGAAAATAACAAAACCATCACATGACTAGAGGACCTAGACCAATCTCTGAAATAAACTTATCTTACAGAAAAATTGTTGGTAAATCATCTCAATTAAGAAATGATGAAAAGGAGCCCAGAGACTCTTCATTTCCTGATATTGCAGTAATCTAGACTTGCCCACTATTATGGACAGACATGAATAGAGGACCATGAAAGTCACACAGGTTTGAAACAGTGACTGTTCCAACTTGGAAATCTCTGCCTGCTGCCAAACATTTGTAGTGTAGATGGTCCCAAGCCATGACCATCTTACCCTGAACAATACGACAATGGGGAGCACAGGACCACACTGAAATTGCGTAGTCAGCAAAACACAAATTAATCTTGAGAAAAACTACATTGGATTAACAAGATTACCATGGCTGAAACTCAGTTCAAAAGCAGACTATGCCAAGTCTAACCTTTACCTGCCTTAGACATGTGCCAGTCATGTTTTACTCAACAAAGAGCAAGCCAAAACTGGTAGTGTTATTGCAATTCATCGGTACACAGGCGCATCGTCAGCAAACTTTGCACGATACGATACCCGATACATTTAATTTGGCATCGATTCCCATTTATCCCTGTATCCATTGTCCATGATGAATAAGCAAGTACAAACTATTTTTTAAATTCCTTATAACTTTTTGGCCGTCCTACGGATACGAAACCGGCCCAATAACAAAACTGACCAGCTTTTCCTTGCTGACTGTCATAATACAATACATAAACTGTTTGTTTCTTATCCTATTCTCATACAGAATGGTTGGCTTGATTCATTGTCATGTTTGATGGGAATTAGTCAGTTGTCCTTCTATGAAACTCTATTCTCAGTCTAATGACTGGGATTTCCTCATAAAATGTCATAGATACAGTATTGAGATACAAATCACATGGTGGCTTCTGTATCAAGATATGTATCACATCGTGTAACGCCTGTACTGCGACATCCATACAAACTGGTCATATCTTGGATTTAAACCCCCAATATTCTTCTAATTAAAGTTGGATATGGTGTTGCGTGGTGCCGCAATCAATATTTACTGTGGTCAACAACATGAGAGAAATGAGCAAAGTTTGAACCTGAGAGTCTTGTTAATGTGAGTGAGTGAGTGAGGATGCTTTTACCCCGCTTTTAGCAATATTCCAGCAATATCACGGCGGGGGACACCAGAAATGGGCTTCACACATTGAACCCATGTTGGGAATCGAACCTTGGTCTTCGGCGTGACGGGCGAACGCTTTAACCACTAGGCTACCCGGTGTAGACTAGGTCTTCAGCAACCCATGCTGTAAAAGGCGACTATGCTTGTCGTAAGAGGCGACTAACCAATGTCCTTGATGGTACAGAGTCTGACAACAGGCAGTAACCAATGTCCTTGATGGTACAGAGTCTGACAACAGGCAGTAACCAATGTCCTTGATGGTACAAAGTCTGACAACAGGTAGGAACAGATGTCCTTGATGGTACAGAGTCTGACAACAGGTAGGAACAGATGTCCTTGATGGTACAGAGTCTGACAACAGGCAGTAACCAATGTCCTTGATGGTACAGGGTCTGACAACAGGTAGGAAAACATGTCCTTGATGGTACAGAGTCTGACAACAGGCAGGAACAGATGTCCATGATGGTACAGAGTCTGACAACAGGCAGTAGCAAATGTCCTTGATGGTACAGAGTCTGACAACAGGTAGGAAAACATGTCCTTGATGGTACAGAGTCTGACAACAGGCAGGAATAGATGTCCTTGATGGTACAGAGACTGAGAACAGGCAGGAACAGATGTCCATAATGGTACAGAGTATGAAAACAGGAAGGAACAGATGTCCTTGATGGTACAGAGTCTGACAACAGGCAGGAACACATATCCTTGATGGTACAGAGTCTGACAACAGGCAGGAACAGATGTCCTTGATGGTACAGAGTCTGACAACACGAAGGAACAGATGTCTATGATGGTACAGAGTCTGACAACAGGCAGGAACACATATCCTTGATGGTACAGAGTCTGACAACAGGCAGGAACAGATGTCCTTGATGGTACAGAATCTGACAACAGGCAGGAACAGATGTCTATGATGGTACAGAGTCTGACAACAGACAGGAACAAATGTCCTTGATGGTACAGAGTCTGACAACAGGCAGGAACACATATCCTTGATGGTACAGAGTCTGACAACAGGCAAGAACAGATGTCTATGATGGTACAGAGTCTGACAACAGACAGGAACAAATGTCCGTGATGGTACAGGGTCTGACAACAGACAGGAACACATATCCTTGATGGTACAGAGTCTGACAACAGGCAGGAACACATATCCATGATGGTACAGAGTCTGACAACAGGAAGGAACAGATATCTATGATGGTACAGAGTCTGACAACAGGCAGGAACACATATCCTTGATGGTACAGAGTCTGACAACAGGCAGGAACACATATCCATGATGGTACAGAGTCTGACAACAGGAAGGAACAGATATCTATGATGGTACAGAGTCTGACAAAAGGCAGGAACACATATCCTTGATGGTACAGAGTCTGACAACAGGCAGGAACAGATGTCCTTGATGGTACAGAGTCTAACAACAGGCAGGAACACATATCCTTGATGGTACAGAGTCTGACAACAGGCAGGAACAGATGTCTATGATGGTACAGAGTCTGACAACAGACAGGAACAAATGTCCTTGATGGTACAGAGTCTGACAACAGACAGGAACACATATCCTTGATGGTACAGAGTCTGACAACAGGCAGGAACAGATGTTTTTGATGGTACAGAGTCTGACAACAGGCAGGAACAAATGTCCTTGATGGTACAGGGTCTTACAACAGGTAGGAAAACATGTCCTTGATGGTACAGAGTCTGACAACAGGCAGGAACAGATGTCCTTGATGGTACAGAATCTGACAACAGGCAGTAGCAAATGTCCTTGATGGTACAGAGTCTGACAACAGGTAGGAAAACATGTCCTTGATGGTACAGAGTCTGACAACAGGCAGGAATAGATGTCCTTGATGGTACAGAGACTGAGAACAGGCAGGAACAGATGTCCATGATGGTACAGAGTCTGAAAACAGGAAGGAACAGATGTCCTTGATGGTACAGAGTCTGACAACAGGCAGGAACACATATCCTTGATGGTACAGAGTCTGACAACAGGCAGGAACAGATGTCCTTGATGGTACAGAGTCTGACAACACGAAGGAACAGATGTCTATGATGGTACAGAGTCTGACAACAGGCAGGAACACATATCCTTGATGGTACAGAGTCTGACAACAGGCAGGAACAGATTTCCTTGATGGTACAGAATCTGACAACAGGCAGGAACAGATGTCTATGATGGTACAGAGTCTGACAACAGACAGGAACAAATGTCCTTGATGGTACAGAGTCTGACAACAGGCAGGAACACATATCCTTGATGGTACAGAGTCTGACAACAGGCAGGAACAGATGTCTATGATGGTACAGAGTCTGACAACAGACAGGAACAAATGTCCTTGATGGTACAGGGTCTGACAACAGACAGGAACACATATCCTTGATGGTACAGAGACTGAGAACAGGCAGGAACAGATGTCCATGATGGTACAGAGTCTGAAAACAGGAAGGAACAGATGTCCTTGATGGTACAGAGTCTGACAACAGGCAGGAACACATATCCTTGATGGTACAGAGTCTGACAACAGGCAGGAACAGATGTCCTTGATGGTACAGAGTCTGACAACACGAAGGAACAGATGTCTATGATGGTACAGAGTCTGACAACAGGCAGGAACACATATCCTTGATGGTACAGAGTCTGACAACAGGCAGGAACAGATTTCCTTGATGGTACAGAATCTGACAACAGGCATGAACAGATGTCTATGATGGTACAGAGTCTGACAACAGACAGGAACAAATGTCTTTGATGGTACAGAGTCTGACAACAGGCAGGAACACATATCCTTGATGGTACAGAGTCTGACAACAGGCAGGAACAGATGTCTATGATGGTACAGAGTCTGACAACAGACAGGAACAAATGTCCTTGATGGTACAGGGTCTGACAACAGACAGGAACACATATCCTTGATGGTACAGAGTCTGACAACAGGCAGGAACACATATCCATGATGGTACAGAGTCTGACAACAGGAAGGAACAGATATCTATGATGGTACAGAGTCTGACAAAAGGCAGGAACACATATCCTTGATGGTACAGAGTCTGACAACAGGCAGGAACAGATGTCCTTGATGGTACAGAGTCTGACAACAGGCAGGAACACATATCCTTGATGGTACAGAGTCTGACAACAGGCAGGAACAGATGTCTATGATGGTACAGAGTCTGACAACAGACAGGAACAAATGTCCTTGATGGTACAGAGTCTGACAACAGACAGGAACACATATCCTTGATGGTACAGAGTCTGACAACAGGCAGGAACAGATGTTTTTGATGGTACAGAGTCTGACAACAGGCAGGAACAAATGTCCTTGATGGTACAGAGTCTGACAACAGGCAGGAACAGATGTCCTTGATGGTACAGAGTCTGACAACAGGCAGGAACACATATCCTTGATGGTACAGGTTACACACTTCCAAATGTTTTCCCATAGACTTCTGTAGTAACGTTAAACTTTTGTTAAAAATAACTAAGCATTCAACAGCTTTAACCTGTACGTGTGTGCACAGCTTGGCCTTAGAGTAGCAATAAAAACATAAAAAATGACCAGCTTAGCCAGTTCCTTTTCCGAGTACAGGAAGCTAAACACACCACCCCCAGTTTCGCACCAAATGTCACCTACCTACTCATCATGTTGGAAAAGACAGTACTAAATATAGAAAAACATGGTCAGTTTTTATAACTGGATGGATGTAGATTTGAAAGACATAAAAATCTTACAGAAAATCCTCCAATCACAGCCTGCAGATATCTCTCGATCTGCACTGAAGGCTCCCTACGAAAACCGCACTGTCCCAACTGGTTCTGATTTGGTGTAGTAGAACCTGTAGACAAATCAGAATACATTTGCACTTGTCAAATCTGTGATTTATGTATTGTATATATATGTAGCTTCTCAGAAAAAAAAATGGAAATTGGATTAAACTCTACCACTTGTTCCTATCCAGCATGTCTATATGGCACCAGAATACATAGTTTTGATGCACAGTAAGAGTTGTGAGAGTTTAAGGATGTACACTTCATCAATGTTTTACAAAAGGTATTTCTGTATTAATAAAGAAGTTTCTTCCTCCATGCACTGACCATGGGAGTTAATTCATATTTCATAAAAGAAAGGGGTCAAGGGTCAATTCTATAAATGATTCAGGCTGCATAGATCATATCACCCTAAAATATTTTTTCGACTAAAAAAATTGAACAAATCTTTAAACCTCAAAACCAGTAACAATACATATTTAAATTGAGTAGTGGTCTGTTGTTTGCCTTCCTTTGCTGACATCATCAGAACATAGCAGAGTCTGCTACATTCATGGAATATGGTTTTGACACTGGTTTTTGATGCGATTGATATTGTTTGAGATTGCTCGAACTTACACCAACCATTGTTTATATAGTTAAACACTCAAATGGCTGTCAGCATTTGGTAAATCATCTATGGAGGGGCTATCACAAATGTTTGTGATTTCATTTACTCCAAAAATCAAAAGTACAATCACCTACGATAAAGGCTGGTGACATAAGTACACATGGAAAGGAATCAGAAAAAAAATCTCAAACTTGGACAGAGAGCATGGAATTCAGGCCAACAATAAGCAAGGGACACATTAAGCAGCTTTAAAGACATCATATATGTAAGGCTGGATAATGAACTTTACCAGAAAATAGGAAGTAAAGGGGTGCATTGTTGCCAGCAATCTCAAAGGCTGACCAGTGAACCATACCGCCTATTAAAGCCAAGAAATGGAAATGGACGCTCAAGTAGAAGAAAGCTCTTTGAAACCACAACATGGAAGGAAATTACACTTAACTCTATTGATTTATTTAGTTAAGACTTTAAAATACTCACAGGACATCAAACATACTTACTGTTTAATGTTTCAAGGTGGCTTAACTTGCTAATTTCAGTTATTTGCCAGTTTCAATGAAACAAAGTTAAAAGTCCATATAATTTTGAAAATGTACAGCTTACCCTGACATAAATGTAATTCTTTTTATTCACAATTAACAGTGTCATGCAATACCAGCTTAAAATAGTGTTTCTCTCCAATAATTTATGGGTTTATAGGGGAATGAAAGATACAATGCATTTTACTAAACAGGGGAGATAATTTAGTATTGTCGAACACTATCACATTCTTTACAGATGATTTCAGAACCATAATGTTACATTCCAAAAGAGCCAGTGGATATTATTTTCTTCTAAGCAGGTTCTGGGACTGGTGTATAGCCCTTACTCTATGCACAGTGAGGCATTAAGGGATCACTGTCAGAAATGTCTAGAGCATGAGGGTGATCTTATTACAGACTTGATAGTGAGCAACAGAGGGGCCTCAAGTGGACTGGGGTTCTTAAATGTACTTAATGTACCTACATGTCCAAATTCCACAATGTCTACAAGGTAATAGAGCGCAGCGAGGCAAAACAAGGGTTGTCGATCACACACTGCCAACACCGGACTTCGGATCAGCTTCTCTAAATGCCAAATTGGATGTGAAAACTTCTACTTCTTCTGCATGAGTGCACATATACCTCCCCAGTCAACATCAGGCATGCTAAAAGCTGAAAAAAAGTGTACAGACAATATCAAATGGCAAACCAGTTTGGATATAACAGCCAGGAGTTAGTTCTTGAGGGGACAAAATAAATATTTGAAACTCATATGAGTGAAAAATAAGTCTGTTTTAAGAAACTTAACAGAAAAATAGCATCATTCATTCACACAAAAGCATCTAACAGAAAGATATATTGGTATGCTACATTGTTTACTATAAATAAGGGGATGTGTGACATATTCTGCTGTCAGCAGTGTACATGCTTCATACTCAAGATAACGGCATTGCGTAACTTGACTGGCAAGCGATTGACACAAGGCAGAAATTGTTATGGCAGTGGTGACTTTATCCTAATTTGTTGTCAAATTCATCAGTTTCAACAAATTCAGAAGGCAGGAGGAGGGCTTGTTGGACAGAGGTACCCTGGGGGGTTCGTCCTGAGTTCGACCACAATACGAAGCAACATTCATTTCCAGGCCATCCAAATGCTCCATTCAACCCAAAATGTCCCCAACTTCACTGTCATTATTTTTGAATTTGCCTCCATGGTGTATCCATGGTGAAATATAAACAGGAAAGCATGTAAAGTAGGAATTACTGAAATGTGCACTCACCCTACAGGTTACACATAACCAAATGTTTTCCATTGACTTCTATAGTAAAGTTATATTTCTTTTAAAAATAACTAAGAATTCAACAGCTATGACCTGTAAGTGTGTGCACAGTTTGGCCTTAGTGTAGCAATAAAAACATAAGAAATGACCAGCTTAGCCAGCTCCTTTTCTGAGTACAGGAAGCTAAACACACCACCCCCAGTTTCGCACCAAATGTCACCTACTTGAAAATAGCTGTGCTCACATGTGCATAAGTCATAAGGTTGAAAAAGACAGTACTAAATATAGAAAAACATGGTCAGTTTTAATAACTGGATGGATGTACATTTGAAAGACATAATTATCTTACAGAATATCCTCCAATCACAGCCTGCAGATATCTCTCGATCTGCACTGAAGGCTCCCTACGAAAACCGCACTGTCCAAACTGGTTCTGATATGGTGTAGTAGAACCTACAAAGTCTGACAACAGGCAGGAACCAATGTCCTTGATGGTACAGAGTCTGACAACAGGCAGGAACCAATGTCCTTGATGGTACAGAGTCTGACAACAGGCAGTAACCAATGTCCTTGATGGTACAGAGTCTGACAACAGGCAGTAACCAATGTCCTTGATGGTACAGAGTCTGACAACAGGCAGTAACCAATGTCCTTGATGGTACAGAGTCTGACAACAGGCAGTAACCAATGTCCTTGATGTTACAGAGTCTGACAACAGGCAGTAACCAATGTCCTTGATGGTACAGAGTCTGACAACAGGCAGTAACCAATGTCCTTGATGGTACAGAGTCTGACAACGGACAAGAACAGATGTCCTTGATGGTACAGAGTGTGACAACAGACAGGAATTAATATCATATTATATTAATTCTTCTGTGGCTGTATGGGAAAATAGGGATACACAAGGATTGTATTGCAACATGTGTCTCGCTGACGACCGTATTGCAATACAGTAAACTAGGTTTATAGCGAACACGCTTATAACGAACTGACAGATATAACAAAGTTATTGCCTATTATTATACTAGGTTTATGACGAACACGCTTATAACGAACTGACAGATATAACAGAGTTATTGGCTATTATTATACTAGGTTTATAACGAACACGCTTATAACAAACTGACAGATATAACAAAGTTATTGGCTATTATTATACTAGGTTTATGACGAGCACGCTTATAACGAACTGACAGATATAACAGAGTTATTGGCTATTATTATACTAGGTTTATGACGAACACCCTTATAACGAACTGACAGATATAACAGAGTTATTGGCTATTATTATACTAGGTTTATAACGAACACGCTTATAACGAACTGACAGATATAACAAAGTTATTGGCTATTATTATACTAGGTTTATGACGAACACGCTTATAACGAACTGACAGATATAACAAAGTTATTGGCTATTATTATACTAGGTTTATAACGAACACGCTTATAACGAACTGACAGATATAACAAAGTTATTGGCTATTATTATACTAGGTTTATGACGAACACGCTTATAACGAACTGACAGATATAACAAAGTTATTGGCTATTATTATACTAGGTTTATAACGAACACGCTTATAACGAACTGACAGATATAACAAAGTTATTGGCTATTATTATACTAGGTTTATAACGAACACGCTTATAACGAACTGACAGATATAACAAAGTTATTGGCTATTATTATACTAGGTTTATGACGAACACGCTTATAACGAACTGACAGATATAACAAAGTTATTGGCTATTATTATACTAGGTTTATGACGAACACGCTTATAACGAACTGACAGATATAACAAAGTTATTGGCTATTATTATACTAGGTTTATGACGAACACCCTTTTAACGAACTGACAGATATAACAAAGTTTTTGGCTATTATTATATAACCAGGGTATTTTAGAAAAAGAGTTTTTGGTATTTACTTAAAATGTAGTTTACTAAACTAAGCTTTTGGGTAAAATATAGACGCATATGAGAGAAGTGATTGTACAGGGTCAGGGCAACACTCCTGGGGCAAGTGATGATTGGTTTTGCTTCTCTTAAGTGATAGAGTTTACCTTTCATTAGTACAATGAATTAGTAGAATTGGTCTTGCAATAAAAATGTCAGACGGGAGATAAATGGATGGAACAAAATTGTTAGTCTTGTGGTGGTCAAATAGTTCTGAGTATTACTGCTGGATTAGAATGTCAAAATAACATGAATAAGTATCTATTCGGTGCCTTCCAGCCTGACAGAGTATTTGATGGTATTTGATTATATGAGTATGTCCGAGTTGACCAATGACCCTAGGGAAGTAATCAAGGTGGTCAGTCGAGAAGAGTATTTGATGGTAAAACTAATTACAATGGAAATTAGGGTTCATTAGAGGAATGACCATTATGACTCATTTTTCATGATGTCAAATATGATTTTGGAGGGAGGAGCTAAAATTATCATCGAATGTATTTTCTGAGTTGTCCGAGAGTGGTGCGGGGAGTCGGGAGCAGACAGCTGAATAGAAAGGTTCACTGTGGTTTTGGGACCCCGAGTCAGAAAAGAAGTAGAGTTAACGTTCATCAGAAAAAACCATCAGGCTCTTCAACCATCACCTAGGTATGTGTTGTATTTATATCAGGCAACAACAAGAACTAATCTGAGGACCATGTGTGTGTATTTATGATTAACTCTATCATAAATAAAAAGGACTGGAGCAAACCATCTGACTTGTGATTTTGAGAGAGAGCTACATCATCCCTAGAACCAAGGAGTAGTTGATAGGTAGAAGTGACCATACGTAGAAGGGTAAAGTACCCGGAACCTAAGGTTACAATTATACTAGGTTTATAACGAACACCCTTATAACGAACTGACAGATATAACAAAGTTATTGGCTATTATTATACTAGGTTTATGACGAACACGCTTATAACAAACTGACAGATATAACAAAGTTATTGGCTATTATTATACTAGGTTTATGACGAACACGCTTATAACAAACTGACAGATATAACAAAGTTATTGGCTATTATTATACTAGGTTTATGACGAAACACGCTTATAACGAACTGACAGATATAACAAAGTTATTGGCTATTATTATACTAGGTTTATAACGAACACGCTTATAACAAACTGACAGATATAACAAAGTTATTGCCTATTATTATACTAGGTTTATGACGAACACGCTAATAACGAACTGACAGATATAACAAAGTTATTGCCTATTATTATACTAGGTTTATGACGAACACGCTTATAACAAACTGACAGATATAACAAAGTTATTGCCTATTATTATACTAGGTTTATGACGAACACGCTTATAATGAACTGACAGATATAACAAAGTTATTGGCTATTATTAAACTAGGTTTATAACGAACATGCTTATAACGAACTGACAGATATAACAAAGTTATTGGCTATTATTATACTAGGTTTATAACGAACATGCTTATAACAAACTGACAGATATAACAAAGTTATTGGCTATTATTATACTAGGTTTATAACGAACACGCTTATAACAAACTGACAGATATAACAAAGTTATTGGCTATTATTCTATAAATAATTAGCCTTGTAAAATTAGCAGTCATGACAACTCACCACATATTATACTGAACAACAAAAGTTCCTGTGACATTGAATAAGACTGAATGCAAAGTTATGTTTTTTACCAAATCTGAACCAATTTTGGTTTGCAACAGGTAAAAGACTCATGTAAGAGTTCAAATGGTTTAATTTGCCATACTGACTTCAGAAAATGCGTGATTTCATAAAAAAACATGATAATGCCAAAATGTCAATTTACAAATCAATAGCATGTATGTCCACCTCTGGTTGCGATGCAAGCAACACATCTTCGTCTCATTGAATGGACCAGGCGTCACACAAAGGTCCTCATGGATATCTGCCCATATCTGCTGGAGCATGTTTCGAAGTTCCTGGAGTGTCTGTGGAACACGTGGTTGATGTCGAAGGCGCAGATCCATCTCATCTCACATGTGCTCGATTGGTGAGAGATCAGGGGAGCCAGCCGGCCAGGGCATGACATTCAGGTTGTTTTGTTGAAGAGAATCCTGAACAAGTCGAGCAATATGAGGCCGGGCGTTGTCATGTTGAAAGGTAATGCCTGTGCCATGACAGTCAGTGAATAGAACTTGTCCCCACTGCATGGCCGTCCAGCGTAGATGCTGTCTGCACCACTGTAGACGTACTTGACAATGGTTTCCTGTCAAAATGGGATGTCTGGCGCGTCTTCTGGCGACAATCCATGCACATCTGAGGCAATGACGTACGGTTTGTGAAGATATTCGTCAAAGGCCAGGGATGCTTCCTGCAGTCACTCTGACTGGCTGGAATTGATTTCGTAGGTACGTTGTTCGAATCCAGTTGTCTTATCGATTATTGGTTACGCGTGGCCTGCCACCATGAGGATGGTCTCTGACTGCATTCGTATGTTGCCAACATTGCCATAAACACCAAATGGTGTTTCTGTGGACAATAAATTGATCTTGCAACATCATGTTGACTCGATCCTGCTTCAAGCAAACCAATGGCTCGCAGACGCTCATTTTCTAACAGGCGTGGCATTTCGTAATGTTAAATAATTGCGTAATTTTGTTGTTTTTCTGAGTGGTTGTTGTCAGCACAATGCTAAACAATGCATATGGAATCCCGTTATGCACATGTTTTTATACCCATTCTTGTAGGGATGGGACGGGTAACTTTGGTACCCGGGTCGCGTGGGTACTGAGTTGGACCCGGGTACCCACAGGACTACCCGGACCCGTCGTTAGTCATGTGATATATTGTTAATGACAAAAATTATCCAGAACTGTATGGTTAGACTACAAGTCACTAATGTTCGCATTTCTTTCTGACTATGCACCTATTTCTTTCTGATTTTTCATACGGTTGAATAAAGATATAACTTAAATCGAATTCACTGTATGAATGACTAGATTGTTTAATACAATAGGGGGGTGGGTACCCGGGTAGTAAATCTGGACTCGTCCCAGTCCTACATTCTTGGGTAGTAAAAGGCATGGGGCTTGCATAAAAGTCAACTTTTTCATGAAATGCATGCTTTTCTGTAGCAGTTGCATTTTGTGACTTGATTCCAAACATGTACTACGATATTGAAAAGCAAACTTTACTTGTTTGAAAAATACACTGAAATATTGGTGTCACAGGAACTTTTGTTGTTGAGTATATGCTCAGTCTGGTATTAAGCTGCAATAAAAGCACAAATTTTGGCTAGGTTAGCCAGCTCCTTATCCGAGTACAGGAAGGTGAACACACCACCCCCAGTTTCGCACCAAATCTCACCTACTTGAAAATAGCTGTGCTCACATAAAGCACAAGTCATCTTGTTGAAAAGGTCAGCACCAAATATTGAAAAATATGGTCAGTTACTGGATGGATGTACATTTAAAAGACATAAAAATCTTACACAATATCATCCAATCACAGCCTGCAGATGACTCTCGATCTGCACTGAAGGCTGAAAAAACGCACTGTCCAAACCGGTTCTGATTTAGTGTAGTAGAACCTGTAATGACGACCAAGTCATTCATTTATAGTTGTAAGGAAATATCATATTTTGGTGTAGCAAACGCCCCTGAGCTCCATACAGTGGTGGACCATGGACTTGTGTGTGCAGAGCCTTCAATTATTCTTAAAACAATGCTATAGCATTATTCAAACTAATTCTTTTTGTGTAATGAGGTGAAAACATAATTAATGAAAATATTAATTACATTATTTCGGTACCAAAATCTGATTTTGTATTTTTTTAAGGTGAGTGAATAAGCCAACTGTAACAGACAGATACAAGAGTTACCCCCCTTTCATTCAAGTAACAGTTAATTCTCAACACCTATCAAAGTCATTTATCCCGTAATGAGTGAATATTTTAATCTTTTTTTGGATGGAACCTTTACATCAATGTTCCTCTTGAAGAAGTTTTTTCGCTCACAAAGTTCACACTCAAAATGATCATGAAGCCACTGTGCAACGTTATAATTTTCTGACAAACATTGAGAATAGGTTCATGTTACAGATTCACAATCTCTCAGTAATAAACCATTACTAAAATGAAAATTGCCACAATCAAATAAATTGACAATTTTTGATATATATATAACAGACTGTGCACTAAATATAACACAATTATATACATTAAATAGAGCATGGGGTGGGGTGTGGGTGTGGTGGGAAGATCACCCTATCTGCCCGACCCCACCCCCCATGAATCATTGCTGTACAATATTTCATACAAGCACACTGTACTTTACATTAATTAAAACATAAATTGAGTTATTTGTTGTAACACATAACATCATAATTGATCCTCCTAACTACGTTGAAACTATGTCCTTTAGTGAAAATAAACATGTTTTAGTCACAAACACGTGACATTGACAATGTGAAAAAATTGAAATGGTTCAGCCGGACAAAGTTTGTTGTTAAACTTTAAACACATATCATAGTTTGTCATCGCGAAATTTACAGTGCACAAAATACCCCAATATCATAAATATATTCTCCTTTACAACATACTTACATATACTGCTTCAAATTGCGAGAATTGTTGCTGGATTGTTAAAAAAATACTGTAGTCGTAAATTCGATCGTGTTTGTCCGAAGGGAAGTAACTGCGTAGTTATGTAAAAACTGCATACCGCTAATAGAAATAGGGTGGGGTCCGATTTATAATTTTTTTTTATATATTGTCCCTTATAACTTAAATCTAAAATATACTGGAAATTATAACAAATGATTGCTGAAGAGAATACACCCATTTAAAACCGCATATTCGGCTGAATTGATAGTTTCAAGAATAACTGTTGACTTAATCAATGAAATCAAAACTTCCAAGAAAATTCTAAAAATAGCAGCTTATGAAATACGCACGCAACCTTTACCCTAGTTTGTGATGGACGCTGATTTTCCCGCTTTCTGCGTTAATCGAGGAATTAAGAGATGGGATTTTGAACCGACCCTCCGAGGTGTGGTAAACTAGCTTTGAGAATAAGTGCAGGAAGAGTTACCTCCTCTTGCCATGAGAATTGCTGAGAGACCATTATATGGTCTCTGGCGTGAGCAAGAAAAAAGAATGTCGAGTGAAAGATATAAATGGACTAACCTGCAGATGCATGATGTGCCTAACAGTCCTGACCTGCGATGGAGATGCGACAAGACCGAGCGAGCACGCGTGTGTGTGGTGATGCCTGCCACAATATTCAATGACCATGTGATGGAGGCAAACACCTTTTCCATTCGTAAAATCGCTTGTGATTGGTGCTTGCTGCCTGCTCCTTGCTTCCGGGTTACGGAAATGGGCGAGCGGTGCCGAATGGCCGAACAGTGTGTTTCGCATTCGTGACCAACTCGTGTTATTCCGGGACAAGCCGAATAGCGACTCGTGCCCCTCTCGTGGCCATTTTTGCGACCGGGTTCCGTCTTAGCGCAAACGGGCATACCTAAATCAATTGTCAACTCGTTGCATAATGGTTCACGTATATTTACCCGTATATTATATATATTTCAGATGCAATTCAAAGCACACCTAGACATGCGAGATTATACAGTATGTTTGAACACATTTAAATGTGTCTTGGGTATATTTTTAGATGCAAGACTCCAAGGCTGTAATGAATTATGTCTGCTGATAAGTTCAAGGATTTTATAAAAACAATTCTATCGTAACGATCGGCGAGTCTACAAGGAGTTGTAGTCAAAACGGCCTCGAAAGGTAAAGTCAAAACGGTCACAACTAAAAAGTAATAACGGTCACACAGAAAATATAGAAGACAAACTCAAGTTTGCATTAATTTGTTTTACAGAAAAAGAGAACAAATGTGAAGATAGATTTAAAGAAATACAACAACACAACACACATGCAGAAAATAAAAATGACAATGAGAAACAAAATTGTAACAAAATAAATATAAAAAAATTAAAAAGGAGAAAGAACAGACTGGAATGAAAGAAAGCTGAATTTAAGATATTTGTAAGTAATTTGTGTTCGAAAAGGAAGCTTTGATTATGGCTGAAAGTGGAGAGGGTCAACAGCAGACGATAGTTTTATTTTTTTTCAGATTTGTTTAAAGAATACGTGACTTGGAAAGCTTCTTGTAAAGCAACAAAGAACGCGCTGCGTGTGAAGACGGACGCAAGGTTTTAACTACTTGGGGATACAGACGAATACGATTGGTCGCTTTGTGGTGTTTAGGAAGCTGTCGCTAGGCGGAGTTTGTGTTTGAGGGGCGTGTGTGTTGTTTTTGTTGTTGTTTGTTTGTTGTTGTTTTTTGTTTGTTTGTTGTTGTTTTTTGTGTTTTTTGTTGTTGTTGTTGTTTTTGCCCTTTGAAAATACATACCAGAGACTTGGTGCCTCTAGGGTTTGGTGTTGATGTCTTGAGTGATGGATTGCAATGATGTGCCACGTTGAAGAGCGTGGGCCATGGTTTTATGCCATGTCGTCTTTGTATAGCCATGTTGGTCCAGGAAGACGGAGTCGACCAATGGAATGGGTGGCATTATGACTACTTCCGGGTCAATATTTCTTGGGTCATTGGCCATGAGAAAACAAAAAAAAGTTTTACTGTAGAGAGTGAATGAGAGTCCATCTTTGAATGTCTAGGGTTTCTGCTTAGTTTCCAGCAATGTTGTATTCCTTTGCCTCAGGATTTGGAAAGCTGGCATTACCACATAGGTACCATTGGACAGCGGACCCTATTAATTTTCCTAGTTTTACCTCAACGTGTGACCCGTGAAGATTCAGGGGTAGAATAGAACTTCAGCAACCCATGCTTGTCGTAAAAGGCGACTAATGGGATCGGGTGGTCAGGCTCGCTGACTTGGTTGATGCATGTCATCAACCCCAATTGCGTGGATCGATGCTCATGATATTAATCATTGGATTGTCTAGTCCAGACTCGATTATTTACAGACCGCCGTCATATAGCTGGAATATTGCTGAGTGCGGCGTAAAACAACAAACCAACCAACCAACCTCAACATGTTGGAAGGTTTGGACTAGACAATCCAGTGATTGAAATCATGAGCCTCGATCCACGCAGTTTGGATCGATGGCATGCATCAACCAAGTCAGCGAGCCTGACAACCCGATCCCGTTAGTCGCCTCTCACGACAAGCATTGTCGCCTTTTTGGGCAAGCATGGGTTGACCTATTCTCCACCGGATTTTCACAGGTCTGTATCCTAAATATCCTAAGTAAAACACAGTGATATGTTCGCGAAAGGAATAGGACATAGTAAATTTAATTGTTGCTAGGCTATGGGCGCAAATATACAAATTGTGGCTTGTCCATTCGTGACCACTGGTGTTGGGAAAAGACTTGCTGCAGAGTTTACTCTGTGGGATGATACAGTGAGTTGCGGATGTCTTCAAATCTCCTTGTGATTTTGCGACAGATAAAAGGGGACACAAGTAAGTCAGTTCATGCATGATCTACATGTTGTTGTCGGCGCTCACCTTGTTTGGGCATTTGTTCAATAAAAAAGCACATTCACGATACTATTTGTGTAGGTATATGTCTATAGAAAGTAGTAAAACGTAGCCCAATGGACTTTGACGTCACAGACGTCTTGAAACGTATGACGTCAGAACTGGCGATGATGACGGCATACCACATGTACTTGAACTCTGTGGCCTTGGTTCTGTGACTGCTGTCAGTGACGCATTGTGTGGTCAAATTGTAGTTGGATTCGGCCAGAAAATTGACGAAATTCAGAGGTTTTCTGCCTAATGCATCAACGTGTGTGACTAGATTTGGAATTGAAGAAATGTCATAATTGAACTCCTAATTGACATGTAATATACCGCCACGGAATGCCTGTTTAAAAGAGTCACAGTAAGAAAAAGAGTTGTATTATTTACGTTGATCATTTGAACTATCTACAAAGTCACGTGACCGCAGCCCTACTGCTACGAAGCACAGAACTCGACATTCGTGACCAACTCCTGTTATTCCGAGACAAGCCGAATAGCAGGTTACTGAAAGGGGCGAGTGGTGACAAATGAGGAACTCGATATTGGTAAGTAAATATAGATATATACCCCCCACTTAGGCCTGTTTGGCTCCATTCGTCACCACTCGCCCTTTTCCGGCTTGTCCCGGGATAACACGAGTTGGTCACGAATGGTTTGGCTCGGAAAACGAAGGCCTATGAGGCATAACAAGGGCATTTTCAAACTTATTGTTGGTTTCCTACTTTCACTGTGAGAAAGTTATATTTTCTTAGCCAAAAAGAAAGAAAGTTTTTTTCTGCGTGTACACTTCCCTTTTAAGTGAACTTGCCTTAGGATGTGACCAAATAGATTTGGTTGACGTGATGGATGTGTGTCATCATACCCGGCTTCATGGCTGACGATTGCTCACAATATCAATCAATGGTTTGTCTGGTCCAGACTTATTCATTTTCTTGCTGCCATCACATTGTTTGAATATTGGAGTGCAGTGTTAAACAACAAGCATTATACGTGTATCTAAGTCATAGTTCAGTAAGCATATTCTGGTATGAGAAATTATGGGGTAAACTGCAGTATTTGGGTCCCCAAACTGGAACGAACGTTCTTACGTTTGCCTTCCTTGGTGTACTGATGAATCCGAGGACCGAAAACCTGGGAAAAGAATTTTTCCAAAAGTTTTATCTCCAACAGTAATTAGAACTCAACCTACATTTTTAACCAATCAGACGCTCGGATTTTCCTGACAAAATAGACACTAAATGATTAAGAACTCAAGGCTAAATGCCTATACATGACACGCCCACACAGGCTTTCATTGGTCAAAGGAAAACGACAACAATGTTTTCATATGTTTATTGACATCCAACTCCACATGACTCGACTCCCGAACACGAATATGAGAGAAACAACAACTTAGGCCTGTTGATAATAAATGAGTGAGTGAGTGAGTATGGTTTTACGCAGCTTTTAGCAATATTCCACCAATATCATGGCGGGGACACCAGAAATGGGCTTCACACATTGTACCCATGTCGGAAATCGAACCCGGGTCTTCGGCGTGACGAGCGAACGCTTTAACCACTAGGCTACCCGACCGCCCCTGATAAAATGAACACAAAAAGTCATGTTTACTTTCTTTAAATGTCAATGCATGGTTACCTTTTTCTGTCCCTTGCAAATAACCACACTTTTAACACATTCGGGTATTGAGAGAACATTGCTAGAGGTATTTTCAACAGTTTTTAGCAGTGCATGGAGATTCGACCATCGATATTTTTATTGTCGAAACTCCGGGACGTGTCAGTTTCGTTGTTTTTTGTTGTTTGGCTGCAAGTTTTCAGTAGGACACGGGGGACCGAGCTTGTTGCTGATATCTTTTAGGATACCAAACTGTTCACGTTGGTAAATTCTCACAGCGTTACTGCGATGTTTACTCCCGCTTGTAACGGCCTTGTCGGTAAATCCACTGTTGTACAATGTTGTACTACATGTAACGCGACCGGAGTGGTTCGAGATATTTCTTCCATCTGTATTTATCCCTGCTTCGTCATAGAATGTCTTGTACAACCCGGACAGTTAATTATTTGGAATACAACTAACACTGAATCTCGGGAGGTCATGTTTTGGGTCAAGCGGTTTCCGGTACAGGGGTCCTTTTCTCGGAATCAGTGACAAGTACTTGTCATACAGTTTCACAAGACAGCTCGGGTTTTCTAGTTGTTCATAATGAATGATAGGTCCGATGTCAATTCGGCGATGTTTAAGTCCTCCCTGCACATTTTTTTAAACACGAGGTAAATACTTCACGTACTTATTTCCGTCGGGATATTGTTTCACTTCAAACTGATCAGCTTCACAGTTTTTATGTTCCTGATATCCTCGGAAAGCGAAAGCTTTTCCGTTGTAGAAAAATACGGCGTTACCGAGCCCTTCCGCTGTATCCAATGAAAAAAAGACCAGATTCCCACATTTTACGCTCATCGTCTTCAGTGACGGGATCACAGCGTTTCTTATCCACACCGACGCCTTTTGCCGTTAACGTTTTCATCTGAGCGTACAACGTCTTACGGAAGTCGGAAAACGTAGGGTCGTCATCTTTGAAAATGTTTATATCAGGTCTGCTACAATCCTGTCGAAGATATCTCTGTATTGCTGACACAATCTGGGTCAGTGTGTTGGAGGGATACGGCGACTTGTCTTTCCTCCGAATTTCAAGAATGAAACGCTGCATGCAGAAATCCAAATCTCGATTGTTTAACGCCGAAATATCTTCTGGAATCACACCGAACTCTATCAGAGTTGTCCTTTGCTGATTTCTATAATGTACCCAGTCTTTCCAAACATTAATGGCCCACTGGTTATTCTGTCTAGTTTTCTTTGGAATAGCGCCTTTCTGCTCCTGTTTGATGTCGTCAGAGGAAAAGGGCGCCATAAAACGGCCATCGTTGGGTTGGAATAGATGTCAACTGGGTTAGACTGGGAACTTCAAAATCTGCATTCGCTAAAAAACAAAACAAATCAAACGTTCCCTTTTCATCGAACACGTCCATACTCGTTGATGTCACTGCGCCAAATGACGTAGACCAACCTTGATAATGACGTCACGGGAGCTGTCAATCAAAATGTAGGCGAAGTTCTAAGTCAGTTAGAATCTATGAAGAGAAATATTAGCCACTAAGATTTCTCTTCATAGATTCTAACTATTACATTGTTCAGTGGATGCCCTATATAAAATTTGTCGTGTATGGTGTTTAGTATCCTTTTCAAAGTCTTAAATTGTATGTTTTGAAGCATTCAGAGAAAGACATCCCGTCTCAAACTCAAAGAGAATTCCAATCTGTTTCAGTCACCAAACAAACCCTGTTATCTATACACTCTTACGTGAACTATAATCACCATGCACACATGTTGCGTGTGTGTGAACTTTTTGGAAAAAAACTCTTGTCAAGACTTTCACTCCGGCAGCAAACATATGCTTGTCGTCAACAGTATACATACATATACACCCATATCTTTCCACAAAAACACCCAAACATTGTTGCATGTAGCATTGCTAACCCATAACCACCATACATCTGAAGTTGTTTCTTCCCCTTTTGACCCAAGCACTCTCAACGCTCCGTTGGTTTCCGGTTTAGAATAGGTCTCCAGTTACCCATGGTGGTCGTACAGTCGACCAAGTGGATCGGGTGGTCAGACTCGGATACTTGGTTTATTGCGTGTCAGCGTAATTCGACGGCGAGATCTCAGCATCGATCACTGGATTGTCTGGTCCAGATTCGATTATGTACAGGCCGCCGTCATACAACTGGAATATTGCTGAGTGTGGCGACAACCAACCAACCAGCCAACCAACCATCCAACCATCCAACCAATTAACGGAAGGCCCAAATCACCTAATAATCTATCTGCATCCGGGGTAGAATAGGTCTTCAGCAACCTATGCTTGCCGTAAATGGCGACTAGGCACAGCGAATTGTGGCGCCTTTGACGACAGGGCCACCCGTGCCCCAGTATAATAAGGGGTATGACGACCTTTTGTAAATGTACCGCATTTTATTCGTCTTTTTGACAAGCAAGGGTTCTTTTCAAGCATTCATATGAAATAATGTATTTTTCCAATTCAAATGTGATAACTTCATAGTATTTGTATTGTATTAACTGTCACGTGACATTAATATTATGATCGGAATCCAGACAAAAAGATTATTGCTGATCAACTTTGAATCAACGTAGTAGTAAGAAGTCCGGCATGCGAGTTGTGTATTTGTTTTTGTCTAGAGGACAACATCTGTTCCTAGTGATCACATAATGTCATATAATATATGTCGAAATATATTTTCCAGGTCCAAATGCACGTTCGAGACTGAACTGTGCCACCGAATGAGCAATACACACTGAACGTGGACGCGGGACGCAGTACACGACTACAGCGACGACGACCAAGGGCAGCGTGACCTGAACTTCGATCTGTGTCAGGTATAAATTCCTTATGTGAATTATTTATAGTAAGGTCGGGTGTCGGGTTTCTGTCTGTGGTTTATGTCATAGGTTATATGCCACTGAGTCATAGACAAAATACATCAAGATACAAGTCAAAGGCTGATGTGCACCAAACCGAATGTACAACACACCTTTAAGACGGAAGTGAAATGCAGTACACAAATGTAGTAGGTGTTAATTCTGCAGCTTGTAAATATGTTAGTATTTTTAGTGTAGATAAAGTAACTTGTCTTTTCTATTTCAGCTTGTTGATTCAACAGAGGGTTGTGTCATTTCCTGGTTTCTATCTATCATTAGTTGTGTCCTTATCAGTATTTGCTACTGATAACTTTCTACTGGGTCAAAGGTCAATGGTCCAGTCTATTTTACTTCCAAGGGTGTTTTGTTCTATTGTTTGCTCGTCATTAGGGTTACCTGTTGTGAGCCAATTAGTATACCTTTCAATTCAAATCCCTTTCTCACCTGCCATTGCTAATATTATGCTGCACACACCCACCTGCACTGCACAGCAATGGATTGAGCATCAAGTTATAAAGGTTAGTAATCATAATTAATCTGTATCAATCTAAACATTATAATTTCAATCATTAGTATAAATCAAGTAATAAATAATAAAATAGGTTTGAAATAACTTGTAAACATAAACAAACGATAGGTTGAGTGAATGAGGTGAGTGTGATGAGATTAGGGTCTGATTCATGAGTATTGCTTATCTATACATATATTTTATATTTCAATGCATTGGTTATTTGGTATTTTGTGTATTATGGTATTTGATGCATATTTGCTATTATTTAGTAAATCTGGTGTATTTCTAGACTTTGTACATATCTCTCTAGATGTATACATGTATTTATTGATAGTTGTATGAATGAATGACTGAAGTTGTATTTCAGTGATGCATGTATATGCCGTGATTGTATATGTTATTTACAATATTATAATAAATATTGTATCTGTATTTAGGGTCATGTGACTGTCGAATGAGATGACTGGCAGAAGGCATGTTACACTCTCGTGTCACACACAGGGTATGTTTTGTATATAGTTTATCTATATAATATGTTCATGTTGTGCATTCATTATGCATAATATGATTATGTCATTATTTAATGATTTCCTCAGTTATGCGTTTAATAATGTGTAATTATATTGTCTTTGTATATGAAGGTACATCTGCACTGTTTAGATATCGAGGCAGAAATATATTTGCGTATCTGCTGTAATGATGTAATCAGTTATTAAGAAGCAGATCGATTCTTTACATTTAATGTGTTATTGTACATTTATTCTGAAACATGTGATATATTGTGATTTTAAATTGTTTCAGGAGTGTCTTCTTTATGCCTTCAACTGAATAAACTGATATTCTCACAAACCCGTGGACTGTAATCTCTTGCGACTAAGGGTTACATATAAGGTCTACAACATTGGAGCCCCCAGTGAGGATTCAGCGGTGTTCCAGCGTCTCAACATTGACCAACATAGACTTGATGATGTGCTGCTAGGTATATTTTTGTGATGTGCTTCATAGAGACAAACTGATATATCAATTTGATAGCAGTTTCTATAATTGATTTTATTTTCATTTATCAATAACTGGATAAGTGATTGACTTGTGATACAGTGATTCGGTTTTCCATCCACTATGACTGAGTCCATATCTACTTCCATCAGATGAATTGAAGATATCTCCAAGAATAGTATACATTTCTATCATTACTTCTGCATTTATATTCTGTATAAGATTTATGTTTTGATATTTACATTTGTGTGACATATTTATATGCATACATTTATCCTTGTTTAAACACCAGCAATTATGAATAATTATGCTCTGTTTATAGTGTTTTTTGCATTTAGTTTTGATGCGCTAATTAGTTGGGTTTTTTTGTCAGTTGAAGAATTTGAGTTGTCTGAGTGTGTATAAATTTGATTAAATTTACTTTTAAATTTTGCTTCATCAAAACTTAGTAAAAAAGCTTAGTATCATCCTTTAAACAAGCTTACTTAATTTAGTATATTATTCAATTCAGTATTTGCACATTGCACTTTATTGCTGCTGCGCTATACTAATTAATTTAATAACATCTCAAATCCCCTCGTTGACATTTAGTTGGGCTTTTGTGCTTTTGGTTCTTGTTTTCTGTTTTTTGGTTTATATTTTGCATCAGGTCACAAGGTGTTCTGTTTATTTTTTGTCGCGTTTCTCGCATTTCTCTGGTCGTATGTTGTGTGCTCGTGTTGTCGCGTTGTTGTCACGCAGTGTTGCATCAGCTTGACGTGATATTTTCGGGCAGAGCTGTCGAAATTTGATGCTGCATTCCGTGTTTTTACATTGAATACAATATAAAACTTGGGTGTTTGTGTTATTCTTTTGCAATATTCTCTGAATTTAATTATGTTTATTACCTGATCTCAATTAGTTAAGTAATGTGCACTTCAGGTAGTTTAGTTTAGTTTACTTAGTTTAGATGTAAGTACTTACTTAGTTTAGTTTGAGTACTCAATTACGGTTTCATTCTTAGTTTAGTACTGAGTCATTAGTTGCCACGTGGTATTAGTGTATTTTTCACTCACTTACAAGCATGTAAGCTTGCCACATATTCCCTCGCACACAAACAGTTAGTTTGTGCTGTTAGTCTATAACACTTATTACTTCTACCACAAACTCCGTTGTTTGTGCTGTTCACCATTCAACATATTTTTTTCTGTTTGTGCATTTCTACTTTGTGCTACATTTTCACACAGGAGTTTGTCTTCGTAATTTCACTGGTGAATCTACAAAATGGAATTTAGCAAAGAGGAAATGGAAAAGATGATTGTTGCCTTTGAGAAGGCAGGATTGAAACCTAAAGCTGATACAGCGGAGGGTTTCAAAGACTGGATCACTTCTGTCTCAGAACAGGAAGTTATAATTAAACAGGAAGTTGATCTTGGAGCTAGTGCTTCAGTGGATGATGTTGCTCCGACTAATAGTACTACACAACAGAAGACTGTCAGTACTCACGCATATCACAGCTTCCCTAAACTTACAGTATTTAGTGGGGAGCCAGGCAAGGATAGTGAATATGACCTTTGGCGATATGAGGTCGACTGCTTGATTGAGGCCAAAACACACAGCAATGAGGTGATTCTACAAGCCATACGGAAATCCCTCAAGGGTGAAGCTGCTCTTTCAGCAATGAAGCTTGGTCACAAAGCTTCAATTATAGACAACCTATCCAAGTTGAAGAGTGCTTTTGGGACACTTCGAAGAATTTCTGTACTCATGTCCGAGTTTTACAGTGCCACTCAAAAGGATGGTGAAGATGTCACTGCTTGGAGCTGTCGTCTTGAGAGATTACTCTACCAGTTGGTTTGTCAGAAGTCTATATCTCATGCCGAGCAAGATGAGATGTTGAGGTCAAGGTTGTGGGATGGCTTGAATCCTTCTCTTAAGGAACTAGCAGGCTACAAATATGAGTCTCTCAAGAATTTTGATGACCTTCGTCTATGCCTAAGAGAGTTGGAGTTGGACTTGCATCGTGGGACTGTTCCTCAACATAAAGGGAAGCAAGCTATGGTGAAACAAGCGTCTTCTGAGAAGTCAACAGAGCCTGACCACTATTCTGAACTTAAAGATATGTTGAAGCAAATGAAGTCGGAGATTACTGGCATAAAGGATCATCAAACTCAAATGACGACACAAATCAATCAGCTTCAGTCAGGGCAACCAGATGTTAGGCCCAGAGGTCGTGGTAGATCAGGATATCGAGGTGCTTATGGTTCCACACAGGACACATCAACGTCAGTGAATCAGTCTGAGAGTGCCTCTGGATCAGATATTCCTCCATCTCAAGAGAGTATACAGCAACGACCACTCCCTGTTTGTTGGAATTGTGGTTATCCTGGTCATCTTTCATATGGTTGTCGTGTCCGACAGGATCATCGCCGGAGACCTTTAAACTCCAACAGGCCTATGGGCAGGGGGCACTCCTAGGCCAAGATCTACGCCCCAGAGGACGACATGTCATGGACAAGCTTGTGGGTCATTCTAATGAGGTCAAGCTACAGGTTGAGGGTGTCACAACCAGAGCTTTACTTGAAACTGGAGCGACAGTGTCTCTTGTGTCTCAGTCTTTTTATGATTTCTTCTTGAATCATTTACCAATTGAGCCTTTGGGTTGCATGTTGAATATCGAACATGCTGGTGGTGATTCTTTGCCTTACATAGGTTTTGTTGAGGTTGGAGTCAGTTCTGATGGTTGTGGTCTTGGTGATTGTGTCACTTCTTGTTTGCTTCTTGTTGTACCTGATACTAAGTACAACCATAAGGTACCTATTTTACTTGGCACAAATGTACTTTCACGTTTGTTGGGTGAGTGTAAGTCTGCTTATGGTGTTCATTTTCTTCAATGTGCTGACCTGTTTACTCCTTGGTATTTGACATTTCGGAGTATGGTTGTTCAAGATAAGGAACTATCGAGGAATGGAGGAGTACTTGGCTACTTGAAGTCATCAGAGACAAGCAGAGTGATGATTCCACCCAACTCTCATGTCACTATTAAGGGACAACTATGCCATAGCGTACCCTACCGTCAAGTATGTGCCCTTATACAAGCTACTCAAGACTCAGTGTTACCCAGGGATCTTGATGTTGCACCTACTCTATTGACCTATGATCACACCAAGCCATATGACATTGATGTACTTGTGTCAAATGTTACCACTCAAACAGCTGTTGTACGTCCTAAGGATCTATTATGTGAGCTTCAGCCCGTCTCCATAGAAGGAATGACACCAACTATGCCTTCAGATCCTGATACTTTGCTTGACCAGATAGAGTTTGACCGTGATGGACTTACTGAAGATGAGATAGATCAAGGACTTGGAGTTATTCAGCGCTTCAGTAATATATTCTCCAAAAGTGAAGATGATCTTGGTCACTCGTCACTTGTCCGACATAGGATAGACCTCATAGACGACACACCTTTCAAACTACGGCATCGTCGTATTCCTCCTGGAATGTTTGAAGATGTAAAGCAACACTTGAATGACCTATTGTCTGCTGGAGTGATAAGGCCCTCACACAGCCCTTGGGCATCAAACATTGTTCTGGTTAAGCGCAAGGATGGTCGTTTACGACTTTGTGTTGATTACCGCCAGTTAAATCAGAGGACAATAAAGGACAGTTATGCATTACCCCGTATAGAAGAGCTTCTTGACAGCCTTGGTGGGATGAAATTTTACTCAGTGCTGGACATGAAGAGTGGATACTACCAGGTGGAGCTTGAGGAAGAACACAAACAGCGCACAGCATTTACCGTAGGCCCACTTGGGTTCTACGAGTATAACCGAATGCCTTTCGGTCTGTCCAATGCTCCCGCCACCTATCAGCGCCTCATGGAGAAGTGTTTGGAAGGTCTGCATCTCTGTATTTGTCTCATCTACCTGGATGACTTATGAGGAGCTATGAGGAGCATGTAGAACGCCTCAGACTAGTCTTCCAGCGTCTCCAGGAGTGTGGCCTCAAACTTGCTACTAAGAAATGCACGTTTTTCAAACGGAAGGTCAGGTATGTGGGATATATAGTGTCAGCTGAGGGAATTGAAGCAGACCCAGACAAGATCGACAAGATCAAGAACTGGCCTGTTCCCAAGAACCCTGAGGATGTTCGTCGTTTCCTGGGTTTCGCAGGGTATTACAGGAAATTTGTACAGAACTTTTCAAGGATTGCACGTCCTTTGTCGGCCTTGATGCCCTCCACACCACAGAGGAAGAGCAAGTCACGGAAGCATGTACCTCCAATTGACTGGCAGTGGGAAGAAGCACAGCAGTTGAAGTCCTGTCTGTCAAGTCCTCCAGTTCTAGGATATCCAGACTTTTCTAAGCCCTTCTAGCTCCACACAGATGCCAGTGCTCAGGGATTAGGAGCTGTTATATACCAGGAGCAAGATGGGGTATCTAGAGTTATAGCCTACGCCAGTAGAGGACTCACACGCTCGGAACGGAACTATTCAGCTCACAAATTGGAATTTTTGTGCCTCAAGTGGAGTGTGACCGAAAAGTTCCATGACTACTTATATGGACACGAGTTTTTAGTCTTTACAGACAACAACCCACTTACGTATGTGTTAACTACTGCAAAGTTAGATGCCACAGGACACAGGTGGTTGGCTGCTTTATCCATGTACAACTTCACCATCAAATACAGACCTGGAAAGTCTAATGCGGATGCAGATTCCTTGTCAAGATTGCCAGTTTGTGAAGAAGTCAGCAGTGAAGTTGTTCACGCCATCTGTGGGAAAGTGCAGGTGTCCAGCTTGGTCGTGACCATCTGTTTGTCTGTTGATAGCATGTCCAAGGATGATGTTTCTGTTGTTGAGGAACAATGTCGAACCAATGCCAAGGAGTGGAGTAAGACTCAGCGTAGAGACCCAGACTTGTTAGACATTATTGATTCTCTTGAATCAGGACAGAGATTGGACCGCAAGATGTACAGAGATAATCCTGTTATGACTGGTCTGCTCAAGAACTACAATCATTACAAGCTTATTGAGGGTGTTCTCCTAAAAGTTACTGTGACAGCAGATGGTACTCAGGAACAGCTAGTTTTGCCTTCAAGATGTAGACTTGCTGCACTCCGTAGTTTGCATGATGACTCGGGACATCCTGGCAGAGACCGCACTTTATCTCTTTTAAGAGAGAGATTCTATTGGCCAGGCATGGCACAGGATGTTCAGAAACACCTAGAGTCTTGTGACAGATGCGTAAAGAGGAAGGCGACCACTGACAAAGCACCACTAGTTAACATCGTGACCACACAGCCCCTAGAGCTGATATGCATGGACTTTTTGACTATCGAGGCATCCAAAGGAGGTCACCAGTATGTGTTAGTGGTCACCGACCACTTTACCAGGTATGCGCAGGCCTATTCATGTCGGAATACCTCAGCAAGAACAACAGCTGAACTATTCTTCAACCATTTTGTTGTACATTATGGTCTTCCACAGAGAATACATTCCGACAAGGGTGCCAACTTTGTAGGAAACCTCATGACTGAGTTGTGCCACCTTTTGCACATTGAGAAATCTTCCACTACCCCATACCACCCTATGGGTAATGGGATGTGCGAACGATTTAATAGGACTTTGTGTAACATGCTCGGTACTTTAGATCCTGAAGCAAAGAAAGACTGGAAGACACGTGTTGGGCCATTAGTGCACACCTACAACAGCACAAGGCATGAGTCTACTGGGTACTCACCTTTTTATCTTATGTTTGGCCGACACCCAAGGCTTCCAGTTGATGTTGCTTTTGGTCTTGACATACAGCCAAGCAAGCCAAGAACAACCTTACAGTATACAAAATCCTTGAAGGAAAGGTTGGACCAGGCCTACAAGTTAACATCCCAAAAGGCAGATCAATCTTGTAGTCAGCAGAAGGATTTCTACGACAAACGTGTGAGAGCTGCAGTTCTGGATGTTGGCGATAGGGTGTTAGTACGAGTTGTGGCTTTTGAAGGACGTCATAAGATTCAGGACAAATGGGAAGGTGACATTTATGTTGTGATCCATCAGCCTAACCCTGATGTACCTGTCTACACTGTCATGAAGGAAAATGGACAAGGACGTAAAAGGACCCTGCATAGAAATTTGTTACTTCCTGTGAGTTCTCTTCCACGTCAAGACGTCACACCACCTAAGCCTGCTCCCAGAACTAGTGTTCCTAGACAAACAGTAGTTCCTAGAAGATCAAGGAGAATCCAAGGACAAGACCCAGATTCTGATGAAGATGAGGATGATGACTTCATAGTTGTTTCCACTCCATCACAGCCGTCAGTGTCAACTTCTAGAGAAGTTGATAGGCCAACTGAAGTTAGAGTAGATGAAGATAGAGCTTCTACTTCAAGTGATCAGGATGTGGAAGAGCCTGCAGATTCTGTTCAGGAACAGGATCAAGAGTCCGATGTGGATCAGTCTGAGGATCAGTCATCAGAATCTGCAACCTCAGACACAGCTTCTGTACCAGAGGATGTCACTCCTGCAGTTCAAGACCAGGATCTAGAACCGATTAGAGGATGTGACTCAGTTCCCCAGGTAGCTCCTAGACCAGTACCAGCTCCTAGACGCTCTACCCGAGAACGGAGAAAGCCTCAGTGGATGCAATCTGGAGATTACGTAATGCCTGCTATCACTGATGTTCCAGAGGACTGGAGAAGTCGAGCTGATTATCTACTTTCACTGATAGGTACAGGAGTAGTAAATGACGTCACAGCCAAGAGTACGCTTTTGTCCCTTATTTCCGGTCATGACAAATGATGTGGACATCATTTTGCCGAGGGGAGGAAGTATGTAGTAGGTGTTAATTCTGCAGCTTGTAAATATGTTAGTATTTTTAGTGTAGATAAAGTAACTTGTCTTTTCTATTTCAGCTTGTTGATTCAACAGAGGGTTGTGTCATTTCCTGGTTTCTATCTATCATTAGTTGTGTCCTTATCAGTATTTGCTACTGATAACTTTCTACTGGGTCAAAGGTCAATGGTCCAGTCTATTTTACTTCCAAGGGTGTTTTGTTCTATTGTTTGCTCGTCATTAGGGTTACCTGTTGTGAGCCAATTAGTATACCTTTCAATTCAAATCCCTTTCTCACCTGCCATTGCTAATATTATGCTGCACACACGCCTGCACTGCACAGCAATGGATTGAGCATCAAGTTATAAAGGTTAGTAATCATAATTAATCTGTATCAATCTAAACATTATAATTTCAATCATTAGTATAAATCAAGTAATAAATAATAAAATAGGTTTGAAATAACTTGTAAACATAAACAAACGATAGGTTGAGTGAATGAGGTGAGTGTGATGAGATTAGGGTCTGATTCATGAGTATTGCTTATCTATACATATATTTTATATTTCAATGCATTGGTTATTTGGTATTTTGTGTATTATGGTATTTGATGCATATTTGCTATTATTTAGTAAATCTGGTGTATTTCTAGACTTTGTACATATCTCTCTAGATGTATACATGTATTTATTGATAGTTGTATGAATGACTGACTGAAGTTGTATTTCAGTGATGCATGTATATGCCGTGATTATATATGTTATTTACAATATTATAATAAATATTGTATCTGTATTTAGGGTCATGTGACTGTCGAATGAGATGACTGGCAGAAGGCATGTTACACTCTCGTGTCACACACAGGGTATGTTTTGTATATAGTTTATCTATATAATATGTTCATGTTGTGCATTCATTATGCATAATATGATTATGTGATGATTGAATGATTTCCTCAGTTATGCGTTTAATAATGTGTAATTATATTGTCTTTGTATATGAAGGTACATCTGCACTGATTAGATATCGAGGCAGAAATATATTTGCGTATCTGCTGTAATGATGTAATCAGTTATTAAGAAGCAGATCGATTCTTTACATTTAATGTGTTATTGTACATTTATTCTGAAACATGTGATATATTGTGATTTTAAATTGTTTCAGGAGTGTCTTCTTTATGCCTTCAACTGAATAAACTGATATTCTCACAAACCCGTGGACTGTAATCTCTTGCGACTAAGGGTTACACATAAAGTCTACAACACAAACATGTCGTGTGTATGACATGACGATCGATAATACTGATACCCAAGAACCACACGTGAAATGTGGATATTACGTTGTGTGTCGGGTGTCTGTGAATAACATAACATTATTGTAAACAAATAACATAACCTATGAGGCTATATTTATCCTTTCCACGTCTCGGAATGTAAATATTAATCAGTGCATTCCGGTGTTTGTGCTTCCCATCCCTGTTTCAGAAGGTGAATTGAGATGAAATATCGCTTGTGTGGTACATTATACTTAATGCAGATTTTACTTACCACTGTGATGCTGAAATATATCCTTTAAACTTTCACCGTGATGTCCCAGGGCTTTCCTCCATACTACTGTGTCCTGGTGTCGCCAGATATGTCCCAGGTCTTTCCTCCATACTACTGTGTCCTGGTGTCACGAGATATGTCCCAGGTCTTCCCTCCATACTACTGTGTCCTGGTGTCACGAGATATGTCCCAGGTCTTTCCTCCATACTACTGTGTCCTGGTGTCGCGAGATATGTCCCAGGTCCTCCATACTACTGTGTCCTGGTGTCACGAGATATGTCCCAGGTCTTTCCTCCATACTACTGTGTCCTGGTGTCACGAGATATGTCCCAGGTCTTTCCTCCATACTACTGTGTTCTGGTGTCGCGAGATATGTCCCAGGTCCTCCATACTACTGTGTCCTGGTGTCACGAGATATGTCCCAGGTCTTCCCTCCATACTACTGTGTCCTGGTGTCACGAGATATGTCCCAGGTCCTCCATACTACTGTGTCTTGGTGTCACGAGATATGTCCCAGGTCTTCCCTCCATACTACTGTGTCCTGGAGTCGCGAGATATGTCCCAGGTCCTCCATACTACTGTGTCCTACTGTCACGAGATGTGTCCCAGGTCTTTCCCCCATACTACTGTGTCCTGGTGTCGCGAGATATGTCCCAGGTCTTTCCTCCATACTACTGTGTCCTGGTGTCGCGAGATATGTCCCAGGTCCTCCATACTACTGTGTCCTGGTGTCACGAGATATGTCCCAGGTCTTTCCTCCATACTACTGTGTTCTGGTGTCGCGAGATATGTCCCAGGTCCTCCATACTACTGTGTCCTGGTGTCACGAGATATGTCCCAGGTCTTTCCCCCATACTACTGTGTCCTGGTGTCGCGAGATATGTCCCAGGTCCTCCATACTACTGTGTCCTGGTGTCACGAGATATGTCCCAGGTCTTTCCTCCATACTACTGTGTCCTGGTGTCGCGAGATATGTCCCAGGTCTTTTCTCCATACTACTGTGTCCTGGTGTCGCGAGATATGTCCCAGGTCTTTCCTCCATACTACTGTGTCCTGGTGTCACGAGATATGTCCCAGGTCCTCCATACTACTGTGTCCTGGTGTCACGAGATATGTCCCAGGGCTTTCCTCCATACTACTGTGTCCTGGAGTCGCGAGATATGTCCCAGGTCTTTCCCCCATACTACTGTGTCCTGGTGTCGCGAGATATGTCCCAGGTCTTTCCTCCATACTACTGTGTCCTGGTGTCGCGAGATATGTCCCAGGTCTTTCCTCCATACTACTGTGTCCTGGTGTCGCGAGATATGTCCCAGGTCCTCCATACTACTGTGTCCTGGTGTCACGAGATATGTCCCAGGGCTTTCCTCCATACTACTGTGTCCTGGAGTCGCGAGATATGTCCCAGGTCTTTCCCCCATACTACTGTGTCCTGGTGTCGCGAGATATGTCCCAGGTCTTTCCTCCATACTACTGTGTCCTGGTGTCGCGAGATATGTCCCAGGTCTTTCCTCCATACTACTGTGTCCTGGTGTCGCGAGATGTGTCCCAGGTCTTTCCTCCACACTACTGTGTCCTGGTGTCGCGAGATATGTCCCAGGTCTTTCCTCCATACTACTGTGTCCTGGTGTCGCGAGATATGTCCCAGGTCTTTCCTCCATACTACTGTGTCCTGGTGTCGCGAGATATGTCCCAGGTCTTTCCTCCATACTACTGTGTCCTGGTGTCGCGAGATATGTCCCAGGTCTTTCCTCCATACTACTGTGTCCTGGTGTCGCGAGATATGTCCCAGGTCTTTCCTCCATACTACTGTGTCCTGGTGTCGCGAGATATGTCCCAGGTCTTTCCCCCATACTACTGTGTCCTGGTGTCACGAGATATGTCCCAGGGCTTTCCTCCATACTACTGTGTCCTGGTGTCACGAGATGTGTCCCAGGTCTTTCCCCCACACTACTGTGTCCTGGTGTCACGAGATATGTCCCAGGGCTTTCCTCCATACTACTGTGTCCTGGTGTCGCGAGATATGTCCCAGGTCTTTCCTCCATACTACTGTGTCCTGGTGTCACGAGATATGTCCCAGGTCTTTCCCCCATACTACTGTGTTCTGGTGTCACGAGATATGTCCCAGGTCTTTCCCCCACACTACTGTGTCCTGGTGTCACGAGATATGTCCCAGGTCTTTCCTCCATACTACTGTGTCCTGGTGTCGCGAGATATGTCCCTGGTCCTCCATACTATTGTGTCCTGGTGTCGCGAGATATGTCCCAGGTCTTTCCTCCACACTACTGTGTCCTGGAGTCGCGAGATATGTCCCAGGTCTTTCCTCCATACTACTGTGTCCTGGTGTCACGAGATATTTCCCAGGTCTTTCCTCCATACTACGGTGTCCTGGTGTCGCGAGATATGTCCCAGGGCTTTCCTCCATACTACTGTGTCCTGGTGTCGCGAGATATGTCCCAGGTCTTTTCTCCATATTACTGTGTCCTGGTGTCGCGAGATATGTCCCAGGTCTTTCCTCCATACTACTGTGTCCTGGTGTCACGAGATATGTCCCAGGTCTTTCCTCCATACTACTGTGTCCTGGTGTCGCGAGATATGTCCCAGGTCTTTCCTCCATACTACTGTGTCCTGGTGTCACGAGATGTGTCCCAGGTCCTCCATACTACTGTGTCCTGGTGTCACGAGATGTGTCCCAGGTCCTCCATACTACTGTGTCCTGGTGTCACGAGATGTGTCCCAGGTCCTCCATACTACTGTGTCCTGGTGTCACGAGATGTGTCCCAGGGCTTTCCTCCATACTACTGTGTCCTGGTGTCGCGAGATGTGTCCCAGCATGCTCTAGTTCGACTCTTAACCAGATCACGTGGAACGGAGATTTCGTTTTGTTTACTTATTAAGATGTGTTGTGACGACAGAGGACGTAACAACATTGAGACGTGACTACTTGTCAACTGTAGTGCGTTTTTAAGGAGATATCTATGTCTCATGCAGACCGCAGGATTAAGCCGTGCTGTTCACTTTAAGTCGTTGTCCTTCAGGTGACATATATATGCTATTATTCCTCCACAGAGGGCCACGGATGGCCCAGTCGTCTAAGGCGCCGCGATTCGCTGTGCAGAGTTGCGTCCCTTGGGCACGCCAGAAATCTCTGATTGTGGGTTCGAATCCCAGTTCGCCCCAATTATGTTTCTAGGTTTGTCTGCACCATTCCTGTGCTCGTGGGTATTACCAAAGTGATAAACGTCTCAGACCCGCATCACTTCGGGCTTTCCTCCCACATTAAGCTGACACGCCGCGATATAACAGGAACACTGTTAAAAGCGGTGTTAAATCCAACTCACTCACTCACTATTCTTCCATAGGAGAGTACAAAACATGTTATAAGTTCACAGGGAAGAGGAGATATTTTACATGGGTTGTGAGTCACTTTGGAAGTTGAACATATCACACAGTCTGGTTATCACAGATATTTGGACCAGAACGACCTGGTGCAAGAAACACACTCCATCATATCAGCTGTCAGGAAACACATCGTGGTCATTCACGTAGAACACGTTCAGCTGTGTCTGAACGCATTTGATGCATCTCTATTAATTGCGGACGTCCTCTCCTGTTTCAGCGTATTCACACCCTGATTAAGCCGCTACCCACAACCCTCTTTTCCCTACCCTCTTCCTTCACACCACGAAACAGTCACCTACAAACTGTATTAACCTCCACACGTTGTACCCGCCAAGCACCAGCTCAATCTGTCGTCCCCGCTAGTACCCCACTCTTGTCATCTCCTGACCCACCACGTTTCAAACTTCTTACATGTACACAAAACACACAGCCATGTCTGTACAACAGTTTTGAAGATCAATCAATCAATCAATCAACCATTCAACCATTCAACCATTCAATCAATCAATCAATCAATCAATCAATCAATCATTCATTCATTCATTCATTCATTCATTCATTCATTCAATCAATCAATCAATCAATCAATCAATCCCAGTCAGGTAGGTCAGACTTGTGAAGCCGCCTTCGTCGGGAATGCAACATGGGTGAGTCTACTATGTGTAGGGGAACTAGTATGTGTCAATCAGGGAATATTGTGTCTATTTACCAGAACTAGTTGACCAACAGCGTGAACTAAGTTAATATATATAAATATGACTATAGAAACATGAATGATTTGTTTGTGTTTTTCTGTTTTCTTTTGTTAGGGGAAAATGTCAACTACCTTGCGCCCCTTTAGGGCATTGTACATATTTCCGAGAAATGACATGACACGCCCGGCTTGATCACGTGGTAACATGTCAGCGAGCGACCGTGCACACAGTGATTGGAGCCTGACAGATATGCAGAGTCAGGTCACATTTCCCTGCACCAGAGTAGCGTTAATGTCACTTCACATGCCCCACATAACAAGTGCATTTAGATGTTCGTTGATAGCTGAGAGCGAATGTCGAGGTATGAAAGGTCGGCTGTGACAGTTCTGTTTGTGTGTTATTTACCGCCACAATAAACAACATTCCAGGTGTATGACGGCGGCCTGTAAATAATGGAGCCTGGACCAGACATCTCAGAAACTGAATTCATGATCATCTACGGAATATTAAGATCAACAAAGTCAGCGAACCTAACTACCCGATTCCGTTAATCACCTTTTGCGAAAAGGTTGCTGGGGACCTATATTCCTACCCGGAATCACCAGGGATGCTGTGACTGTAGTTCAGTGAATAGGTGATGGTGTTTCATGAATCAATATTGTGCAGAGTTTGCGATCTAAACCTTGGATGTTCCTGGATGTGTTCGGTGGGCGTATATTGTTGATCTTGTACAGAAAGGCTTCCATACAGCCTTATCGTGCGATAGAATCTCGTTGTCCCAGACTATACCCTTAAACTGTACATACCATTCTTGACCCGTGCAGATCCGGGGTAGAAGAGGTCTTCAGCAACCCATGCTTGCCGTAAAAGGTGACTATGATTGTCGTAAGAGGTGACTATGATTGTCGTAAAAGGTGACTATGATTGTCGTAAGAGGCGACTAACGGAATCGGGTGGTCAGGCTCGCCGACTTGGTTGATGCTTGTCATCGTGTCCCAATTGCGTGGATCGATGCTCATGATGTCAATAACTGGATAATCTGGTCAAGACCTGACCGCCGTTGTATAGCTGGAATATTGCTGAGGGCGGCGTTAAACAACCAACCAAACAACCAATCCTGTGATTATACTTTCCACCAAAACCCAATACTTGCTTAATTTGCGCAAACTCAGCTGTTTTGTAGCTTCGTACGTACACTGGGGTGATATATTATACAGGGATGTCGGCAATATCACTTCCTTTACTTTGATGCAACACATGATAATCGATCGATGTCATCTAAGATATCAATAAACGCCAGATACGCAATGATGTTTAGATTCCTCGGTTCGGATACAAGGACAAGTAAAGTTTTGAATGGTTTCTCGAGATGTGTATATTTAAGAATGTTAATGCTTCTTTAGGTGTCAATAAACAAATAACGTATCATACAAATACATCTTACAGGGGTCGCATTGTGATGGTTAACAAATAACGACCTTACATCAGTCGCCGCAATTAGCTGTACCTGGGAAGAAACGGTTGACTGCTGTAGCTACAGATTCCTCAGTCGACAAATACACATCGTGTAATATTCTGTGGTGCAAAGTTACATGAATGATTCAAGTCACCGTGTCAGTGAGCCCCTACAAGTACAGGGTGGCTGGGTTTCCGCTCTGATAGGGAAGGACAATGTTATATTCATGGCGACCTAGATTCAACCCAGCACGCAAACATTATGTGTATCACAAGGGTATGCAGACGGGCTAATCATACAGCAGTAAAGTGGGCGTTGTTTACAACCTGTTTTGCAATTATTTCCGTATCGCTTTTATTCAATTCGACCTCTGCCTCAGTAACAATGAGTGTGCCAAACACGCCACTTACAATATACGACCCTCAAAACAAGTCGATATTTCAAGGTGTTCTGATGTACACGAGGCATGACAAGAAACTGGGCATCTATTTTATCTTATCACCGTAACTATGGAGCCGAGGGGTGGTTAAAACGTTCTCCCGTCACGCCGAAGACCCGGGTTCGATTCCCGACATGGGTACAATGTGTGAAGCCCATTTCTGGTGTCCCCCGACGTGATATTGCAGGAATATTGCTTAAAGCGGTGTAAAACCATACTCACTCACTCACTCTGTGGGACCGGGTATAGTATGCGCGTGTGTTGTTAGGGTATGTCTGAAGCAGTAGCTGTTGTATGCATTTACCACAACGACAATAACGCAAGTACCACGTGTTGCAGGCCATCTCCGTATGCAGCTTCGTTGTGAACATTCCGCTTGTCAGGACAGCTCCCGGTGACCTGCTGTGTCACTGCCTGTATCTATTGTACACACGGTGTCAACATTCCACTTGTCAGGACAGCTCCAAGTGACCTGCTGTGTCACTGCCTGTATCTATTGTACACACGTTGTCAACATTCCACTTGTCGGGACAGTTCCAGGTGACCTGCTGTGTCACTGCCTGTATCTATTGTACACACGTTGTCAACATTCCACTTGTCAGGACAGCTCCAGGTGACCTGCTGTGTCACTGCCTGTATCTATTGTACACACGGTGTCAACATTCCACTTGTCAGGACAGCTCCAGGTGACCTGCTGTGTCACTGCCTGTATCTATTGTACACAAGGCAGAAGGTCAAGCAGAGTTTATCCGTTAAGTCTCGCCACGTTGAGATACGGGCTTTCCATTGTCCTATTGTTTTACACTCGCCGTGCTCGGTGACGCCAAACTTCAGCAACAATGCAACTCTGGCAGGAACAGTTCTAGTGACATCACTCGTTATTAACAGAAGCATTCTTGTGACTAAACATATATGTTTCTGGCTGAGCGGGTTAGGAATTACGTGTCCACTGTTTTACCAGGTGAAATATTAAGGGGTTATGAAAACCGGGTATTCATTTAAATGTATGGTGTTGTTGGGTTGATGATTCATGACACTATCGTGCGTTTGTACCGGATGAACTGTGTATTGTTTACCTTCAACAAATGATTAAATTAAACTCGCAGTAGAACGAAACAGGCATTGTTCTACCCGGAAATAAACCTATTGTGTTATGGTTTCAAATCAACAAATATGTTCGTTGTGCCTCCCTTGTGCACGTTAACGCATTTTATATTGTTGAGTTTTTAAAACGTTTAAATTGCCCAGACGGACGATGGAAATATAGGATATTAATTTTTATAATAAAAGACAATTGAAGCAAATCTAATTGCTCCGGATAAGAATAGGTCTTCAGCAACCCATGCTTGCCGTAAAAAGGCGAAGACGCGCAGACTTGGTTGATGCATGTCATCGTATCCCAGTTGCGTAGATCGATGCTCATGTTGACAATCACAGGATTGTCTGCTCCAGACTCGATGATTTACAAATTGTCGCAATATAGCTTGAATACAGCTGAGTGTGCCAACAACAAAAACAAATCAAACACAATCTAATTGCTCGTTGTCAAAGCAACTCGTAAAGATAAGTGTTCGAACTGGTCTCAAGAACCCATGCTTGTCGGACGAGGCGACTGACGAGATGTAATTATCATGCTCCGTGACTTAGTGGATGCATGTCATGGTTACTGATATACAGATGTTCATGATGTCAACCACTGGATACTCTGTTGCAGACTCGCATAAACCTTTATTGTAAAATTATACAGGAACATATACGAGAATAAACCTGCATCCAGACACTGTTGTTTCAATGTCCGTACACCATGTGCAATGTATTACACTATTAGGAACATCGTTGAAGACTGTGCCGAATAGTTCTCATGTTTGTTTCCAGAGTGAACTTCCTACCCGTATAGGCCTATAATACATTGGAGTGTATTCTAGTCTTAAGCTGCTCTGTTAGTCACATCACCCTTCATAGCAAGTAAATAGACGCACCACACAGCAATTGCATAAGTTGTGTTAGTCACATCACCCTTCATAGCAAGTAAATAGACGCACCACACAGCAATTGCATAAGTTGTGTTAGTCACATCACCCTTCATAGCAAGTAAATAGACGCACCACACAGCAATTGCATAAGTTGTGTTAGTCACATCACCCTTCATAGCAAGTAAATAGACGCACCACACAGCAATTGCATAAGTTGTGTTAGTCACATCACCCTTCATAGCAAGTAAATAGACGCACCACACAGCAATTGCATAAGTTGTGTTAGTCACATCACCCTTCATAGCAAGTAAATAGACGCACCACACAGCAATTGCATAAGTTGTGTTAGTCACATCACCCTTCATAGCAAGTAAATAGACGCACCACACAGCAATTGCATAAGTTGTGTTAGTCACATCACCCTTCATAGCAAGTAAATAGACGCACCACACAGCAATTGCATAAGTTGTGTTAGTCACATCACCCTTCATAGCAAGTAAATAGACGCACCACACAGCAATTGCATAAGTTGTGTTAGTCACATCACCCTTCATAGCAAGTAAATAGACGCACCACACAGCAATTGCATAAGTTGTGTTAGTCACATCACCCTTCATAGCAAGTAAATAGACGCACCACACAGCAATTGCATAAGTTGTGTTAGTCACATCACCCTTCATAGCAAGTAAATAGACGTACCACACAGCAATTGCATAAGTTGTGTTAGTCACATCACCCTTCATAGCAAGTAAATAGACGCACCACACAGCAATTGCATAAGTTGTGTTAGTCACATCACCCTTCATAGCAAGTAAATAGACGCACCACACAGCAATTGCATAAGTTGTGTTAGTCACATCACCCTTCATAGCAAGTAAATAGACGCACCACACAGCAATTGCATAAGTTGTGTTAGTCACATCACCCTTCATAGCAAGTAAATAGACGCACCACACAGCAATTGCATAAGTTGTGTTAGTCACATCACCCTTCATAGCAAGTAAGTAGACGCACCACACAGCAATTGCATAAGTTGTGTTAGTCACATCACCCTTCATAGCAAGTAAGTAGACGCACCACACAGCAATTGCATAAGTTGTGTTAGTCACATCACCCTTCATAGCAAGTAAATAGACGCACCACACAGCAATTACATAAGTTGTGTTAGTCACATCACCCTTCATAGCAAGTAAATAGACGCACCACACAGCAATTGCATAAGTTGTGTTAGTCACATCACCCTTCATAGCAAGTAAGTAGACGCACCACACAGCAATTGCATAAGTTGTGTTAGTCACATCACCCTTCATAGCAAGTAAGTAGACGCACCACACAGCAATTGCATAAGTTGTGTTAGTCACATCACCCTTCATAGCAAGTAAATAGACGCACCACACAGCAATTACATAAGTCGTGTTGGTCACATCACCCTTCATAGCAAGTAAATAGACGCACCACACAGCAATTGCATAAGTTGTGTTAGTCACATCACCCTTCATAGCAAGTAAATAGACGCACCACACAGCAATTACATAAGTCGTGTTGGTCACATCACCCTTCATAGCAAGTAAATAGACGCACCACACAGCAATTGCATAAGTTGTGTTAGTCACATCACCCTTCATAGCAAGTAAATAGACGCACCACACAGCAATTGCATAAGTTGTGTTAGTCACATCACCCTTCATAGCAAGTAAATAGACGTACCACACAGCAATTGCATAAGTTGTGTTAGTCACATCACCCTTCATAGCAAGTAAATAGACGCACCACACAGCAATTGCATAAGTTGTGTTAGTCACATCACCCTTCATAGCAAGTAAATAGACGCACCACACAGCAATTGCATAAGTTGTGTTAGTCACATCACCCTTCATAGCAAGTAAATAGACGCACCACACAGCAATTGCATAAGTTGTGTTAGTCACATCACCCTTCATAGCAAGTAAGTAGACGCACCACACAGCAATTGCATAAGTTGTGTTAGTCACATCACCCTTCATAGCAAGTAAATAGACGCACCACACAGCAATTGCATAAGTTGTGTTAGTCACATCACCCTTCATAGCAAGTAAATAGACGCACCACACAGCAATTGCATAAGTTGTGTTAGTCACATCACCCTTCATAGCAAGTAAATAGACGCACCACACAGCAATTGCATAAGTTGTGTTAGTCACATCACCCTTCATAGCAAGTAAATAGACGCACCACACAGCAATTGCATAAGTTGTGTTAGTCACATCACCCTTCATAGCAAGTAAATAGACGCACCACACAGCAATTGCATAAGTTGTGTTAGTCACATCACCCTTCATAGCAAGTAAATAGACGTACCACACAGCAATTGCATAAGTTGTGTTAGTCACATCACCCTTCATAGCAAGTAAATAGACGCACCACACAGCAATTGCATAAGTTGTGTTAGTCACATCACCCTTCATAGCAAGTAAATAGACGCACCACACAGCAATTGCATAAGTTGTGTTAGTCACATCACCCTTCATAGCAAGTAAATAGACGTACCACACAGCAATTACATAAGTTGTGTTAGTCACATCACCCTTCATAGCAAGTAAATAGACGTACCACACAGCAATTGCATAAGTTGTGTTAGTCACATCACCCTTCATAGCAAGTAAATAGACGTACCACACAGCAATTGCATAAGTTGTGTTAGTCACATCACCCTTCATAGCAAGTAAATAGACGTACCACACAGCAATTGCATAAGTTGTGTTAGTCACATCACCCTTCATAGCAAGTAAATAGACGTACCACACAGCAATTGCATAAGTTGTGTTAGTCACATCACCCTTCATAGCAAGTAAATAGACGCACCACACAGCAATTGCATAAGTTGTGTTAGTCACATCACCCTTCATAGCAAGTAAATAGACGCACCACACAGCAATTGCATAAGTTGTGTTAGTCACATCACCCTTCATAGCAAGTAAATAGACGCACCACACAGCAATTGCATAAGTTGTGTTAGTCACATCACCCTTCATAGCAAGTAAATAGACGCACCACACAGCAATTGCATAAGTTGTGTTAGTCACATCACCCTTCATAGCAAGTAAATAGACGTACCACACAGCAATTGCATAAGTTGTGTTAGTCACATCACCCTTCATAGCAAGTAAATAGACGTACCACACAGCAATTGCATAAGTTGTGTTAGTCACATCACCCTTCATAGCAAGTAAATAGACGCACCACACAGCAATTGCATAAGTTGTGTTAGTCACATCACCCTTCATAGCAAGTAAATAGACGCACCACACAGCAATTGCATAAGTTGTGTTAGTCACATCACCCTTCATAGCAAGTAAATAGACGCACCACACAGCAATTGCATAAGTTGTGTTAGTCACATCACCCTTCATAGCAAGTAAATAGACGCACCACACAGCAATTGCATAAGTTGTGTTAGTCACATCACCCTTCATAGCAAGTAAATAGACGCACCACACAGCAATTGCATAAGTTGTGTTAGTCACATCACCCTTCATAGCAAGTAAATAGACGTACCACACAGCAATTGCATAAGTTGTGTTAGTCACATCACCCTTCATAGCAAGTAAATAGACGTACCACACAGCAATTGCATAAGTTGTGTTAGTCACATCACCCTTCATAGCAAGTAAATAGACGCACCACACAGCAATTGCATAAGTTGTGTTAGTCACATCACCCTTCATAGCAAGTAAATAGACGTACCACACAGCAATTGCATAAGTTGTGTTAGTCACATCACCCTTCATAGCAAGTAAATAGACGCACCACACAGCAATTGCATAAGCTGTGTTAGTCACATCACCCTTCATAGCAAGTAAATAGACGCACCACACAGCAATTGCATAAGTTGTGTTAGTCACATCACCCTTCATAGCAAGTAAATAGACGTACCACACAGCAATTGCATAAGTTGTGTTAGTCACATCACCCTTCATAGCAAGTAAATAGACGTACCACACAGCAATTGCATAAGTTGTGTTAGTCACATCACCCTTCATAGCAAGTAAATAGACGCACCACACAGCAATTGCATAAGTTGTGTTAGTCACATCACCCTTCATAGCAAGTAAATAGACGCACCACACAGCAATTGCATAAGTTGTGTTAGTCACATCACCCTTCATAGCAAGTAAATAGACGCACCACACAGCAATTGCATAAGTTGTGTTAGTCACATCACCCTTCATAGCAAGTAAATAGACGTACCACACAGCAATTGCATAAGTTGTGTTAGTCACATCACCCTTCATAGCAAGTAAATAGACGTACCACACAGCAATTGCATAAGTTGTGTTAGTCACATCACCCTTCATAGCAAGTAAATAGACGTACCACACAGCAATTGCATAAGTTGTGTTAGTCACATCACCCTTCATAGCAAGTAAATAGACGTACCACACAGCAATTGCATAAGTTGTGTTAGTCACATCACCCTTCATAGCAAGTAAATAGACGTACCACACAGCAATTGCATAAGTTGTGTTAGTCACATCACCCTTCATAGCAAGTAAATAGACGCACCACACAGCAATTGCATAAGTTGTGTTAGTCACATCACCCTTCATAGCAAGTAAATAGACGCACCACACAGCAATTGCATAAGTTGTGTTAGTCACATCACCCTTCATAGCAAGTAAATAGACGTACCACACAGCAATTGCATAAGTTGTGTTAGTCACATCACCCTTCATAGCAAGTAAATAGACGTACCACACAGCAATTGCATAAGTTGTGTTAGTCACATCACCCTTCATAGCAAGTAAATAGACGTACCACACAGCAATTGCATAAGTTGTGTTAGTCACATCACCCTTCATAGCAAGTAAATAGACGCACCACACAGCAATTGCATAAGTTGTGTTAGTCACATCACCCTTCATAGCAAGTAAATAGACGTACCACACAGCAATTGCATAAGTTGTGTTAGTCACATCACCCTTCATAGCAAGTAAATAGACGCACCACACAGCAATTGCATAAGTTGTGTTAGTCACATCACCCTTCATAGCAAGTAAATAGACGTACCACACAGCAATTGCATAAGTTGTGTTAGTCACATCACCCTTCATAGCAAGTAAATAGACGCACCACACAGCAATTGCATAAGTTGTGTTAGTCACATCACCCTTCATAGCAAGTAAATAGACGTACCACACAGCAATTGCATAAGTTGTGTTAGTCACATCACCCTTCATAGCAAGTAAATAGACGCACCACACAGCAATTGCATAAGTTGTGTTAGTCACATCACCCTTCATAGCAAGTAAATAGACGTACCACACAGCAATTGCATAAGTTGTGTTAGTCACATCACCCTTCATAGCAAGTAAATAGACGTACCACACAGCAATTGCATAAGTTGTGTTAGTCACATCACCCTTCATAGCAAGTAAATAGACGCACCACACAGCAATTGCATAAGTTGTGTTAGTCACATCACCCTTCATAGCAAGTAAATAGACGCACCACACAGCAATTGCATAAGTTGTGTTAGTCACATCACCCTTCATAGCAAGTAAATAGACGCACCACACAGCAATTGCATAAGTTGTGTTAGTCACATCACCCTTCATAGCAAGTAAGTAGACGTACCACACAGCAATTGCATAAGTTGTGTTAGTCACATCACCCTTCATAGCAAGTAAATAGACGTACCACACAGCAATTGCATAAGTTGTGTTAGTCACATCACCCTTCATAGCAAGTAAATAGACGTACCACACAGCAATTGCATAAGTTGTGTTAGTCACATCACCCTTCATAGCAAGTAAATAGACGCACCACACAGCAATTGCATAAGTTGTGTTAGTCACATCACCCTTCATAGCAAGTAAGTAGACGCACCACACAGCAATTGCATAAGTTGTGTTAGTCACATCACCCTTCATAGCAAGTAAATAGACGCACCACACAGCAATTGCATAAGTTGTGTTAGTCACATCACCCTTCATAGCAAGTAAATAGACGTACCACACAGCAATTGCATAAGTTGTGTTAGTCACATCACCCTTCATAGCAAGTAAATAGACGCACCACACAGCAATTGCATAAGTTGTGTTAGTCACATCACCCTTCATAGCAAGTAAATAGACGCACCACACAGCAATTGCATAAGTTGTGTTAGTCACATCACCCTTCATAGCAAGTAAATAGACGCACCAGACAGCAATTGCATAAGTTGTGTTAGTCACATCACCCTTCATAGCAAGTAAATAGACGCACCACACAGCAATTGCATAAGTTGTGTTAGTCACATCACCCTTCATAGCAAGTAAATAGACGTACCACACAGCAATTGCATAAGTTGTGTTAGTCACATCACCCTTCATAGCAAGTAAATAGACGCACCACACAGCAATTGCATAAGTTGTGTTAGTCACATCACCCTTCATAGCAAGTAAATAGACGCACCACACAGCAATTGCATAAGTTGTGTTAGTCACATCACCCTTCATAGCAAGTAAATAGACGCACCCCACAGCAATTGCATAAGTTGTGTTAGTCACATCACCCTTCATAGCAAGTAAATAGACGCACCACACAGCAATTGCATAAGTTGTGTTAGTCACATCACCCTTCATAGCAAGTAAATAGACGCACCACACAGCAATTGCATAAGTTGTGTTAGTCACATCACCCTTCATAGCAAGTAAATAGACGTACCACACAGCAATTACATAAGTTGTGTTAGTCACATCACCCTTCATAGCAAGTAAATAGACGTACCACACAGCAATTGCATAAGTTGTGTTAGTCACATCACCCTTCATAGCAAGTAAATAGACGTACCACACAGCAATTGCATAAGTTGTGTTAGTCACATCACCCTTCATAGCAAGTAAATAGACGTACCACACAGCAATTGCATAAGTTGTGTTAGTCACATCACCCTTCATAGCAAGTAAATAGACGTACCACACAGCAATTACATAAGTTGTGTTAGTCACATCACCCTTCATAGCAAGTAAATAGACGCACCACACAGCAATTGCATAAGTTGTGTTAGTCACATCACCCTTCATAGCAAGTAAATAGACGCACCACACAGCAATTGCATAAGTTGTGTTAGTCACATCACCCTTCATAGCAAGTAAATAGACGTACCACACAGCAATTACATAAGTTGTGTTAGTCACATCACCCTTCATAGCAAGTAAATAGACGTACCACACAGCAATTGCATAAGTTGTGTTAGTCACATCACCCTTCATAGCAAGTAAATAGACGTACCACACAGCAATTGCATAAGTTGTGTTAGTCACATCACCCTTCATAGCAAGTAAATAGACGTACCACACAGCAATTGCATAAGTTGTGTTAGTCACATCACCCTTCATAGCAAGTAAATAGACGCACCACACAGCAATTGCATAAGTTGTGTTAGTCACATCACCCTTCATAGCAAGTAAATAGACGCACCACACAGCAATTGCATAAGTTGTGTTAGTCACATCACCCTTCATAGCAAGTAAATAGACGCACCACACAGCAATTGCATAAGTTGTGTTAGTCACATCACCCTTCATAGCAAGTAAATAGACGCACCACACAGCAATTGCATAAGTTGTGTTAGTCACATCACCCTTCATAGCAAGTAAATAGACGTACCACACAGCAATTGCATAAGTTGTGTTAGTCACATCACCCTTCATAGCAAGTAAATAGACGTACCACACAGCAATTGCATAAGTTGTGTTAGTCACATCACCCTTCATAGCAAGTAAATAGACGCACCACACAGCAATTGCATAAGTTGTGTTAGTCACATCACCCTTCATAGCAAGTAAATAGACGCACCACACAGCAATTGCATAAGTTGTGTTAGTCACATCACCCTTCATAGCAAGTAAATAGACGCACCACACAGCAATTGCATAAGTTGTGTTAGTCACATCACCCTTCATAGCAAGTAAATAGACGCACCACACAGCAATTGCATAAGTTGTGTTAGTCACATCACCCTTCATAGCAAGTAAATAGACGCACCACACAGCAATTGCATAAGTTGTGTTAGTCACATCACCCTTCATAGCAAGTAAATAGACGTACCACACAGCAATTGCATAAGTTGTGTTAGTCACATCACCCTTCATAGCAAGTAAATAGACGTACCACACAGCAATTGCATAAGTTGTGTTAGTCACATCACCCTTCATAGCAAGTAAATAGACGCACCACACAGCAATTGCATAAGTTGTGTTAGTCACATCACCCTTCATAGCAAGTAAATAGACGTACCACACAGCAATTGCATAAGTTGTGTTAGTCACATCACCCTTCATAGCAAGTAAATAGACGCACCACACAGCAATTGCATAAGCTGTGTTAGTCACATCACCCTTCATAGCAAGTAAATAGACGCACCACACAGCAATTGCATAAGTTGTGTTAGTCACATCACCCTTCATAGCAAGTAAATAGACGTACCACACAGCAATTGCATAAGTTGTGTTAGTCACATCACCCTTCATAGCAAGTAAATAGACGCACCACACAGCAATTGCATAAGTTGTGTTAGTCACATCACCCTTCATAGCAAGTAAATAGACGTACCACACAGCAATTGCATAAGTTGTGTTAGTCACATCACCCTTCATAGCAAGTAAATAGACGCACCACACAGCAATTGCATAAGTTGTGTTAGTCACATCACCCTTCATAGCAAGTAAATAGACGCACCACACAGCAATTGCATAAGTTGTGTTAGTCACATCACCCTTCATAGCAAGTAAATAGACGTACCACAGAGCAATTGCATAAGTTGTGTTAGTCACATCACCCTTCATAGCAAGTAAATAGACGCACCACACAGCAATTGCATAAGTTGTGTTAGTCACATCACCCTTCATAGCAAGTAAATAGACGTACCACACAGCAATTGCATAAGTTGTGTTAGTCACATCACCCTTCATAGCAAGTAAATAGACGCACCACACAGCAATTGCATAAGTTGTGTTAGTCACATCACCCTTCATAGCAAGTAAATAGACGCACCACACAGCAATTGCATAAGTTGTGTTAGTCACATCACCCTTCATAGCAAGTAAATAGACGTACCACACAGCAATTGCATAAGTTGTGTTAGTCACATCACCCTTCATAGCAAGTAAATAGACGCACCACACAGCAATTGCATAAGTTGTGTTAGTCACATCACCCTTCATAGCAAGTAAATAGACGTACCACACAGCAATTGCATAAGTTGTGTTAGTCACATCACCCTTCATAGCAAGTAAATAGACGCACCACACAGCAATTGCATAAGTTGTGTTAGTCACATCACCCTTCATAGCAAGTAAATAGACGTACCACACAGCAATTGCATAAGTTGTGTTAGTCACATCACCCTTCATAGCAAGTAAATAGACGCACCACACAGCAATTGCATAAGTTGTGTTAGTCACATCACCCTTCATAGCAAGTAAATAGACGTACCACACAGCAATTGCATAAGTTGTGTTAGTCACATCACCCTTCATAGCAAGTAAATAGACGCACCACACAGCAATTGCATAAGTTGTGTTAGTCACATCACCCTTCATAGCAAGTAAATAGACGCACCACACAGCAATTGCATAAGTTGTGTTAGTCACATCACCCTTCATAGCAAGTAAATAGACGTACCACACAGCAATTGCATAAGTTGTGTTAGTCACATCACCCTTCATAGCAAGTAAATAGACGCACCACACAGCAATTGCATAAGTTGTGTTAGTCACATCACCCTTCATAGCAAGTAAATAGACGCACCACACAGCAATTGCATAAGTTGTGTTAGTCACATCACCCTTCATAGCAAGTAAATAGACGTACCACACAGCAATTACATAAGTTGTGTTAGTCACATCACCCTTCATAGCAAGTAAATAGACGCACCACACAGCAATTGCATAAGTTGTGTTAGTCACATCACCCTTCATAGCAAGTAAATAGACGTACCACACAGCAATTACATAAGTTGTGTTAGTCACATCACCCTTCATAGCAAGTAAATAGACGCACCACACAGCAATTGCATAAGTTGTGTTAGTCACATCACCCTTCATAGCAAGTAAATAGACGTACCACACAGCAATTACATAAGTTGTGTTAGTCACATCACCCTTCATAGCAAGTAAATAGACGTACCACACAGCAATTACATAAGTTGTGTTAGTCACATCACCCTTCATAGCAAGTAAATAGACGTACCACACAGCAATTACATAAGTTGTGTTAGTCACATCACCCTTCATAGCAAGTAAATAGACGTACCACACAGCAATTACATAAGTTGTGTTAGTCACATCACCCTTCATAGCAAGTAAATAGACGCACCACACAGCAATTGCATAAGTTGTGTTAGTCACATCACCCTTCATAGCAAGTAAAAAGACGTACCACACAGCAATTACATAAGTTGTGTTAGTCACATCACCCTTCATAGCAAGTAAATAGACGCACCACACAGCAATTGCATAAGTTGTGTTAGTCACATCACCCTTCATAGCAAGTAAATAGACGTACCACACAGCAATTACATAAGTTGTGTTAGTCACATCACCCTTCATAGCAAGTAAATAGACGTACCACACAGCAATTACATAAGTTGTGTTAGTCACATCACCCTTCATAGCAAGTAAATAGACGTACCACACAACAATTACATAAGTTGTGTTAGTCACATCACCCTTCATAGCAAGTAAATAGACGTACCACACAGCAATTACATAAGTTGTGTTAGTCACATCACCCTTCATAGCAAGTAAATAGACGTACCACACAGCAATTACATAAGTTGTGTTAGTCACATCACCCTTCATAGCAAGTAAATAGACGTACCACACAGCAATTACATAAGTTGTGTTAGTCACATCACCCTTCATAGCAAGTAAATAGACGTACCACACAGCAATTACATAAGTTGTGTTAGTCACATCACCCTTCATAGCAAGTAAATAGACGTACCACACAGCAATTACATAAGTTGTGTTAGTCACATCACCCTTCATAGCAAGTAAATAGACGTACCACACAGCAATTGCATAAGTTGAGTTGATTTAATGGATACACACTTGTTTTTTACCAAAGTTTATAGAGAAATAATAACAAACAGCAGCATGTGTACAGTGTCGAATGTTTATTACTATAATGTACAAATATATCAAACCTGATCTTTTTCAACATTTAAAGAAAATTAAGAATTAGTTTGCACTACTTGCAAATTTAAGGCACATTAGTACATACCATTAAGTCAAAGCGACACAAGTTTACTTCTCGTCTTTCGTGACTGTGACACTTGTTTACACAATACAAATAGTATTCTCTACACGTTAAATGATGACAACGACTTTGGTTTCATATCACAATTGCTAATAGACACATGTATTATCAGCTGGTAGTAAAGACGTATACTGTGTAGGGTAGTGGCCTCAACGTTCATGACATCATCATCGATGTGAAGCTCACCATATACACATTGCTAATAGACACACGTATTGTCAGCTGGTAGTAAAGACGTATACTGTATAGGGTAGTGGCCTCAACGTTCATGACATCATCATCGATGTGAAGCTCACCATATACACATTGCTAATAGACACACGTATTGTCAGCTGGTAGTAAAGACGTATACTGTATAGGGTAGTGGCCTCAACGTTCATGACATCATCATCGATGTGAAGCTCACCATATATACGTCACGTGTTTTTAACGTTGCTGTTGCAGTATAGTGCCGTAGTATAGTGCCGTAGTATAGTGCCGTAGTATAGTGACGTATACTTTGGAAACAGGGTCAGCTAAAAAAGGGCGGAAAAACAAAAGTATCACGACTCGGGAGAAACCGACGGGTATGTCCTGGCAAAACAACGACATCAACACCTAGCGCGACCCGGCGATTGGGAAAATAGAATTGACAGTTAAATCGACAGTGAACAGTTGTATTTAGATAAATCATACAACACAAAATAGGTTACATACAATCAGCGGTCACAGGAACACATACAACATAAAATAGGTTACATATAACCAGCCGTCACAGGAACGCATACAACACAAAATAGGTTACATATAACCAGCGGTCACAGGAACACATACAACATAAAATAGGTTACATATAACCAGCGGTCACAGGAACGCATACAACATAAAATAGGTTAGATATTACCAGCCGTCACAGGAACACATACAACATAAAATAGGTTACATATAACCAGCGGTCACAGGAACACATACAACATAAAATAGATTACATATAACCAGCGGTCACAGGAACGCATACAACATAAAATAGGTTAGATATTACCAGCCGTCACAGGAACACATACAACATAAAATAGGTTACATATAACCAGCGGTCACATGAACACATACAACACAAAATAGGTTACATATAACTAGCGGTCACAGGAACACATACAACACAAAATAGGTTACATATAACCAGCCGTCACAGGAACACATACAACACAAAATAGGTTACATATAACCAGCGGTCACAGGAACGCACAACATAAAATAGGTTACATATAACCAGCCGTCACAGGAACACATACAACATAAAATAGGTTACATATAACCAGCCGTCACAGGAACACATACAACATAAAAGACGTTACATATAACTAGCGGTCACAGGAACACATACAACATTAAATAGATTACATATAACCAGCCGTCACAGGAACACATACAACATTAAATAGATTACATATAACCAGCCGTCACAGGAACACATACAACATAAAAGACGTTACATATAACTAGCGGTCACAGGAACACATACAACATTAAATAGATTACATATAACCAGCCGTCACAGGAACACATACAACATTAAATAGATTACATATAACCAGCCGTCACAGGAACACATACAACATAAAATAGATTACATATAACCAGCCGTCACAGGAACACATACAACATTAAATAGATTACATATAACCAGCCGTCACAGGAACACATACAACATTAAATAGGTTACATATAACCAGCCGTCACAGGAACACATACAACATGAAATAGGTTACATATAACCAGCCGTCACAGGAACACATACAACACAAAATAGGTTACATATAACCAGCCGTCACAGGAACACATACAACATAAAATAGGCTACATACAATCAGCGGTCACAGGAACACAATGGCGGGACCCTTCTCGCCATCGATAACGTCATAATAGGCATGATTCGAATGACGGTTAGTATTAAGTATATCTCCCTGTACTGTAGGTAAGTACTGCAGATACTCCACCTCATCTTGATGCATCTGATCCTGGTGCTCCTCCTGTTCCCTGCAACACAGAGATATGTATATATTTAGGATCTTTGTGCATATACTACATTTTCTCGTGCGAACATTACCTATTATCGTTTCGTCACCAGAAGCCCGCGAAGATTCGGGGTAGAATAGGTCCTCAGCAACCCAATTGCCATAAAAGGCGACTGTGCTTGTCATAAGTGGCGGCTAACGGGATCGGGTGGTCAGGCGCGATGATTTGGTTGATGCATGTCATCGATCCCAATTGCATTGATCGATGCTCATGATATTAATTACTGGAATAATAAACAACAAACAAACAAACCAATCGAAGCACCAGAAGCACCAGAAGCATGATCTTACATTTCTGATCTGTTAAAATGCGTCGAAACATACATTAAATCTGCATTCATATACGTTAGACAGGTATTCCGTGTTGCTTTACACATTCAAGAACATCAGTGATTAAAATATTGGGAATCATCGAAGCTACCAACCGATCCTGCTTCTCTCAGAAAAGGATCGACCTTTCCCCCACCTTGTGCTATACTATGATCCATGCCGGTTCCAAATCTCTTCTCGTGATCATATCAGCTACTACTGACACTAACGTAAATGATGCTTATTAAAATGTACATAAATATGATCAATTCAATAGATCTTCCAGCTACCAATGCTTGCAGTAAAAGGCGACTATGCTTGTCGTAAGAGGTTGATGCATGTCATCGATCCCAATGGCATGGATCGATGCTCATGATGTCAATCACTGGATTGTTTGGTCCAGACTTATTTACAGACAGCAATCATATAGCTGGAATAACACTGCGACAAACTCACCTTTGTTTGGGGAAACGCTTGCAGTAACAGAGACAGAGCGTCAGCAAGATGCCCGACACGGGGAGTAGCAGTGATGGCAACACACCCACCTTTGTTTGGGGAAACGCTTGCAGTAACAGAGGCAGAGTGTCAGCAAGATGCCCGACACAAGGAGTAGCAGTGATGGCAACACACCCACCTTTGTTTGGGGAAACGCTTGCAGTAACAGAGGCAGAGTGTCAGCAAGATGCCCGACACAAGGAGTAGCAGTGATGGCAACACACCCACCTTTGTTTGGGGAAACGCTTGCAGTAACAGAGACAGAGTGTCAGCAAGATGCCCGACACAGGGAGTAGCAGTGATGGCAACACACCCACCTTTGTTTGGGGAAACGCTTGCAGTAACAGAGACAGAGTGTCAGCAAGATGCCCGACACAGGGAGTAGCAGTGATGGCAACACACCCACCTTTGTTTGGGGAAACGCTTGCAGTAACAGAGACAGAGTGTCAGCAAGATGCCCGACACAGGGAGTAGCAGTGATGGCAACACACCCACCTTTGTTTGTGGAAACGCTTGCAGTAACAGAGACAGAGTGTCAGCAAGATGCCCGACACAGGGAGTAGCAGTGATGGCAACACACCCACCTTTGTTTGGGGAAACGCTTGCAGTAACAGAGACAGAGTGTCAGCAAGATGCCCGACACAGGGAGTAGCAGTGATGGCAACACACCCACCTTTGTTTGGGGAAACGCTTGCAGTAACAGAGACAGAGTGTCAGCAAGATGCCTGACACAGGTAGTAGCAGTGATGGCAACACACCCACCTTTGTTTGGGGAAACGCTTGCAGTAACAGAGACAGAGTGTCAGCAAGATGCCCGACACAGGGAGAAGCAGTGATGGCAACACACCCACCTTTGTTTGGGGAAACGCTTGCAGTAACAGAGACAGAGTGTCAGCAAGATGCCCGACACAGGGAGAAGCAGTGATGGCAACACACCCACCTTTGTTTGGGGAAACGCTTGCAGTAACAGAGACAGAGTGTCAGCAAGATGCCCGACACAGGGAGAAGCAGTGATGGCAACACACCCACCTTTGTTTGGGGAAACGCTTGCAGTAACAGAGACAGAGTGTCAGCAAGATGCCTGACACAGGGAGTAGTAGTGATGGCAACACACCCACCTTTGTTTGGGGAAACGCTTGCAGTAACAGAGACAGAGTGTCAGCAAGATGCCTGACACAGGTAGTAGCAGTGATGGCAACACACCCACCTTTGTTTGGGGAAACGCTTGCAGTAACAGAGACAGAGTGTCAGCAAGATGCCTGACACAGGTAGTAGCAGTGATGGCAACACACCCACCTTTGTTTGGGGAAACGCTTGCAGTAACAGAGGCAGAGTGTCAGCAAGATGCCCGACACAAAGAGTAGCAGTGATGGCAACACACCCACCTTTGTTTGGGGAAACGCTTGCAGTAACAGAGGCAGAGTGTCAGCAAGATGCCCGACACAGGGAGTAGCAGTGATGGCAACACACCCACCTTTGTTTGGGGAAACGCTTGCAGTAACAGAGACAGAGTGTCAGCAAGATGCCCGACACAAGGAGTAGCAGTGATGGCAACACACCCACCTTTGTTTGGGGAAACGCTTGCAGTAACAGAGACAGAGTGTCAGCAAGATGCCCGACACAAAGAGTAGCAGTGATGGCAACACACCCACCTTTGTTTGGGGAAACGCTTGCAGTAACAGAGACAGAGTGTCAGCAAGATGCCCGACACAAGGAGTAGCAGTGATGGCAACACACCCACCTTTGTTTGGGGAAACGCTTGCAGTAACAGAGACAGAGTGTCAGCAAGATGCCTGACACAGGGAGTAGCAGTGATGGCAACACACCCACCTTTGTTTGGGGAAACGCTTGCAGTAACAGAGGCAGAGTGTCAGCAAGATGCCCGATACAGGGAGTAGCAGTGATGGCAACACACCCACCTTTGTTTGGGGAAACGCTTGCAGTAACAGAGGCAGAGTGTCAGCAAGATGCCCGCCACAGGGAGAAGCAGTGATGGCAACACACCCACCTTTGTTTGGGGAAACGCTTGCAGTAACAGAGGCAGAGAGTCAGCAAGATGCCCGACACACGGAGTAGCAATGATGCCAATACACCCACCTTTGTTTGGGGAAACGCTTGCAGTAACAGAGGCAGAGAGTCAGCAAGATGCCCGACACAGGGAGTAGCAGTGATGCCAACAGCCAAGTCAGCACACTGCCTGTCTTCTTATCGTCATTCCCATCTGGCAAAAAGACGAGCGACTAAATATTTAAACATGTTTAATGAACTAGACATTAGTGTCATGCACACTAGATCAGCTCTTGTTCCATGTCCTTGAGCAAATAAATAGCGAATATATCAGGTTCGCCTTGATAAAGAGCATGGTCATACAGCGCCAGGAACAAGTTTACATTTTAAAATATTAAGGTACATTAAGTCACACGTGTAGATAATGTGTCTGTGTGGTGTGTTTGTTAACGTCGCACTTAGCAATGTTCCCGTTGTAAAACGACGGCCTGCACGCAATCGAGTCTGGGCTTACCAATCCATTGATTTATTATGTGCAAGTCTCTGTGTGCCATGACAGACTGGATTTTTTAGACCTGACATCCCGATCTATTCAGGCGTCCTTCCTTCCAGCATACGTTGCTGGGGACACATGCATAGTGATGTACTGTATTGAGAAAGTAACTGAGTTGAGCAGTTTTACAAGTGTGACATTAGAAACTGAGGATTTAGCGTTTTGAACAAATTCATTTATATATTCATCTTTTCGCAAGGTGTCTGTATAAGGGGAGATACACCTACGTAGTGTCCTTGTGCACGTTCCTGTCATCTGATGAGAAACAACATTCAGACGGACTACACGAGTATGGTTGTAGTTGTATTGTTACATCCAGGTATACAACCATGCAAACAATCCCAGGTAGCCACGTGTCTTACATGTTTAGAGATACATAAGGAGGAACATCCAGGTATACGACCATGCATACAATCCCGGGGAGCCACGTGTCTTACATGTTTAGAGATACATAGAGAGGAACATCCAGGTGTACAACCATGCATACAATCCCGGGGAGCCACGTGTCTTACATGAGTAGAGATACATAAGGAGGAACATCCAGGTATACAACCATGCATACAATCCCGGGGAGCGACGTGTCTTCCATGTTTAGAGATACATAAGGAGGAACATCCAGGCATACAACCATGCATACAATCCCGGGTAGCCACGTGTCTTACATGTTTAGACATACATAAGGAGGAACATCCAGGTATACAACCATGCATACAATCCCGGGTAGCCACGTGTCTTACATGTTTAGAGATACATATAGAGGAACATCCAGGTATACAACCATGCATACAATCCCGGGTAGCCACGTGTCTTACATGTTTAGAGATACATATAGAGGAACATCCAGGTATACAACCATGCATACAATCCCGGGTAGCCACGTGTCTTACATGTTTAGAGATACATAAGGAGGAACATCCAGGTATACAACCATGCATACAATCCCGGGGAGCCACGTGTCTTACATGTTAAGAGATACATAGAGAGGAACATCCAGGTATACAACCATGCATACAATCCCGGGTAGCCACGTGTCTTACATGTTTAGAGATACATAAGGAGGAACATCCAGGCATACAACCATGCATACAATCCCAGGTAGCCACGTGTCTTACATGTTTAGAGATACATAAGGAGGAACATCCAGGTATACGACCATGCATACAATCCCGGGGAGCCACGTGTCTTACATGTTAAGAGATACATAGAGAGGAACATCCAGGTATACAACCATGCATACAATCCCGGGTAGCCACGTGTCTTACATGTTTAGAGATACATAAGGAGGAACATCCAGGCATACAACCATGCATACAATCCCAGGTAGCCACGTGTCTTACGTGTTTAGAGATACATATAGAGGAACATCCAGGTATACAACCATGCATACAATCCCGGGTAGCCACGTGTCTTACATGTTTAGAGATACATAAGGAGGAACATCCAGGTATACGACCATGCATACAATCCCGGGGAGCCACGTGTCTTACATGTTTAGAGATACATAAGGAGGAACATCCAGGTATACGACCATGCATACAATCCCGGGGAGCCACGTGTCTTACATGTTTAGAGATACATAAGGAGGAACATCCAGGTATACGACCATGCATACAATCCCGGGGAGCCACGTGTCTTACATGTTTAGAGATACATAGAAAGGAACATCCAGGTATACAACCATGCATACAATCCCGGGGAGCCACGTGTCTTACATGTTTAGAGATACATAAGGAGGAACATCCAGGTATACGACCATGCATACAATCCCGGGGAGCCACGTGTCTTACATGTTTAGAGATACATAGAGAGGAACATCCAGGTATACAACCATGCATACAATCCCGGGGAGCCACGTGTCTTACATGTTTAGAGATACATAAGGAGGAACATCCAGGTATACTACCATGCATACAATCCCGGGGAGCCACGTGTCTTACATGTTTAGAGATACATAGAGAGGAACATCCAGGTATACAACCATGCATACAATCCCGGGTAGCCACGTGTCTTACATGTTTAGAGCTACATAAGGAGGAACATCCATGTATACAACCATGCATACAATCCAGGGTAGCCACGTGTCTTACATGTTTAGAGATACACAAGGAGGAACATCCAGGTGTACAACCATGCATACAATCCCGGGGAGCCACGTGTCTTACATGTTTAGAGATACATAGAGAGGAACATCCAGGTATACAACCATGCATACAATCCCGGGTAGCCACGTGTCTTACATGTTTAGAGATACATAAGGAGGAACATCCAGGTATACAACCATGCATACAATCCCGGGTAGCCACGTGTCTTACATGTTTAGAGATACATAAGGAGGAACATCCAGGTATACAACCATGCATACAATCCCGGGGAGCCACGTGTCTTACATGTTTAGAGATACATAGAGAGGAACATCCAGGTATACGACCATGCATACAATCCCGGGTAGCCACGTGTCTTACATGTTTAGAGATACATAAGGAGGAACATCCAGGTATACAACCATGCATACAATCCCGGGTAGCCACGTGTCTTACATGTTAAGAGATACATAAGGAGGAACATCCAGGTATACAACCATGTATACAATCCCGGGTAGCCACGTGTCTTACATGTTTAGAGATACATAAGGAGGAACATCCAGGTATACAACCATGCATACAATCCCGGGTAGCCACGTGTCTTACATGTTTAGAGATACATAAGGAGGAACATCCAGGTATACAACCATGCATACAATCCCGGGTAGCCACGTGTCTTACATGTTTAGAGATACATAGAGAGGAACATCCAGGTATACAACTATGCATACAATCCCGGGTAGCCACGTGTCTTACATGTTTAGAGATACATAAGGAGGAACATCCAGGTATACAACCATGCATACAATCCCGGGTAGCCACGTGTCTTACATGAGTAGAGATACATAAGGAGGAACATCCGGGTTAAAAACCATGCATACAATCCAGGGTAGCCACGTGTCTTACATGTTTAGAGATACACAAGGAGGAACATCCAGGTGTACAACCATGCATACAATCCCGGGTAGCCACGTGTCTTACATGTTTAGAGATACATAAGGAGGAACATCCAGGTATACAACCATGCATACAATCCCGGGTAGCCACGTGTCTTACATGTTAAGAGATACATAGAGAGGAACATCCAGGTATACAACCATGCATACAATCCCGGGTAGCCATGTGTCTTACATGAGTAGAGATACATAAGGAGGAACATACAGGTATACAACCATGCATACAATCCCGGGTAGCCACGTGTCTTACATGTTAAGAGATACATAGAGAGGAACATCCAGGCATACAACCATGCATACAATCCCGGGGAGCCACGTGTCTTACATGTTTAGAGATACATAAGGAGGAACATCCAGGTATACAACCATGCATACAATCCCGGGTAGCCACGTGTCTTACATGTTAAGAGATACATAGAGAGGAACATCCAGGCATACAACCATGCATACAATCCCGGGTAGCCACGTGTCTTACATGAGTAGAGATACATAAGGAGGAACATCCGGGTTAAAAACCATGCATACAATCCAGGGTAGCCACGTGTCTTACATGTTTAGAGATACACAAGGAGGAACATCCAGGTGTACAACCATGCATACAATCCCGGGGAGCCACGTGTCTTACATGTTTAGAGATACATAAGGAGGAACATCCGGGTATACAACCATGCATACAATCCCTGGTAGCCACGTGTCTTACATGAGTAGAGATACATAAGGAGGAACATACAGGCATACAACCATGCATACAATCCCGGGTAGCCACGTGTCTTACATGTTTAGAGATACATAAGGAGGAATATCCAGGCATACAACCATGCATACAATCCCGGGTAGCCACGTGTCTTACATGTTTAGAGATACATAAGGAGGAACATCCAGGCATACAACCATGCATACAATCCCGGGTAGCCACGTGTCTTACATGTTTAGAGATACATAAGGAGGAATATCCAGGCATACAACCATGCATACAATCCCGGGTAGCCACGTGTCTTACATGTTAAGAGATACATAAGGAGGAACATCCAGGCATACAACCATGCATACAATCCCGGGTAGCCACGTGTCTTACATGTTTAGAGATACATAGAGAGGAACATCCAGGTATACAACCATGCATACAATCCCGGGGAGCCACGTGTCTTACATGTTTAGAGATACATAAGGAGGAACATCCAGGTATACAACCATGCATACAATCCCGGGGAGCCACGTGTCTTACATGTTTAGAGATACATATAGAGGAACATCCAGGTATACAACCATGCATACAATCCCGGGGAGCCACGTGTCTTACATGTTTAGAGATACATAAGGAGGAACATCTTGGATAAAATGAATACTTTTCATGGATCCTTCATAGGTGACGGGTTGTTAGGAACGTTTACCTACATTTATATCAAGGCTAAGCATACAGCATTGGTTACAGACATACTCACACGATGCGTGTTTACAGCCGCCCATTTCACAATCGTCATAAGTTCCATTGCAGGGTGGACATTCACACGTCGGACCAACATATTGAGCGTGACACTCAGTACATTCTCCTGTCATCCTGTTGCAGGACTTGCACCTACTTGAACACGTCTTGCATCCAGTCCCATAGTAGGAGTCTACACATCCAGACATACAGGAGGAGCCCAGCTGACAATATCCTCCATCACATCCACCTGGACATGCTGTACAGGTACCTCCTGGATTGTCACATGGTATGTTGCAGGCTGTACCTTGGTATCCAGATACGCAACCGTCAGTGCAGTTGCCATTGCCATTGCTTGAAAGTGTGCATTTCTTTTTCAAACAATTCTTATTGCAAACAGAACTGCATCTCGTATCATAATACCCAGCAGTACACTCGAGGCAATATCCCGTCGTGCTGTCACACTGTGAACAATGTTGGTTTTCCTTGCATGGTGGGGCAGGAGAAACGGAACTTTTATTCATCGCTGAGAATGGAATTTAAACACTTGTGTTGGTACGCACGATACATCCAAGCATATTACATAATGAATAAGAAAGGTCTACCTGTCGACATGAAAATTAATCTTAAAAACATCAAACGCCAAACTTGACTTTTTTTAATAGAGGCACTCAGAAAAAGTAAAACGGAAACGACTGACTCTGTCACTGCCCATGGTTGATCCATCCTACTAAGGGGACACGTGTGGCCCAGTCGCCTAAGGCGCTGCGATTCTCTGTGCAGCGTTGCGTCGCTTGGGCTCGTCAGAAACCTATGATTGTGGGTATCGAATCCCGGTTCTAGGTTTGTCAGCACCATACCCGTGCTCATGGGTTTCACCGAAGTGGTAAACGTTTGAGACCTGCATCACTTCGGGCTTTCCTCCCACATTAAACTGACACACCGTGATATAACTAGAATAGTGCTAAAAACGGCGTTACACCTAACTCACTCACTCACTCACTCACTCACTCACCGTATACATCCTACTAACATTACATTGAGGCCTACTGCAGGTTTATTGAGGTGAACTGTCCTCCGTCATTCTCACCTTGTGCGGAAACAAGAGTCGACATCAAGAACAGCATAATTAACTCGGTCATACTTGTTCTGAGGAAATAGATGTGATCATGAATATATACAATAAACATGTTTCATTACATTCATGTTCTTAGTTTAGATAACACACATTTTCATGCTACACAATGTAAATATGACACAGCTGGATGTAATGCTACTTACTTGAAATCCCGGATTGCCCTTGGGTGGAAGAAAACAGACAGCGTAGTTTGTTCCTTGCCCGAGCTTATTTATGAAACTTGTCAACGAATTAGTGGGATTCACTTTTCCATTCCTTATTTACAAGGAAATCTTACTACACGCTTTTGTTGAAAAATCAACTGCATTTGAATAAACCCATGCGATCGACATGTCCGTGTTTGTATTTAAAGGTATACTTACCACTCAGAGTATATCATGTGTTGACTGTTTAACGTCACACCCGTCAATATTGCACCTACATGACGGTGATCTGTACATAGTCGAGTCTGAACCAGACAATCCTGTGATTACATCATGCACATCAATCCATGACATTGGGAAACGATGATATGTAAGGAACATGGTCAGCGAGCTTTATCATACGATCAAGACTGACATGTTGACAGCCTCAATGTGACATCTGTGTTGTGTGATTGTATCTGTGGCATGTGATCTATGTCATGCGGCATGTGGTATGAGATGCGTGATATGTGATATGTGCCATGTGTCATATGATATGTGATGTGTAAATTGTGGCATGATATATTTTGGATTTGAAATGTGGCATGTTATATGTGATATGTGGCATGTGTGATCTGGTATTTGAAATGTGGCATGGGATATCTGATATGTGGCATCTGGCAAGTGGCATGTGATATGTGATATGTGATATGTGATATGTGACATGTGACATGTGATATGTGATATGTGATATGTGATATGTGATATGTGACATGTGACATGTGATATGTGATATGTGATATGTGACATGTGACATGTGATATGTGATATGTGATATGTGATATGTGGCATGTGAAATGTGATATGTGATATGTGATATGTGATATGTGATATGTGGCATGTGATATGTGATATGTGGCATGTGATATGTGATATGGGGAAATATGAAATGTGGCATGTGATATCTGGTATATGAAATATGGCATTTGAAACGCTATGTGTCATGAGATATATAAGTGCCGTGTGACGTGCTATTTAGAAGGTGTCATGTGTCATGTCATATCTGACATTATAACGTGATATGTGGACCGTGGTATGGTGTATGCTTCTTGTGTCATGTGATATCTGGTATTTGAAATTTGGAATGTGATATGTCCATGTGGAATATGAACTGTTGCATGTGAAATGTAGCATGTGAAATATGAAATGTGATATTTGTCATGTGGCATGTGCTATGTGGCATGTGAAATATGAAATGTGATATTTGTCATGTGGCATGTGCTATGTGGTATGTGAAATTTGAAATGTGATATTTGTCATGTGGCATGTGCTATGTGGCATGTGAAATATGAAATGTGATATTTGTCATGTGGCATGTGCTACGTGGTATGTGAAATATGAAATGTGATATTTGTCATGTGGCAGGTGCTATGTGGCATGTGAAATGTGAATTGTGGTATTTGTCATGTGGCATGTGCTATGTGGCATGTGAAATATGAAATGTGATATTTGTCATGTGGCATGTGGTATGTGGTATGTGAAATATGAAATGTGATATTTGTCATGTGGCATGTGAAATGTGGCAAGTGAAATATGAAATGTGATATTTGTCATGTGACATGTGCTATGTGGCATGTGAAATATGAAATGTAATATTTGTCATGTGGCATGTGCTATGTGGTATGTGAAATATGAAATGTGATATTTGTCATGTGGCATGTGAAATGTGGTATGTGAAATATGAAATGTGATATTTGTCATGTGGCATGTGCTATGTGGCATGTGAAATATGAAATGTGATATTTGTCATGTGGCATGTGCTATGTGGCATGTGAAATATGAAATGTGATATTTGTCAAGTGGCATGTGCTATGTGGTATGTGAAATATGAAATGTGATATTTGTCATGTGGCATGTGCTATGTGGCATGTGAAATATGAAATGTGATATTTGTCATGTGGCATGTGAAATATGAAATGTGATATTTGTCATGTGGCATGTGCTATGTGGCATGTGAAATATGAAATGTGATATTTGTCATGTGGCATGTGCTATGTAGCATGTGAAATATGAAATGTGATATTTGTCATGTGGCATGTGCTATGTGGTATGTGAAATATGAAATGTGATATTTGTCATGTGGCATGTGCTATGTGGTATGTGAAATATGAAATGTGATATTTGTCATGTGGCATGTGCTATGTGGTATGTGAAATATGAAATGTGATATTTGTCATGTGGCATGTCCTATGTGGTATGTGAAATATGAAATGTGATATTTGTCATGTGGCATGTGCTATGTGGCATGTGAAATATGAAATGTGATATTTGTCATGTGGCATGTGCTATGTGGCATGTGAAATATGAAATGTGCTATTTGTCATGTGGCATGTGCTATGTGGCATGTGAAATATGAAATGTGATATTTGTCATGTGGCATGTGCTATGTGGCATGTGAAATATGAAATGTGATATTTGTCATGTGGCATGTGCTATGTGGCATGTGGAATATGAAATGGGATATTTGTCATGTGGCATGTGAAATGTGGCAAGTGAAATATGAAACGTGATTTTTGTCATGTGACATGTGCTATGTGGCATGTGAAATATGAAATGTAATATTTGTCATGTGGCATGTGCTATGTGGTATGTGAAATATGAAATGTGATATTTGTCATGTGGCATGTGCTATGTGGTATGTGAAATATGAAATGTGATATTTGTCATGTGGCATGTGCTATGTGGTATGTGAAATATGAAATGTGATATTTGTCATGTGGCATGTGAAATGTGGCATGTGAAATATGAAATGTGATATTTGTCATGTGACATGTGCTATGTGGTATGTGAAATATGAAATGTGATATTTGTCATGTGGCATGTGAAATGTGGTATGTGAAATATGAAATGTGATATTTGTCATGTGGCATGTGCTATGTGGCATGTGAAATATGAAATGTGATATTTGTCATGTGGCATGTGCTATGTGGCATGTGAAATATGAAATGTGATATTTGTCAAGTGGCATGTGCTATGTGGTATGTGAAATTTGAAATGTGATATTTGTCATGTGGCATGTGCTATGTGGCATGTGAAATATGAAATGTGATATTTGTCATGTGGCATGTGAAATATGAAATGTGATATTTGTCATGTGGCATGTGCTATGTGGCATGTGGAATATGAAATGTGATATTTGTCATGTGGCATGTGCTATGTGGCATGTGAAATATGAAATGTGATATTTGTCATGTGGCATGTGCTATGTGGCATGTGAAATATGAAATGTGATATTTGTCATGTGGCATGTGCTATGTGGCATGTGAAATATGAAATGTGATATTTGTCATGTGGCATGTGCTATGTGGTATGTGAAATTTGAAATGTGATATTTGTCATGTGGCATGTGCTATGTGGTATGTGAAATATGAAATGTGATATTTGTCATGTGGCATGTGCTATGTGGTATGTGAAATATGAAATGTGATATTTGTCAAGTGGCATGTGCTATGTGGTATGTGAAATGTGAATTGTGGTATTTGTCATGTGGCATGTGCTATGTGGTATGTGAAATATGAAATGTGATATTTGTCATGTGGCATGTGCTATGTGGTATGTGAAATATGAAATGTGATATTTGTCATGTGGCATGTGCTATGTGGTATGTGAAATATGAAATGTGATATTTGTCATGTGGCATGTGAAATGTGGCATGTGAAATATGAAATGTGATATTTGTCATGTGACATGTGCTATGTGGTATGTGAAATATGAAATGTGATATTTTTCATGTGGCATGTGAAATGTGGTATGTGAAATATGAAATGTGATATTTGTCATGTGGCATGTGCTATGTGGCATGTGAAATATGAAATGTGATATTTGTCATGTGGCATGTGCTATGTGGCATGTGAAATATGAAATGTGATATTTGTCAAGTGGCATGTGCTATGTGGTATGTGAAATTTGAAATGTGATATTTGTCATGTGGCATGTGCTATGTAGCATGTGAAATATGAAATGTGATATTTGTCATGTGGCATGTGAAATATGAAATGTGATATTTGTCATGTGGCATGTGCTATGTGGCATGTGCAATATGAAATGTGATATTTGTCATGTTGCATGTGCTATGTGGCATGTGAAATATGAAATGTGATATTTGTCATGTGGCATGTGCTATGTGGCATGTGAAATATGAAATGTAATATTTGTCATGTGGCATGTGCTATGTGGCATGTGAAATATGAAATGTGATATTTGTCATGTGGCATGTGCTATGTGGTATGTGAAATTTGAAATGTGATATTTGTCATGTGGCATGTGCTATGTGGTATGTGAAATATGAAATGTGATATTTGTCATGTGGCATGTGCTATGTGGTATGTGAAATATGAAATGTGATATTTGTCAAGTGGCATGTGCTATGTGGTATGTGAAATGTGAATTGTGGTATTTGTCATGTGGCATGTGCTATGTGGTATGTGAAATATGAAATGTGATATTTGTCATGTGACATGTGCTATGTGGCATGTGAAATATGAAATGTAATATTTGTCATGTGGCATGTGCTATGTGGTATGTGAAATATGAAATGTGATATTTGTCATGTGGCATGTGCTATGTGGTATGTGAGATATGAAATGTGATATTTGTCATGTGGCATGTGCTATGTGGTATGTGAAATATGAAATGTGATATTTGTCATGTGGCATGTGAAATGTGGCATGTGAAATATGAAATGTGATATTTGTCATGTGACATGTGCTATGTGGTATGTGAAATATGAAATGTAATATTTGTCATGTGGCATGTGCTATGTGGTATGTGAAATATGAAATGTGATATTTGTCATGTGGCATGTGCTATGTGGTATGTGAAATATGAAATGTGATATTTGTCATGTGGCATGTGAAATGTGGCATGTGAAATATGAAATGTGATATTTGTCATGTGACATGTGCTATGTGGTATGTGAAATATGAAATGTGCTATTTGTCATGTGGCATGTGAAATGTGGTATGTGAAATATGAAATGTGATATTTGTCATGTGGCATGTGCTATGTGGCATGTGAAATATGAAATGTGATATTTGTCATGTGGCATGTGCTATGTGGTATGTGAAATTTGAAATGTGATATTTGTCAAGTGGCATGTGCTATGTGGTATGTGAAATTTGAAATGTGATATTTGTCATGTGGCATGTGCTATGTGGCATGTGAAATATGAAATGTGATATTTGTCATGTGGCATGTGAAATATGAAATGTGATATTTGTCATGTGGCATGTGCTATGTGGCATGTGAAATATGAAATGTGATATTTGTCATGTGGCATGTGCTATGTGGCATGTGAAATATGAAATGTGATATTTGTCATGTGGCATGTGCTATGTGGCATGTGAAATATGAAATGTGATATTTGTCATGTGGCATGTGCTATGTGGCATGTGAAATATGAAATGTGATATTTGTCATGTGGCATGTGCTATGTGGCATGTGAAATATGAAATGTGATATTTGTCATGTGGCATGTGCTATGTGGCATGTGAAATATGAAATGTGATATGTGTCATGTGGCATGTGCTATGTGGTATGTGAAATATGAAATGTGATATTTGTCATGTGGCATGTGCTATGTGGTATGTGAAATATGAAATGTGCTATTTGTCATGTGGCAGGTGCTATGTGGTATGTGAAATTTGAAATGTGATATTTGTCATGTGGCATGTGCTATGTGGTATGTGAAATATGAAATGTGATATTTGTCATGTGGCATGTGCTATGTGGTATGTGAAATATGAAATGTGATATTTGTCAAGTGGCATGTGCTATGTGGTATGTGAAATGTGAATTGTGGTATTTGTCATGTGGCATGTGCTATGTGGTATGTGAAATATGAAATGTGATATTTGTCATGTGGCATGTGCTATGTGGTATGTGAAATATGAAATTGATATTTGTCATGTGGCATGTGAAATGTGGCATGTGAAATATGAAATGTGATATTTGTCATGTGACATGTGCTATGTGGTATGTGAAATATGAAATGTGATATTTGTCATGTGGCATGTGAAATGTGGTATGTGAAATATGAAATGTGATATTTGTCATGTGGCATGTGCTATGTGGCATGTGAAATATGAAATGTGATATTTGTCATGTGGCATGTGCTATGTGGCATGTGAAATATGAAATGTGATATTTGTCAAGTGGCATGTGCTATGTGGTATGTGAAATTTGAAATGTGATATTTGTCATGTGGCATGTGCTATGTGGCATGTGAAATATGAAATGTGATATTTGTCATGTGGCATGTGAAATATGAAATGTGATATTTGTCATGTGGCATGTGCTATGTGGCATGTGCAATATGAAATGTGATATTTGTCATGTTGCATGTGCTATGTGGCATGTGAAATATGAAATGTGATATTTGTCATGTGGCATGTGCTATGTGGCATGTGAAATATGAAATGTAATATTTGTCATGTGGCATGTGCTATGTGGCATGTGAAATATGAAATGTGATATTTGTCATGTGGCATGTGCTATGTGGTATGTGAAATTTGAAATGTGATATTTGTCATGTGGCATGTGCTATGTGGTATGTGAAATATGAAATGTGATATTTGTCATGTGGCATGTGCTATGTGGTATGTGAAATATGAAATGTGATATTTGTCAAGTGGCATGTGCTATGTGGTATGTGAAATGTGAATTGTGGTATTTGTCATGTGGCATGTGCTATGTGGTATGTGAAATATGAAATGTGATATTTGTCATGTGGCATGTGCTATGTGGTATGTGAAATATGAAATGTGATATTTGTCATGTGGCATGTCCTATGTGGCATGTGAAATATGAAATGTGATATTTGTCATGTGGCATGTGCTATGTGGCATGTGAAATATGAAATGTGCTATTTGTCATGTGGCATGTGCTATGTGGCATGTGAAATATGAAATGTGATATTTGTCATGTGGCATGTGCTATGTGGCATGTGAAATATGAAATGTGCTATTTGTCATGTGGCATGTGCTATGTGGCATGTGAAATATGAAATGTGATATTTGTCATGTGGCATGTGCTATGTGGTATGTGAAATATGAAATGTGATATTTGTCATGTGGCATGTGAAATGTGGCAAGTGAAATATGAAATGTGATATTTGTCATGTGACATGTGCTATGTGGCATGTGAAATATGAAATGTAATATTTGTCATGTGGCATGTGCTATGTGGTATGTGAAATATGAAATGTGATATTTGTCATGTGGCATGTGCTATGTGGTATGTGAGATATGAAATGTGATATTTGTCATGTGGCATGTGCTATGTGGTATGTGAAATATGAAATGTGATATTTGTCATGTGGCATGTGAAATGTGGCATGTGAAATATGAAATGTGATATTTGTCATGTGACATGTGCTATGTGGTATGTGAAATATGAAATGTGCTATTTGTCATGTGGCATGTGAAATGTGGTATGTGAAATATGAAATGTGATATTTGTCATGTGGCATGTGCTATGTGGCATGTGAAATATGAAATGTGATATTTGTCATGTGGCATGTGCTATGTGGTATGTGAAATTTGAAATGTGATATTTGTCAAGTGGCATGTGCTATGTGGTATGTGAAATTTGAAATGTGATATTTGTCATGTGGCATGTGCTATGTGGCATGTGAAATATGAAATGTGATATTTGTCATGTGGCATGTGAAATATGAAATGTGATATTTGTCATGTGGCATGTGCTATGTGGCATGTGAAATATGAAATGTGATATTTGTCATGTGGCATGTGCTATGTGGCATGTGAAATATGAAATGTGATATTTGTCATGTGGCATGTGCTATGTGGCATGTGAAATATGAAATGTGATATTTGTCATGTGGCATGTGCTATGTGGCATGTGAAATATGAAATGTGATATTTGTCATGTGGCATGTGCTATGTGGCATGTGATATATGAAATGTGATATTTGTCATGTGGCATGTGCTATGTGGCATGTGAAATATGAAATGTGATATGTGTCATGTGGCATGTGCTATGTGGTATACGAAATATGAAATGTGATATTTGTCATGTGGCATGTGCTATGTGGTATGTGAAATATGAAATGTGCTATTTGTCATGTGGCAGGTGCTATGTGGTATGTGAAATATGAAATGTGATATTTGTCATGTGGCATGTGCTATGTGGTATGTGAAATATGAAATGTGATATTTGTCATGTGGCATGTGCTATGTGGCATGTGAAATATGAAATGTGATATTTGTCATGTGGCATGTGCTATGTGGCATGTGAAATATGAAATGTGATATTTGTCATGTGGCATGTGCTATGTGGCATGTGAAATATGAAATGTGATATGTGTCATGTGGCATGTGCTATGTGGTATGTGAAATATGAAATGTGATATTTGTCATGTGGCATGTGCTATGTGGTATGTGAAATATGAAATGTGCTATTTGTCATGTGGCAGGTGCTATGTGGTATGTGAAATTTGAAATGTGATATTTGTCATGTGGCATGTGCTATGTGGTATGTGAAATATGAAATGTGATATTTGTCATGTGGCATGTGCTATGTGGTATGTGAAATATGAAATGTGATATTTGTCAAGTGGCATGTGCTATGTGGTATGTGAAATGTGAATTGTGGTATTTGTCATGTGGCATGTGCTATGTGGTATGTGAAATATGAAATGTGATATTTGTCATGTGGCATGTGCTATGTGGTATGTGAAATATGAAATGTGATATTTGTCATGTGGCATGTGCTATGTGGTATGTGAAATATGAAATGTGATATTTGTCATGTGGCATGTGAAATGTGGCATGTGAAATATGAAATGTGATATTTGTCATGTGACATGTGCTATGTGGTATGTGAAATATGAAATGTGATATTTGTCATGTGGCATGTGAAATGTGGTATGTGAAATATGAAATGTGATATTTGTCATGTGGCATGTGCTATGTGGCATGTGAAATATGAAATGTGATATTTGTCATGTGGCATGTGCTATGTGGCATGTGAAATATGAAATGTGATATTTGTCAAGTGGCATGTGCTATGTGGTATGTGAAATTTGAAATGTGATATTTGTCATGTGGCATGTGCTATGTGGCATGTGAAATATGAAATGTGATATTTGTCATGTGGCATGTGAAATATGAAATGTGATATTTGTCATGTGGCATGTGCTATGTGGCATGTGCAATATGAAATGTGATATTTGTCATGTTGCATGTGCTATGTGGCATGTGAAATATGAAATGTGATATTTGTCATGTGGCATGTGCTATGTGGCATGTGAAATATGAAATGTAATATTTGTCATGTGGCATGTGCTATGTGGCATGTGAAATATGAAATGTGATATTTGTCATGTGGCATGTGCTATGTGGTATGTGAAATTTGAAATGTGATATTTGTCATGTGGCATGTGCTATGTGGTATGTGAAATATGAAATGTGATATTTGTCATGTGGCATGTGCTATGTGGTATGTGAAATATGAAATGTGATATTTGTCAAGTGGCATGTGCTATGTGGTATGTGAAATGTGAATTGTGGTATTTGTCATGTGGCATGTGCTATGTGGTATGTGAAATATGAAATGTGATATTTGTCATGTGGCATGTGCTATGTGGTATGTGAAATATGAAATGTGATATTTGTCATGTGGCATGTCCTATGTGGCATGTGAAATATGAAATGTGATATTTGTCATGTGGCATGTGCTATGTGGCATGTGAAATATGAAATGTGCTATTTGTCATGTGGCATGTGCTATGTGGCATGTGAAATATGAAATGTGATATTTGTCATGTGGCATGTGCTATGTGGCATGTGAAATATGAAATGTGCTATTTGTCATGTGGCATGTGCTATGTGGCATGTGAAATATGAAATGTGATATTTGTCATGTGGCATGTGCTATGTGGTATGTGAAATATGAAATGTGATATTTGTCATGTGGCATGTGAAATGTGGCAAGTGAAATATGAAATGTGATATTTGTCATGTGACATGTGCTATGTGGCATGTGAAATATGAAATGTAATATTTGTCATGTGGCATGTGCTATGTGGTATGTGAAATATGAAATGTGATATTTGTCATGTGGCATGTGCTATGTGGTATGTGAGATATGAAATGTGATATTTGTCATGTGGCATGTGCTATGTGGTATGTGAAATATGAAATGTGATATTTGTCATGTGGCATGTGAAATGTGGCATGTGAAATATGAAATGTGATATTTGTCATGTGACATGTGCTATGTGGTATGTGAAATATGAAATGTGCTATTTGTCATGTGGCATGTGAAATGTGGTATGTGAAATATGAAATGTGCTATTTGTCATGTGGCATGTGCTATGTGGCATGTGAAATATGAAATGTGATATTTGTCATGTGGCATGTGCTATGTGGTATGTGAAATTTGAAATGTGATATTTGTCAAGTGGCATGTGCTATGTGGTATGTGAAATTTGAAATGTGATATTTGTCATGTGGCATGTGCTATGTGGCATGTGAAATATGAAATGTGATATTTGTCATGTGGCATGTGAAATATGAAATGTGATATTTGTCATGTGGCATGTGCTATGTGGCATGTGAAATATGAAATGTGATATTTGTCATGTGGCATGTGCTATGTGGCATGTGAAATATGAAATGTGATATTTGTCATGTGGCATGTGCTATGTGGCATGTGAAATATGAAATGTGATATTTGTCATGTGGCATGTGCTATGTGGCATGTGAAATATGAAATGTGATATTTGTCATGTGGCATGTGCTATGTGGCATGTGATATATGAAATGTGATATTTGTCATGTGGCATGTGCTATGTGGCATGTGAAATATGAAATGTGATATGTGTCATGTGGCATGTGCTATGTGGTATACGAAATATGAAATGTGATATTTGTCATGTGGCATGTGCTATGTGGTATGTGAAATATGAAATGTGCTATTTGTCATGTGGCAGGTGCTATGTGGTATGTGAAATATGAAATGTGATATTTGTCATGTGGCATGTGCTATGTGGTATGTGAAATATGAAATGTGATATTTGTCATGTGGCATGTGCTATGTGGTATGTGAAATATGAAATGTGATATTTGTCATGTGGCATGTGCTATGTGGCATGTGAAATATGAAATGTGATATTTGTCAAGTGGCATGTGCTATGTGGTATGTGAAATTTGAAATGTGATATTTGTCAAGTGGCATGTGCTATGTGGTATGTGAAATATGAAATGTGATATTTGTCATGTGGCATGTGCTATGTGGTATGTGAAATATGAAATGTGCTATTTGTCAAGTGGCAGGTGCTATGTGGTATGTGAAATATGAAATGTGATATTTGTCATGTGGCAGGTGCTATGTGGTATGTGAAATGCGGCCTGTGGTGCTTAACATTTGAAATGTTGCATCTGATATGTGATATATGAAATTGTGGCGGCATGTGAAATGTGGCATGTAACGTGTAATATATGAAATGTAATATGTGATATGTGAAATGTGGCATGTGATATCTGTTAAATGAAGTATAATATTTGAAATGTTACATGTGCAATGTTTTATGGCATAGCTGTTTTATGTGTCATATGTCATTTGGTATATAAGTGTCGTGTGGTATCTGACATTGTTACGTGATATGTGGAACGTGATATGTCTTATGCTTCGTGTGGCATGTGGTATGTGGCATGTGGCATGTGGCATGTGTTTCCCTCATATGGAAAAAGTTCTTCCTTATGTTCAGTTTAGTTAAACATTTAATTCTTAGTTGTTAAACGTTTTACTTTAGTCAAACCTGTTTAGTGCGTTGTCTTCAAATATACATGCAACAAGCACCATGGTGCAATTCCTGATTTTCAGTGATCCATTCAAGTGAGAGTCATTACCATCTTGCCTTTTACACCCAATGGAATGTGTATCGGCGGACTATCAAAACTAATGTGATATGGGTGAGGGATGACATTCAACATTTCTGCTTCATCGACAGCATCATGTTCAGAGAGTAAAAGCCATTCACTGCTGTGCATTTAGGTTGTATTGACATAAACTACATGTGCAAAATAGTCCCAACATATTTACAGATGGTTACACAAGCTTGAATTAAGCTTATTATGAGTGAAATATTTTCAAGTTTACCGAAGACATATATGAAATATATATATATTAAATGAAATCAGTTCACTTTCTCAGTTCACATACACGCTAAAACCCCCTATTTGCATATGGTAAGGATGTCCTCATTCACGTAGTGTGTGTGATCTGTCGTCGGGTTGGGAAGAAGAAACTTGGTGACTCACAAATCTGGTGATATCAGATTCCTGTTGTGGCGGAACACTTCTGTGTGTGAATTCCTGACCACAAGATCGAGCCACTAAACACAACCGTAGCTACATTATATGTTCTTATGTGTGTAAAATAATGTTACAACAATATTAACGCACTGTTAATAAGTTACGTAGCCATAATCGCAGTTCATGGGGAAGGGTTGAGTTTAGGGACTTAAATATCGTACACACATCAAGTGTGAACATTTATACGGTGGATTCATGTAACAACAGATTTAATTGGTCGTTTCAAAATTCATGTTGAATATCAACTTGAATCAGACATGGGTACATTTAATTTTTCTCGTTATAACGAGGTGGTATATACGCTAACAAATCAGTAGTTTCAAGTACAAACAAAACAATTTTGATTAAAAGATCCAATGCCCGGCTTGCAATTATCAACTTTGTAAAATGTTTCTAATTTGCTCTAGTTGTTATACGTCAGAGAGTAGGAACTGATTGTAAGGAGTATCATAACCCATAATCGTATGTTTCAACTTGAGTATTAAAATACTATTAAAGACGTTAAACAACAAGCACAACCACTAACTAAAGGCTTCGCTCCCATATCAAGCAGATGCGCTGTGATTCAAACACAATTAGAATCAGTCTGCACGTATATGAGCACCTGATGACATTCCACTGTACTGTAACCATCTCCTGATTGATTGTCTGGTGTATATGACGTACACAACTGAAGTGTTGTAAATCTTGCAACACAGGCTTTGTAACTGAACAACGCAACTTCCTGGTACACAAGCTTGTCGTTAGAGATGGAGTTGTCAGGCTTGCTGACTTCGTTGATGCGTGTCAGTGAATCAAAATTCCGTAGATCAATGCTGATGATGTTAATAACTGAATTTAACTGGTCGATAATCGATTATTCACAGACCGCGGTGAAACAGATGGAATATTGCTGAGTACAGCGTTAAATAACACACAAAGACACAACAAACTTTCCTTGTAAAGGTAAAATAATTTCGCAAGGTTGAAGGTAGGGCTGTGTAGATTGCATCAACCCTTATCGTAACAGTATACATAAAGGAGTGCGATAATTGTATTGAAACCCAGATACTATTGTGGGAACCATCCATTGCTAACATCTTCGATACGGGCTGATGGTTACTGAGAAGGAACAGACGTCTGCAGGGAGGCCGGAATAAAACGAAATGGATAACTAAGGTTTTATATCATGCATGTGTTGTTGCATAAATAACACAACTACCATGTCCATTTAAGTAAGTATCCATGGCCAGGACTACAAGATGAGTGACAGATGTTGACGACTGTAGAGCGAGTGTGCTGCTAATGACGCTATCGTTGCTAGGGAAACGAATACAACCCACATCACGTGCTATGTCGTTTACCTTCTCTCGGGAAAGACGATGGCTACCGAGTTGTGAAACCAAATCCAAATAAATGATATTTCAAGTTCCTGTTTTGTTTCACACGTCATGATCAGCATACATTGGTATGTGTAAATCAATGCTATGTTGAATAAAGACAAAGTAATGTATTACAATATGAATTAACATTCATCTAACCATTCACCTATTACAACATACACTATTTCTTCCTGCATGGTGACAAATGTCATGAACTAAGTAGCAATCAATCACAACTCAAACTGATAAAACCGACAGTTGCATCAACTGCTACTTCCTTGATACAGACGCAGCGACTCGTTGAGGGGTTTCTCATAATATTTACGATCTGCCATGTCCTGCTTGGCTGCGTTGACTTCTCCATCACAAGGGATACATATTTCAAAGTTTAATCGCTAAATGATATTTTTAACAATATGAGTTCTCATTTAATTATCGGTTTTGGGAATAGATATAACTAATTGATACATTTGTATCTTCATAGGTCTTTCTGATAAATTAATAGTGCATAATTATTAACTGAGATTGTTTCTGGCTGTGCCCTTGACAGGGGTTGTGCTGTACAAATGTTGTGTCCCCCGAGGGGGTAAGACCATGTCCTTGAATGATAGTTTATTACTTTACAGGTCCTCCAACTAGTTTTAACTAAAATATATGACAGTAGCTGTACAATAGTTGTACCCCTCAGGGGGTAAGACCATGCCCTCGAATGATAGGTTATTACTTTACAGGTCCTCCAGCTAGTTTTAACTAAAATATATGACAGTAGCTGTACAATAGTTGTACCCCTCAGGGGGTAAGACCATGTCCTTGAATGATAGTTTATTAGTTTACAGGTCCTCCAGCTAGTTTTAACTAAAATATATGACAGTAGCTGTACAATAGTTGTACCCCTGTGGGGTAAAGACCATGTCAAAGTAGGTTATTTGTAACATAGTTTTTCATCGCACTATATTTGTAAATTTTAATTTTCGCTAAAATTGCGTATAATCGCCAGCAGCTGAAGTGATGGTGAAAACCCTGCTGGGGAACCGTGCAGGCAGCAGAAGTATCGTCAGTCCCCACGGTCCCTGGTATGGTGGCCTTGCATGGTTCCTGGCGGTCTTATAGCCCGTTTTTATATTGTGCTCTTGAATGATAGTTTATTATTTTACAGGTCCTCCAAAATAACTTAAATATGTGATAGTGTTGTTTGTTTACTGTCCTTCTGCGACAGGTTTTTATACATACAAAATATATTTGTTGTCAATGTTTAACATTATCTTGTCGCGATATGGCTGAATTATTGACGATGTGACGATAAACTTTAACTCACTATTTATACTATTTACTTAATAAGGTGACAATTTACTTTTGGAGAAAGACGGTTTTCTGCACGACGACCCCTCACAGGGAATAAACGTGTTTCTGAAAATAATGTATGACTAATCCTCAGCTGATACTACATACGGTTGTGTCCTACCTGTGCTTTATAATTAAGCCACTATGATTTACACACAAACTGGCTGATGTAACCAGGACTGTATGTAACACTATTCCCGATGCAAGACTACATGATATATCATGCCTCATGTCTCTCACTACATGTAGATTGGTGTATGTAACACTATTTCCGATGTACAACTACATAATATATCATGCCTAATGTCTCTCACTACATACAGATTGGTGTATGTAACACTATTTCCGATGTACAACTACATAATATATCATGCCTCATTTCTCTCACTACATACAGATTGGTGTATGTAACACTATTCCCGAAACATATAGATTGGTGTCTGTAACACTATTCCCGATGCACAACTACATAATATATCATGCCTCATGTCTCTCACTACATACATATTGGAGGGGGCACGGATGGGCCAGTCGTCTAAGGCGCCCCGATTCGCTGTGCAGAGTTGCCTCCCTTCGGACACGCCAGAAACCTATGATTGTGGGTGCGTATCCCGATTCGCCCCGATTATGTTTCTAGGTTTGTCAGCACCATACCCGTGCTCGTGGGTTTCACCGAAGTGGTAAACGTCTGTGACCTGCATCACTTCGGGCTTTCCTCCTACATTAAGCTGACACGCCGTGATATTACTGTATTACTGTTAAAAGCGGTGTTAAACACAACTCACTCACTCACTCACTCACATACAGATTGGTGTATGTAACACTATTCCCGATGCACAACTACATAATATATCATGCCTCTTGTCTCTCACTACATATAGATTGGTGTATGTAACACTATTCCCGATGCACAACTACATAATATATCATGCCTCATGTCTCTCACTACATATAGATTGGTGTACCTAACACTATTCTCGATGCACAACTACATAATATATCATGCCTCTTGTCTCTCACTACATACGTAACACTATTCTCGATGCACAACTACATAATATATCATGCCTCTTGTCTCTCACTACATATAGATTGGTGTATGTAAAACTATTCTCGATGCACAACTACATAATATATCATGCCTCTTGTCTCTCACTACATGTAGATTGGTGTATGTAACAATATTCTCGATGCACAACTAAATAATATATCATGCCTCTTGTCTCTCACTACATATAGATTGGTGTATGTAACACTATTCCCGATGCACAACTATATAATATATTATTCCTCATGTCTTTCATTATATACAGATTTGTGTATATAACATTATTCCCGATGCACAACTACATAATATATCATGTCTCTCACTACATAGAGATTGGTGTCTGACAGATTAACATACAAGATGCAAATTCAACACATTTCACACAGTGTACCTTTATATGCAAACATGACATGCTACTTGGATATAAATATTCCGATTGCACCCATCAAACAAAATATTACATTTGAGAATGGTTTAGTTTTATTTATTTATTTTTGTGTGTGTCCATACTGTTATATGCATATGTTGTATTTATACCTGGCGCAGAACAAATTACGTATTTTTATGATCGACAAAACAGTTTACTGTACGTCTGCATATCACACTGCACATCTATTTTGAATGAAACATTGTAACTGTCAATTCGACGTGCAGCACATATATTGTCTGTCGTTGGTTGTTATTCCTGATTGTTGCAGTGACAACAGTTATAGGCTTGTTCCCTCTATTCGTAACATTACGTAACTTTATTGTGACTTTATTGGCATATTTGTAGCATAGACAGATCAGATATCATAGTTATACAGAGTCTCTAAATAATACATGTAGAGAAGACCAGAAGGCAGGGAAACTTGCATAATTACAATTTGAATATCTAATACCTTTTGTAATTTCATAATATGAATTAGTAAAAAGGATCGGTTTGACTTTTTCCTATTAAATGTGTACAGCATAGATTTTGTTACCATGATTACTGCATCGTGTGAATTGTTATTCTTCTCTTTGAATCCAAACAGTATGTGTTTATTACTAAAATTAACTCTGTCTTCTGTACAGTTTCCACGCCAATCTGAAAGTTTCGTCCATATATCAGCAGCATAGTGACACTTACACAATACATGAGTAATTGTTTCAGATGGTTCATTACATAATGAACAAACTGGTGATTCAACATATCCAATTTTAAATAAATAACAGTAAGTACTTCAAATATTATGTTTAACTTTAAACTGAAACTTTCTTACTTCAGAACTTTGTGTACATCTTTTTGCCGTAAGGTTTGTCCACTCTTTATCTGTAAACTGTTTTTCAAGAACATCTTCCCAGTTTCTGTAGCACTAATGTTTTATAAATTTAGGGTTTCATAGGACTTCATGAAATACCTTGCTTCCCTTTTTCTCTTTTATTTTTGACACATTATCTGGCAGTACAGGTCTTTGGCAAAATTTAGCACAATGTATTATATTGTTATTCAGTAAATACCTGACTATTGATAGTTTTACTCCTTGATAGGTCAAAAAGTCTGTCTTCAAACTGTATTTGTGTACAAATACATCAAAATCATATAATTTCCCTGTGTCATGAATGAAGTCATGTTTATATTCTATACCCTTTTGAGGCCATTGTGGAGAATAAATAGACTTACCATCAATTTTGATTTCATTATTATACCTTCCAGATGTGCTCATCATATCCTCACCAGATTGTTTAACATTATCACAACAATTCAAGGGTACCGACCACCATAACAAAACGTCCTTATTGTTAATGTTTGGAATAATCTTTTTGTTAATATAGGCAGTGTTCGGAAGCGTCCGGGAACAATTGTCCGGGAACAAGTCTCATGTTCCTGGACACAGTGGTTGACTCATGGGTACACAACAGCTTCGCGGAAAGCGTTAAAGTTGGCATGCAGCACGTGCTTCTTGCTGGATGAGCGCAAAATGCGCATGCTCTAGACACAGTTTATTTTCAGTTTGGCTTCTGGGTAAGGAGTAAATGGATATCTCTCTCTAAGTGAGCAAATAGTGAATTAGAATATTACAGAAATAGAATAGAATAGAAATAGTTGAGAGAGTTACCCATTTACATTGTTACCATACGGCAACTACACGTTAAGTTTCAAATCCTTTTCATTTGATCTGATCACATTTTCATTGTTCATTACGTTACAAGGAGATTTCACGTTCAGTTGATTGCAAGGTAAGTTCATGTTTAGTTTAGTTTAGGCAGCATCAGCAGGTAAATTACATTTGCGCTTGCTATATTTTCAAAAAAGAAAGCTGTCCACGTGGAATTACCATGAACCACTCTTTTAATCCAGCTTAATTTATGTACAGCTTTAACCATTTCCACCACTGGGACACTGATGTCGCCATATGTAGGATGTAATGACATAATTGTCCTTTTAACTTTGTCAGGTTTAGATCTCCAGATGATAAAGTGAAAACATTTTGACTTAATTGTTTCTATTACAATTTTGGATGGACTTGGTGTACTGCAAATAGAGGTGATTAAGTTTGGGTAACAACTACTCTACCCATCAGTGTCAGGGTTCTCTTTTCCGACATTTTTATTTCCTTTTGTATCTTATCAAACTTGAGTGTATAGTTTGAGTTAACCATATTTTCCAAATCAGCATCAACATATTTGCCTAGTAACTTAAACTGAGGTTGTGACCAAACATTCCAGCTCACACATCACTTATATCTTGATCTTTTTTTACCCTATCCATGTCAACTTGTTTTTTTCAGCCTTGACTTTCAATCCCGAAAACCGGGAATTTTTTTAACGTACTCATTGTGGTATAGAGATTCTTTTCAGATCAACATTGACTACGTGACATTGTTCTCTCTCAAACGGATGTTTTCATTACCAAAGTGAAGGATACATTCGCGACATTGATTTTCGTCGTTGTGCAACAGGTTAATTAAATTGATAATTCTTGCGTTCGATATGAGAAGTTCAGCAGTCACTGACGGTCGTCGCTATTTTAGTGAGTGAGTTGGTGAGTACAGTTTTACGCCGCTTTTAGCAATATTCCAGCAACATCACGTCGGGGGACACAAGAAATGAGTTTCACACACTGTACCCCTGTCGGGAATCGAACCCGGGTCTTCAGCGTGACAAGCAAACGCTTTAACCACCAGGCTGCCCGACCGCCCCCGTCGCTATTTTACGTCACTGACATTGTTTTGACTTTATGGTCTATTTATACTTGGGCGGTTTCCGTAGGAACTCGGGATGACATCAAAGAAGGCATTTATGTTTTATACTTCACTATGTTTATGTTTATATTTCATACAGCAAACTTTCTCCGTCCAAACCTGCAGTGTGCAAATATACACAACAGACACAATTATACTTATTTATTATGGTAAAATATAAATTTCTGACAAAATACAAAAAGGGGAGACTAGAGATATTAGCACTCAATTGTAGCATTACGAAACTTACTCTCAAGTATGACTCGCACAGCTGAAAATCTCTGTTTCCATCAACAATAGTTTCTGTCGCGGTTTCTCATTCCTAATAGTTGCAGTGAAATAAGAGGAATGGTTTTCAATTGTAATATGTTCATAGATTAACAGGGACGGTTAAAGCATTCATCAGCAATAAATGCATGTAAAATGTGTTAACATGCATTTCTGTTTTCATGGAAACGAAAACAATATAATAATTATATTTTATTTCTAGATGTGAAAGCAGAGTAAAAAAAGAGCCATGACAACGATGGCATGAAGCTTAGGTTCAGTTGATAGTGATAGTTAAGAGGACAAAACCGTTTATGAATATATTAATTCTGTACAAATATCATTCTCCCTAAATTCAGGGCGCCTATGCTGTGTCCTTATCTACATCGCAGAGTCTCCTCGCGGTGTCCCTGTCAACATCTACAGGAAGACAATCACTTGCTCCATGTCACTCTCGTCTACATCACAGTGTCTACTCTGTGTCCCTGTCAACATCTACAGGAAGACAATCACTTGCTCCATGTCACTCTCGTCTACATCACAGTGTCTATTCTGTGTCCCTGTCAACATCTACAGGAAGACAATCACTGGCTCCATGTCATTCTCTACGTCACAGTGTCTACTCTGTGTCCCTGTCAACATCTACAGGAAGACAATCACTGGCTCCATGTCATTCTCTACATCACAGTGTCTACTCTGTGTCCCTGTCAACATCTACAGGAAGACAATCACTGGCTCCATGTCATTCTCTACATCACAGTGTCTACTCTGTGTCCCTGTCAACATCTACAGGAAGACAATCACTTGCTCCATGTCACTCTCGTCTACGTCACAGTGTCTACTCTGTGTCCCTGTCAACATCTACAGGAAGACAATCACTGGCTCCATGTCATTCTCTACATCACATTGTCTACTCTGTGTCCCTGTCAACATCTACAGGAAGACGATCACTGGCCCCATGTCACTCTCGTCTACGTCACAGTGTCTACTCTGTGTCCCTGTCAACATCTACAGGAAGACGATCACTGGCCCCATGTCATTCTCTACACCACAGTCTCTACTCTGTGTCCCTGTCAACATCTACAGGAAGACAATCACTGGCTCCATGTCATTCTCTACGTCACAGTGTCTACTCTGTGTCCCTGTCAACATCTACAGGAAGACGATCACTGGCCGCATGTCACTCTCGTCTACGTCACAGTATGTATGCTGTGATCTTATAAACATGGATGCTAGCCTCTCTCTGGTCGGTTCATCTCGGTATTCAACTGCCTCCTCGCCTGGACTCTCTCTACAAATTACCCCAAACGCCACATATATTGTATATTGTTATATAAGTTGATACTACGAACACTTATATGGATGAACGATTTAAATGACTTCCTATACTATTTCAATAATCACACTGAGTCAAGTGGAATATTGGAAGAATAAATGAATGAATGAATGAATGGAAGAATAAATGAATAGAAGAATGAATGAATGAATGAATGAATGGATGAATGAATGAATGAATGAATGGAAGAATGAATGAATGGATGAATGAATGGAAGGATGAATGGAAGAATGAATGGATGAATGGAAGAATGAATGAATGGAAGAATGAATGAATGAATGAATGGAAGAATTAATGAATGAATGAATGGAAGAATGAATGAATGGAAGAATGAATGAATGGAAGAATGAATGAATGCATGAATGAATGGAAGAATGAATGAATGAATGAATGAAAGTGAATGCATGAATGAATGAATGGAAGAATGAATGAATGAAATGAATGAAATGAATGAAATGAATGAAATGAATGAATGAATGAACGAACGAACGAACGAACGAACGAACGAACGAACGAACGAACGAACGAACGAACGGAATGAATGAATGAATGAATGAATGAATGAATGAATGAATGAATGAATGAATGAATGAATGAATGAATGAAATGAAATGAAATAAATGGAATGGAATGGAATGAAATGAATGGAAGGAAGGAATGAATGAATCCTTACCGCTGTGAGGCCATAATTCGGCAGTAGCAGACGCAAACGGTGATCAGGATGCAGAACACAAAGAGGCACAACACTGTCAGCAGCCCCATGTTGATGGACTGATGGAGATCCCGCTCATCACTCTTCTCTTCATCTACATACACACAAAACAAGAACCAAGAAATGCTCATTTTGAATATGTCCTGTGTTAACTTTGTGTTGACATCAACTACAGCTGCTGAAAGTGTTACATTAGGGCAGAGACGTTATCAGTGGTTCATACGCTCAAGTCTAACCTGTTCAAGTACAACATAGATGGATGATTCCAGTCCGTTCATGTATCACCACAGAACAGGGAATGGACAGCAGAAGACTTGCACCTACAACTAAGTTTGGCATGTGGATGCTTTCAGTGGTTATTCAGAATGTGTAAAGGGAAGCTTGCTCTCACGTCTATTTCTATTAATATACAGAAAACCTGGTTAGATATTCACCTCGTAGACATGTGTAAATGTCACATTCAGCTAAATAATTCCATTGGTTATGCGTGATCTCCCCTCTATTTTTATTAATACAAAGAGAACTTATTCACCATGTGGACATGTGTCAATGTCACATTCAGCTGAAGTACAGTTGGCTCTACAGGAAGGTTCACATCCAAGTGTGGTCATGTTACACCCTCTGAAGCACATCCCTGTCATCTGATCACAGTCTCCATCAATACACACACCACATGCCTTGTTGCAGTGTTCACCATAGAATCCTGGATTACATCGTTTATCAAAGGGTTCTTTCTTTGGTAGACAGGTCTTATTGAGACATTTGTCAGAACAATGTTTGCAGTCTCTGTCTACATGTCCAGGTACACAACCACCTTCACAACCTCTGGTAGTGTTCGTCTCCTGTTCACAGTTCGGACCGGGAAATGAAGGATGACACTGCGTGCATGTTCCTGTTATTCTGTTGCATGTCTTACATCCTCTGTGACATGTCTTGCAGCCAGACCCATAGTAGGAGTCTACACATCCAGACACACAGGAGGAGCCCACCTGACAATATCCTCCATCACACCCACCTGGACATGCTGTACAGCCACCTCCTGGGTTGTAACATGGCCTGCCACACCCCGGGCCTTGGTATCCTGGGACACAACCCTCAGTGCAATTATCATTGCCATTTATTGAAAGTTTACATTTCTTGTTTCGACAATTTTCGTTGCAAATAGAACTGCACTTCTGATCAAAATACCCAGGTTCACACTCAGAGTTGCAATACCCTGTGGTGCTGTCACACTTTGAACAGTGTTGGTCTTCTTTGCATTTGGCAGCTGGAAATGATGGCAAAAATGTATATTACTGAAGCATGTTTCTGCAAAAAAGCGTTAAAAAGTCAAAAATATAAGTATACAATGTTTGAATTAATTCTGTTAAATAATTAAAACTGGCCCTTGCGATTGGCGATATGACATGCTTAGTTTTACAACTACAGCTGATGATGATACTAGGAGGAATGATGTTATCTATAGAACAGTGGATGTTACAGATATAAATTTCATTACATGTCAGAAATCTAAAAAGTTTAAATAATAAAATCTATCAAACAGGAAATATTCATAATGTCTTTACCACGGGTGTACATCAGTATGCACGCTACGCACAGAATTGTCATCGGTGCCATATCACCTGAAACAAAACGTATACAATACATTTAAGATACATATAGGTGTTCAGTGTGAGAAATCCGGCATAAATCACAGAATGTTGATATACATCACAGAAACTAAGTTTGTTCCATAAGCATTACTTCTTATAACAAAACAACACGAAATGCTCACTTGGTTAGAAACACACGTTGGTGCAATGAGTATAGCAGTATGTTTACTGTTGTTAGCGGCCGAGCTCCACCTCCCCAGGATCTCAGTGTACACCGTCTGAATGTGTCTTGTGACTGTGAAGCTTGGAAGTGAGGATGTTATAACTTCCTTCATTGAAACACACTAACTATATGGGTGTGTGGAGGAAATTATTTCTTTACAACAGGCGACATTGTGTTTCAAACCACTTGCTTGGTCAATGAGAGGAAATTACCTTTTATGGGCCATAGGTTTTAAACGTAGATTCAAAGCCAAATGTTGGTCTTGAAAATATATGTATCCACCCAATTCGCATTTGACTTTGTTTTTTTGTAAAACATCATAATTAGCAACATGTCTCTCCAGTAAATGTTCGTCCTTACACGATATGAGTTTGTTTAAAGTCAATTCATAATCCAGCATCTCACACAGAACATCTCACATCTCTCCAGGTAACAGTGCTCATACCTAAGTTGTCCTTATATGTGTGTTATAATTTAAGATATGCATGTTTCACAATGTCAATACATAGAAAACAAGATGGGTCCAAAGGGAATGTCAGCACAACTTCTACTGAACAACTGCACTTCTGAAAACACAAAGATTTGATCTCTCTGTGCTACATCTCACATCCCTATCACATCACACTCAACAAACAAACACCACAACACTCACATCACAACACACACAATGGAAACAAACACCACTACACTCACATCACAACACACTCATGGGAAACAGCACCACAACAGTCACATCACAACACACTCATGGGAAACAAACACCACAACACTCACATCACAACATACTCATGGGAAACAGCACCACAACAGTCACATCACAACATACTCATGGGAAACAAACACCACAGCACTCACATCACAACACACTCATGGGAAACAAACACCACAACACTCACATCACAACACACTCATGGGAAATAAACACCACAACACTCACATCACAATACACTCATGGGAAACAAACACCACAACACTCACATCACAACACACTCATGGGAAACAGCACCACAACAGTCACATCACAACACACTCATGGGAAACACACACCACTACACTCACATCACAACATACTCATGGGAAATAAACACCACAACACTCACATCACAATACACTCATGGGAAACAAACACCACAACACTCACATCACAACACACTCATGGGAAACAGCACCACAACAGTCACATCACAATACACTCATGGGAAACACACACCACTACACTCACATCACAACACACTCATGGGAAACAGCACCACAACAGTCACATCACAACACACTCATGGGAAACAAACACCACAACACTCACATCACAACATACTCATGGGAAACAGCACCACAACAGTCACATCACAACATACTCATGGGAAACAAACACCACAGCACTCACATCACAACACACTCATGGGAAACAAACACCACAACACTCACATCACAACACACTCATGGGAAACAAACACCACAACACTCACATCACAACACACTCATGGGAAATAAACACCACAACACTCACATCACAATACACTCATGGGAAACAAACACCACAACACTCACATCACAACACACTCATGGGAAACAAACACCACCACACTCACATCACAACACACTCATGGGAAACAAACACCACAACACTCACATCACAACACACTCATGGGAAACAAACACCACAACACTCACATCACAACACACTCATGGGAAACAAACACCACAACAGTCACATCACAATACACTCATGGGAAACACACACCACTACACTCACATCACAACACACTCATGGGAAACAGCACCACAACAGTCACATCACAACACACTCATGGGAAACAAACACCACAACACTCACATCACAACATACTCATGGGAAACAGCACCACAACAGTCACATCACAACATACTCATGGGAAACAAACACCACAACACTCACATCACAACACACTCATGGGAAACAAACACCACAACACTCACATCACAACACACTCATGGGAAACAAACACCACAACACTCACATCACAACACACTCATGGGAAATAAACACCACAACACTCACATCACAATACACTCATGGGAAACAAACACCACAACACTCACATCACAACACACTCATGGGAAACAAACACCACCACACTCACATCACAACACACTCATGGCAAACAAACACCACAACAGTCACATCACAACACACTCATGGCAAACAAACACCACAACAGTCACATCACAACACACTCATGGGAAACAAACACCACAACACTCACATCACAAAACACTCATGGGAAACAAACAACACAACACTCACATCACAATACACTCATGGGAAACAAACACCACAACACTCACATCACAACACACTCATGGGAAACACACACCACAACACCCACATCACAACACACTCATGGAAAACAAACACCACAACACTCACATCACAACACACTCATGGGAAACAAACACCACAACACTCACATCACAACATACTCATGAGAAACACACACCACAACACTCACATCACAACACACTCATGGAAAACAAACACCACAACACTCACATCACATCACAATCATGGGAAACAAACACCACAACACTCACATCACAACACACTCATGGGAAACAAACGCCACAACACTCACATCACAATACACTCATGGGAAACAAACACCACAACACTCACATCACAATACACTCATGGAAAACAAACACCACAACACTCACATCACGTCACAATCATGGGAAACAAACACCACATCACTCACATCACAACACACTCATGGGAAACAAACACCACAACACTCACATCACAACATATTCATTGGAAACAAACACCACAACACTCACATCACAACACACTCAATGGAAACATGCACGGCCAACACTCGAATCATGTGTTAGATGGCTTAAGTTGGTGTGTGTGAAATGACTGATGCGGACATAATGATGAACAATATGGGGCTCTGTTTTATACACAAACGATTTAAAATATTTACTTATTAATTTGGTTGTGTTGCGGAGCTATTTCCGTTGTTTATAAACAGCAACACAGAACAAACCTGTTTTAGGTAAAGTATACATATTCGTTTTATCTTTTAACAAATCTGAGACATTGCTCAATGTCATCATTTTAAATGAACTACTTTATGAAAAACTTTCATTGATTCGATTACTCATAAATCCATGATAGGCATTGTTGGTCAGTATCAACACAAACTATTGAATCTAGGTCGTGTCAAATGCATTGAACATTTTCAACATCTCCAACAAATAGCGCGTATGGTGTGGGTCAATAATAAGGAAATATTTACTGTGGCTTCTGCAGGGGACAGACGGACGGTGATACGCCGACAGCCCTCTGTGGAGGAAGTATTTAATACCTTTTCAACAAGAAAAATATAAAGCACACTTGTGTTGTTTGAAAGCTAATGAATACGCGGAAATTAAAATGGATGTGTCATAATGTAGTTTCATTCAAAATGTAAATAAAAAGACAATGCGGGCTACATGGTAAATATGCTTGTTGTAGAATTCAAGGTGGTGAAAGTTTCAGCTGTCAATATAACTGGTGAGAACATACATATACACCAGCACATGTAGGATTACAACTAATGACGAGGACAGTGTACATTCAAGTTGTCAACGTAGTAGACAGTGGAGGCGAACATACATATACACCAGCACATGTAGGATTACAACTAATGACGAGGACAGTGTACATTCAAGTTGTCAACGTAGTAGACAGTGGAGGCGAACATACATATACACTAGCACATGTAGGATTACAACTAATGACGAGGACAGTGTACATTCAAGTTGTCAACGTAGTAGACAGTGGAGGCGAACATACATATACACCAGCACATGTAGGATTACAACTAATGACGAGGACAGTGTACATTCAAGTTGTCAACGTAGTAGACAGTGGAGGCGAACATACATATACACTAGCACATGTAGGATTACAACTAATGACGAGGACAGTGTACATTCAAGTTGTCAACGTAGTAGACAGTGGAGGAGAACATACATATACACCAGCACATGTAGGATTACAACTAATGACGAGGACAGTGTACATTCAGGTTGTCAACGTAGTAGACAGTAGAGGCGAACATACTTATACACCAGCACATGTAGGATTACAACTAATGACGAGGACAGTGTACATTCAAGTTGTCAACGTAGTAGACAGTGGAGGAGAACATACATATACACCAGCACATGTAGGATTACAACTAATGACGAGGACAGTGTACATTCAAGTTGTCAACGTAGTAGACAGTGGAGGCGAACATACATATACACCAGCACATGTAGGATTACAACTGATGACGAGGACAGTGTACATTCAAGTTGTCAACGTAGTAGACAGTGGAGGCGAACATACTTATACACCAGCACATGTAGGATTACAACTAATGACGAGGACAGTGTACATTCAAGTTGTCAACGTAGTAGACAGTGGAGGCGAACATACATACACACCAGCACATGTAGGATTACAACTAATGACGAGGACAGTGTACATTCAAGTTGTCAACGTAGTAGACAGTGGAGGCGAACATACATATACACCAGCACATGTAGGATTACAACTAATGACGAGGACAGTGTACATTCAAGTTGTCAACGTAGTAGACAGTGGAGGCGAACATACATATACACCAGCACATGTAGGATTACAACTAATGACGAGGACAGTGTACATTCAAGTTGTCAACGTAGTAGACAGTGGAGGCGAACATACATATACACCAGCACATGTAGGATTACAACTAATGACGAGGACAGTGTACATTCAAGTGTTCAACGTAGTAGACAGTGGAGGCGAAGATACATATACACCAGCACATGTAGGATTACAACTAATGACGAGGACAGTGTACATTCAAGTTGTCAACGTAGTAGACAGTGGAGGCGAACATACATATACACCAGCACATGTAGGATTACAACTAATGACGAGGACAGTGTACATTCAAGTTGTCAACGTAGTAGACAGTGGAGGCGAACATACTTATACACCAGCACATGTAAGATTACAACTAATGGCGAGGACAGTGTACATTCAAGTTGTCAACGTAGTAGACAGTAGAGGCGAACATACATATACACCAGCACATGTAGGATTACAACTAATGACGAGGACAGTGTACATTCAAGTTGTCAACGTAGTAGACAGTGGAGGAGAACATACATATACACCAGCACATGTAGGATTACAACTAATGACGAGGACAGTGTACATTCAAGTTGTCAACGTAGTAGACAGTGGAGGCGAACATACTTATACACCAGCACATGTAGGATTACAACTAATGACGAGGACAGTGTACATTCAAGTTGTCAACGTAGTAGACAGTGGAGGCGAACATACATATACACCAGCACATGTAGGATTACAACTAATGACGAGGACAGTGTACATTCAAGTTGTCAACGTAGTAGACAGTGGAGGCGAACATACATATACACCAGCACATGTAGGATTACAACTAATGACGAGGACAGTGTACATTCAAGTTGTCAACGTAGTAGACAGTGGAGGCGAACATACATATACACCAGCACATGTAGGATTACAACTGATGACGAGGACAGTGTACATTCAGGTTGTCAACGTAGTAGACAGTGGAGGGGAACATACTTATACACCAGCACATGTAGGATTACAACTAATGACGAGGACAGTGTACATTCAGGTTGTCAACGTAGTAGACAGTGGAGGCGAACATACATATACACCAGCACATGTAGGATTACAACTGATGACGAGGACAGTGTACATTCAAGTTGTCAACGTAGTAGACAGTGGAGGCGAACATACTTATACACCAGCACATGTAGGATTACAACTAATGGCGAGGACAGTGTACATTCAAGTTGTCAACGTAGTAGACAGTGGAGGCGAACATACATATACACCAGCACATGTAGGATTACAACTGATGACGAGGACAGTGTACATTCAAGTTGTCAACGTAGTAGACAGTGGAGGCGAACATACATATACACCAGCACATGTAGGATTACAACTGATGACGAGGACAGTGTACATTCAGGTTGTCAACGTAGTAGACTGTGGAGGCGAACATACATATACACCAGCACATGTAGGATTACAACTAATGACGAGGACAGTGTACATTCAAACTGTCAACGTAGTAGACAGTGGAGGCGAACATACATATACACTAGCACATGTAGGATTACAACTAATGACGAGGACAGTGTACATTCAAGCTGTCAACGTAGTAGACTGTGGAGGCGAACATACTTATACACCAGCACATGTAGGATTACAACTAATGACGAGGACAGTGTACATTCAAGTGTTCAACGTAGTAGACAGTGGAGGCGAACATACATATACACCAGCACATGTAGGATTACAACTAATGACGAAGACAGTGTACATTCAAGTTGTCAACGTAGTAGACAGTGGAGGCGAACATACATATACACCAGCACATGTAGGATTACAACTAATGACGAGGACAGTGTACATTCAAGTTGTCAATGTAGTAGACAGTGGAGGCGAACATACATATACATCAGCACATGTAGGATTACAACTAATGACGAGGACAGTGTACATTCAAGTTGTCAATGTAGTAGACAGTGGAGGCGAACATACATATACACCAGCACATGTAGGATTACAACTAATGACGAAGACAGTGTACATTCAAGTTGTCAATGTAGTAGACAGTGGAGGCGAACATACATATACACCAGCACATGTAGGATTACAACTAATGACGAGGACAGTGTACATTCAAGTTGTCAACGTAGTAGACAGTGGAGGCGAACATACATATACACCAGCACATGTAGGATTACAACTAATGGCGAGGACAGTGTACATTCAAGTTGTCAACGTAGTAGACAGTGGAGGCGAACATACATATACACCAGCACATGTAGGATTACAACTAATGACGAGGACAGTGTACATTCAAGTTGTCAACGTAGTAGACAGTGGAGGCGAACATACATATACACCAGCACATGTAGGATTACAACTAATGACGAGGACAGTGTACATTCAAGTTGTCAATGTAGTAGACAGTGGAGGCGAACATACATATACACCAGCGCATGTAGGATTACAACTAATGACGAGGACAGTGTACATTCAAGTTGTCAACGTAGTAGACAGTGGAGGCGAACATACATATGCACCAGCACATGTAGGATTACAACTAATGACGAGGACAGTGTACATTCAAGTTGTCAACGTAGTAGACAGTGGAGGCGAACATACATACACACCAGCACATGTAAGATTACAACTAATGACGAGGACAGTGTACATTCAAGTTGTCAACATAGTAGACAGTGGAGGCGAACATACATACACACCAGCACATGTAGGATTACAACTAATGACGAGGACAGTGTACATTCAGGTTGTCAACGTAGTAGACAGTGGAGGCGAACATACATACACACCAGCACATGTAGGATTACAACTAATGACGAGGACAGTGTACATTCAAGTTGTCAACGTAGTAGACAGTGGAGGCGAACATACATATACACCAGCACATGTAGGATTACAACTAATGACGAGGACAGTGAACATTCAAGTTGTCAACGTAGTAGACTGTGGAGGCGAACATACATATACACCAGCACATGTAGGATTACAACTAATGCCAAGGACAGTTTACATTCAAGTTGTCAACGTAGTAGACAGTGGAGGCGAACATACATATACACCAGCACATGTAGGATTACAACTAATGACGAGGACAGTGTACATTCAAGTTGTCAACGTAGTAGACTGTGGAGGCGAACATACATATACACCAGCACATGTAGGATTACAACTCATGACGAGGACAGTGTACATTCAAGTTGTCAATTTAGTAGACAGTGGAGGCGAACATACATATACACCAGCACATGTAGGATTACAACTAATGACGAGGACAGTGTACATTCAAGTTGTCAACGTAGTAGACTGTGGAGGCGAACATACATACACACCAGCACATGTAGGATTACAACTAATGACGAGGACAGTGTACATTCAAGTTGTCAACGTAGTAGACAGTGGAGGCGAACATACATACACACCAGCACTTGTAGGATTACAACTAATGACGAGGACAGTGTACATTCAAGTTGTCAACGTAGTAGACAGTGGAGGCGAACATACATACACACCAGCACATGTAAGATTACAACTAATGACGAGGACAGTGTACATTCAAGTTGTCAACGTAGTAGACAGTGGAGGCGAACATACATACACACCAGCACATGTAAGATTACAACTAATGACGAGGACAGTGTACATTCAAGTTGTCAACGTAGTAGACAGTGGAGGCGAACATACATACACACCAGCACATGTAAGATTACAACTAATGACGAGGACAGTGTACATTCAAGTTGTCAACGTAGTAGACAGTGGAGGCGAACATACATATACACCAGCACATGTAGGATTACAACTAATGACGAGGACAGTGTACATTCAAGTTGTCAACGTAGTAGACAGTGGAGGCGAACATACATACACACCAGCACATGTAAGATTACAACTAATGACGAGGACAGTGTACATTCAAGTTGTCAACGTAGTAGACAGTGGAGGCGAACATACATACACACCAGCACATGTAGGATTACAACTAATGACGAGGACAGTGTACATTCAAGTTGTCAACGTAGTAGACAGTGGAGGCGAACATACATATACACCAGCACATATAGGATTACAACTGATGACGAGGACAGTGTACATTCAAGTTGTCAATGTAGTGGACAGTGGAGGCGAAGATACATACACACCAGCACATGTAGGATTACAACTAATGACGAGGACAGTGTACATTCAAGTTGTCAACGTAGTAGACAGTGGAGGCGAACATACATATACACCAGCACATGTAGGATTACAACTAATGACGAGGACAGTGTACATTCAAGTTGTCAACGTAGTAGACAGTGGAGGCGAACATACATATACACCAGCACATGTAGGATTACAACTAATGACGAGGACAGTGTACATTCAAGTTGTCAACGTAGTAGACAGTGGAGGCGAACATACATATACCCTAGCACATGTAAGATTACAACTAATGACGAGGACAGTGTACATTCAAGTTGTCAACGTAGTAGACAGTGGAGGCGAACATACATATACCCTAGCACATGTAAGATTACAACTAATGACGAGGACAGTGTACATTCAAGTTGTCAACGTAGTAGACAGTGGAGGAGAACATACACGGTTGATGGGTTAATGGCTTAATGAAGAAAAACACATAGGTTGGCGTTTTGTCCGTTGTTGTCTCGTCACGTCACGTGACATTACATGCCTGATAATTTATTAGAGAACATGTCCTTATATGTATGATATGTCTCATAACACCATGATGTGTCTCATAACACCATGATGTACACATTGTACCCATGTCGGGATTCGAACCCGGGTCTTCAGCGAACGCTTTAACGACTACGCTCCCCGACACACACACACACACACACACACACACACACACACACACACACACACACACACACACACACACACACACACACACACACACACACACACACACACACACACACACACACACACACACACACACACACATGCACGCACGCACGCAAGCACACACGCACACCTTCATGCACGTTGCTATCATATTTAACGCAACGTTAAACACCACTTCACCTCACCTTTAAAGATACATATTGTATATAGAGATATAATGTATCTATATATGTGCTTGTGTGTCAGACAATGTCTCATGTAGTGTGTTTTGTCAGGTTTACCATGTGAGAAATACGACCCTCGACTGTACCAAGGCCTGATGATCGTGGATTTAAGCCTGGCTTTGATTACTGTTTGTCATCACCGTATTACGTGCAGTGGCTGCTCCATCAAAGTACCACATGTTGTGCTGCGGGCAATATAGCTCTGTAGTCGGCATTTTAAAAACAAACAAACATATTTTAGTAACAATTGTTATTTGTTACTTGACAATGAATTAATAGAAACACGTATCCAGTATATCAAGCTAATAAGGGCAGTTATCCACCACATCAATTCGTGATTTGATATTTCATATTGCCAACAGATATGACACACATATTATGGCTCTTTTCGAAAGCGGAACATATTTCTTCAGCTCGTTAAACTGAACATACACATTGTATAACGCACGGAGACTGACCACGAGGAAATGTTTCCTTCTGAAACCACAAACATCCCATTGACTGTGACGCTGGTTTGTGAACAACTCATTCAGTTATTGTTACCTTCGACTCGGGGTATGGATGGTATGTTTGTGTGTGATATCTAGAGAAGGCAGAACACTACTCTGTATCATGATGTATTGTACACTACGTCTCGGTGTATGGATAGCGTGTTTGTCTGTGATATCATCTGGAGTCCATGTCCTGCTCCCTGTATCATGATGTATTGTACACTACGTCTCGGTGTATGGATAGCGTGTTTGTCTGTGATATCTTCTGGAGTCCATGTCCTGCTCCCTGTATCATGGTGTATTGTACACTACGTCTCGGGTTTGGATGGAGTGTTTCTCTGTGATATCTTCAGAAGTCCATGTCCTACTCTCTGTATCATGGTGCATTGTACTCTACGCCTCGGGGTATACACGGCGTGTTTGTCTGTGATATCTTCTGGAGTCCATGTCCTGCTCCCTGTATCAAGTTGTATTGTACACTACGTCTCGGTGTATGCATGGCGTGTTTGTCTGTGATATCTTCTGGAGTCAATGTCATGTTCCTTTAAGACGACGTAGTCATGAGTCTATTGACATTTCTGTGTCGGTCAAATGAGGAAACATAAAGCACATGCCTTCAGTTTAGCTCGACCAGACCTCCAGCTCATAATCATATGTACATGAACAACTGCAATTCGTTCACCAGGCGAACCTTAAAAGTGTATGTTAATACAAACGGAAATTCCCAGTAGAAATACACGTTAATGAGCTCACCGGGATATAGTTCCACCACGACCCACTAGTCAATGCTGTCCTGTAGGTTGACTGTGCGTGGCTGTATGATAACAGTGACGATATAGATGAAATCACATGTACCATTTTACCCAGAAAAGTAGGATTTGTTGAATTGAGTTTCGTTCACATAGGATTTATTACATCCTGCAGCGAAAGAAGCATTGCTGTCTCATCAAAACCGACTATGCTGTCGAGTTTGTGATGTTTCAGCATGACTATTTACCCTATTTACACTGTTGTACTATTCGTCTGTTGCGTATAATGTTCGAGTGACTTTGAAATTCATACCTAGCACCTTTTGATCCATACACTGTGCTCGTGTGTCGGTTTACTGGTGGCGTTTGCGGGAAGAGTGGGGTTGCCTGGTCTAAGAATGTACCGCACTGCTGGGCAAAAGACATTATACACTTAAAAACTGGATTGGACCAAAACATGACAAATATTGTCATAATGTGACTAACGGAACACAATCGCCGAAACAATGCAAACTGAAGGTTCAGAACACAACCCTAATACCAAATCAAAAACATCATCATAGAATAACCATTTCTTGTTTCAAGCACCATCACACATGGCTGTCTACATTCTTTTGTCCGACACTTTAAGTGAGAATAACCATTTCTTGTTTCAAGCACCATCACACATGGCTGTCTGCATTCTTTTGTCCGACACTTTAAGTGAGAATAACCATTTCTTGTTTCAAGCACCATCACACATGGCTGTCTGCATTCTTTTGTCCGACACTTTAAGTGAGAATAACCATTTCTTGTTTCAAGCACCATCACACATGGCTGTCTACATTCTTTTGTCCGACACTTTAAGTGAGAATAACCATTTCTTGTTTCAAGCACCATCACACATGGCTGTCTGCATTCTTTTGTCCGACACTTAAAGTGAGAATAACCATTTCTTGTTTCAAACACCATCACACATGGCTGTCTACATTCTTTTGTCCGACACTTTAAGTGAGAATAACCATTTCTTGTTTCAAGCACCATCACACATGGCTGTCTACATTCTTTTGTCCGACACTTTAAGTGAGAATTACCATTTCTTGTTTCATGCACCATCACACCTGGCTGTCTACATTCTTTTGTCCGACACTTTAAGTGAGAATAACCATTTCTTCTTTCAAACACCATCACACATGGCTGTCTACATTCTTTTGTCCGACACATTAAGTGAGAATAACCATTTCTTGTTTCAAGCACCATCACACATGGCTGTCTACATTCTTTTGTCCGACACTTTAAGTGAGAATAACCATTTCTTGTTTCAAGCACCATCACACATGGCTGTCTACATTCTTTTGTCCGACACTTTAAGTGAGAATAACCATTTCTTGTTTCAAGCACCATCACACATGGCTGTCTACATTCTTTTGTCCGACACTTTAAGTGAGAATAACCATTTCTTGTTTCAAGCACCATCACACATGGCTGTCTGCTTTTTTTTGTCCGACACTTTAAGTGAGAATAACCATTTCTTGTTTCAAGCACCATCACACATGGCTGTCTACATTCTTTTGTCCGACACTTTAAGTGAGAAAAACAATTTCTTGTTTCATGCACCATCACACTTGGCTGTCTACATTCTTTTGTCCGACACTTTAAGTGAGAATAACCATTTCTTGTTTCAAGCACCATCACACATGGCTGTCTACATTCTTTTGTCCGACACTTTAAGTGAGAATAACCATTTCTTATTTCATGCACCATCACTCATGGCTGTCTACATTCTTTTGTCCGACACTTTAAGTGAGAATAACCATTTCTTGTTTCAAGCACCATCACACATGGCTGTCTTCATTCTTTTGTCCGACACTTTAAGTGAGAATAACCATTTCTTGTTTCATGCACCATCACACATGGCTGTCTACATTCTTTTGTCCGACACTTTAAGTGAGAATAACCATTTCTTGTTTCAAACACCATCACACATGGCTGTCTACATTCTTTTGTCCGACACTTTAAGTGAGAATAACCATTTCTTGTTTCAAGCACCATCACACATGGCTGTCTGCATTCTTTTGTCCGACACTTTAAGTGAGAATAGCCATTTCTTGTTTCATGCACCATCACTGATGGCTGTCTACATTCTTTTATCCGACACTTTAAGTGAGAATAACCATTTCTTGTTTCAAGCACCATCACACATGGCTGTCTGCATTCTTTTGTCCGACACTTTAAGTGAGAATAACAATTTCTTGTTTCAAGCACCATCACACATGACTGTCTACATTCTTTTGTCCGACACTTTAAGTGAGAATTACCATTTCTTGTTTCATGCACCATCACACATGGCTGTCTACATTCTTTTGTCCGACACTTTAAGTGAGAATAACCATTTCTTCTTTCAAGCACCATCACACATGGCTGTCTACATTCTTTTGTCCGACACTTTAAGTGAGAATAACCATTTCTTGTTTCAAGCACCATCACACATGGCTGTCTACATTCTTTTGTCCGACACTTTAAGTGAGAATTACCATTTCTTGTTTCATGCACCATCACACATGGCTGTCTACATTCTTTTGTCCGACACTTTAAGTGAGAATAACCATTTCTTGTTTCAAACACCATCACACATGGCTGTCTACATTCTTTTGTCCGACACTTTAAGTGAGAATTACCATTTCTTGTTTCATGCACCATCACACATGGCTGTCTACATTCTTTTGTCCGACACTTTAAGTGAGAATAACCATTTCTTGTTTCAAGCACCATCACACATGGCTGTCTGCATTCTTTTGTCCGACACTTTAAGTGAGAATAACCATTTCTTGTTTCAAGCACCATCACACATGGCTGTCTGCATTCTTTTGTCCGACACTTTAAGTGAGAATTACCATTTCTTGTTTCATGCACCATCACACATGGCTGTCTACATTCTTTTGTCCGACACTTTAAGTGAGAATAACCATTTCTTGTTTCATGCACCATCACACATGGCTGTCTATATATTTTTGTCCGACACTTTAAGTGAGAATTACCATTTCTTGTTTCAAGCACCATCACACATGGCTGTCTACATTCTTTTGTCCGACACTTTAAGTGAGAATTACCATTTCTTGTTTCATGCACCATCACACATGGCTGTCTACATTCTTTTGTCCGACACTTGAAGTGAGAATAACCATTTCTTGTTTCATGCACCATCACACATGGCTGTCTATATATTTTTGTCCGACACTTTAAGTGAGAATAACCATTTCTTGTTTCAAGCACCATCACACTTGGCTGTCTACATTCTTTGTCCGACACTTTAAGTGAGAATTACCATTTCTTGTTTCAAGCACCATCACACATGGCTGTCTACATTCTTTTGTCCGACACTTTAAGTGATAATTACAATTTCTTGTTTCAAGCACCATCACACATGGCTGTCTACATTCTTTTGTCCGACACTTTAAGTGAGAATAATCATTTCTTGTTTCAAACACCATCACACATGGCTGTCTACATTCTTTTGTCCGACACTTTATGTGAGAATAACCATTTCTTGTTTCAAGCACCATCACACATGGCTGTCTACATTCTTTTGTCCGACACTTTAAGTGAGAATTACCATTTCTTGTTTCATGCACCATCACACATGGCTGTCTACATTCTTTTGTCCGACACTTGAAGTGAGAATAACCATTTCTTGTTTCATGCACCATCACACATGGCTGTCTATATATTTTTGTCCGACACTTTAAGTGAGAATAACCATTTCTTGTTTCAAGCACCATCACACTTGGCTGTCTACATTCTTTGTCCGACACTTTAAGTGAGAATTACCATTTCTTGTTTCAAGCACCATCACACATGGCTGTCTACATTCTTTTGTCCGACACTTTAAGTGATAATTACAATTTCTTGTTTCAAGCACCATCACACATGGCTGTCTACATTCTTTTGTCCGACACTTTAAGTGAGAATAATCATTTCTTGTTTCAAGCACCATCACACATGGCTGTCTACATTCTTTTGTCCGACACTTTAAGTGAGAATAATCATTTCTTGTTTCAAACACCATCACACATGGCTGTCTACATTCTTTTGTCCGACACTTTAAGTGAGAATAACCATTTCTTGTTTCAAGCACCATCACAGATGGCTGTCTGCATTCTTTGGTCGGAAACTTTAAGTGAGAATAACCATTTCTTGTTTCATGCACCATCACTCATGGCTGTCTATATTCTTTTATCCGACACTTTAAGTGAGAATAACCATTTCTTGTTTCAAGCACCATCACACATGGCTGTCTGCATTCTTTTGTCCCACACTTTAAGTGAGAATAAAAATTTCTTGTTTCAAACACCATCACACATGGCTGTCTACATTCTTTTGTCCGACACTTTATGTGAGAATAACCATTTCTTGTTTCAAGCACTATCACACATGGCTGTCTGCATTCTTTGGTCGGAAACTTTAAGTGAGAATAACCATTTCTTGTTTCATGCACCATCACTCATGGCTGTCTATATTCTTTTATCCGACACTTTAAGTGAGAATAACCATTTCTTGTTTCAAGCACCATCACACATGGCTGTCTGCATTCTTTTGTCCGACACTTTAAGTGAGAATAACAATTTCTTGTTTCAAACACCATCACACATGGCTGTCTACATTCTTTTGTCTGACACTTTAAGTGAGAATAACCATTTCTTGTTTCAAGCACCATCACACATGGCTGTCTACATTCTTTTGTCCGACACTTTAAGTGAGAATAACCATTTCTTGTTTCAAGCACCATCACACATGGCTGTCTACATTCTTTTGTCCGACACTTTAAGTGAGAATAACAATTTCTTGTTTCAAGCACCATCACACATGGCTGTCTACATTCTTTTGTCCGACACTTTAAGTGAGAATTACCATTTCTTGTTTCATGCACCATCACACATGGCTGTCTACATTCTTTTGTCCGACACTTGAAGTGAGAATAACCATTTCTTGTTTCAAACACCATCACACATGGCTGTCTACATTCTTTTGTCCGACACTTTAAGTGAGAATAACCATTTCTTGTTTCAAGCACCATCACACATGGCTGTCTACATTCTTTTGTCCGACACTTTAAGTGAGAATTACCATTTCTTGTTTCAAGCACCATCACACATGGCTGTCTACATTCTTTTGTCCGACACTTTAAGTGAGAATAACCATTTCTTGTTTCAAGCACCATCACACATGGCTGTCTGCATTCTTTTGTCCGACACTTTAAGTGAGAATAACCATTTCTTGTTTCAAGCACCATCACACATGGCTGTCTACATTCTTTTGTCCGACACTTTAAGTGAGAATAACCATTTCTTGTTTCAAACACCATCACACATGGCTGTCTACATTCTTTTGTCCGACACTTTAAGTGAGAATAAGAATTTCTTGTTTCAAACACCATCACACATGGCTGTCTACATTCTTTTGTCCGACACATTAAGTGAGAATAACCATTTCTTGTTTCAAGCACCATCACACATGGCTGTCTACATTCTTTTGTCCGACACTTTAAGTGAGAATAACCATTTCTTGTTTCAAGCACCATCACACATGGCTGTCTTCATTCTTTTGTCCGACACTTTAAGTGAGAATAACCATTTCTTGTTTCAAGCACCATCACACATGGCTGTCTACATTCTTTTGTCCGACACTTTAAGTGAGAATAACCATTTCTTGTTTCAAGCACCATCACACATGGCTGTCTACATTCTTTTGTCCGACACTTTAAGTGAGAATAACCATTTCTTGTTTCAAGCACCATCACACATGGCTGTCTACATTCTTTTGTCCGACACTTTAAGTGAAAATAACCATTTCTTGTTTCAAGCACCATCACACATGGCTGTCTACATTCTTTTGTCCGACACTTTAAGTGATAATTACAATTTCTTGTTTCAAGCACCATCACACATGGCTGTCTACATTCTTTTGTCCGACACTTTAAGTGAGAATAACAATTTCTTGTTTCAAACACCATCACACATGGCTGTCTACATTCTTTTGTCCGACACATTAAGTGAGAATAACCATTTCTTGTTTCAAGCACCATCACACATGGCTGTCTACATTCTTTTGTCTGACACTTTAAGTGAGAATAACCATTTCTTGTTTCAAGCACCATCACACATGGCTGTCTACATTCTTTTGTCCGACACTTTAAGTGAGAATAACCATTTCTTGTTTCAAGCACCATCACACATGGCTGTCTACATTCTTTTGTCCGACACTTTAAGTGAGAATAACAATTTCTTCTTTCAAGCACCATCACACATGGCTGTCTACATTCTTTTGTCCGACACTTTAAGTGAGAATTACCATTTCTTGTTTCATGCACCATCACACATGGCTGTCTACATTCTTTTGTCCGACACTTTAAGTGAGAATAACCATTTCTTGTTTCAAACACCATCACACATGGCTGTCTACATTCTTTTGTCCGACACTTTAAGTGAGAATAACCATTTCTTGTTTCAAGCACCATCACACATGGCTGTCTGCATTCTTTTGTCCGACACTTTAATTGAGAACTACCATTTCTTGTTTCAAACACCATCACACATGGCTGTCTGCATTCTTTTGTCCCACACTTTAAGTGAGAATAAAAATTTCTTGTTTCAAACACCATCACACATGGCTGTCTACATTCTTTTGTCCGACACTTTAAGTGAGAATAACCATTTCTTGTTTCAAACACCATCACACATGGCTGTCTACATTCTTTTGTCCGACACTTTAAGTGAGAATAACCATTTCTTGTTTCATGCACCATCACACATGGCTGTCTACATTCTTTTGTCCGACACTTTAAGTGAGAATAACAATTTCTTGTTTCAAACACCATCACACATGGCTGTCTACATTCTTTTGTCCGACACTTTAAGTGAGAATAACCATTTCTTGTTTCAAGCACCATCACACATGGCTGTCTACATTCTTTTGTCCGACACTTTAAGTGAGAATAGCCATTTCTTGTTTCAAACACCATCACACATGGCTGTCTACATTCTTTTGTCCGACACTTTAAGTGAGAATAACAATTTCTTGTTTCAAGCACCATCACACATGACTGTCTACATTCTTTTGTCCGACACTTTAAGTGAGAATTACTATTTCTTGTTTCATGCACCATCACACATGGCTGTCTACATTCTTTTGTCCGACACTTTAAGTGAGAATAACCATTTCTTGTTTCAAGCACCATCACACATGGCTGTCTACATTCTTTTGTCCGACACTTTAAGTGAGAATAACCATTTCTTGTTTCAAGCACCATCACACATGGCTGTCTGCATTCTTTTGTCCGACACTTTAAGTGAGAATAACCATTTCTTGTTTCAAGCACCATCACACATGGCTGTCTGCATTCTTTTGTCCGACACTTTAAGTGAGAATTACCAGTTCTTGTTTCATGCACCATCACACATGGCTGTCTTCATTCTTTTGTCCGACACTTTAAGTGAGAATAACCATTTCTTGTTTCATGCACCATCACACATGGCTGTCTGCATTCTTTTGTCCGACACTTTAAGTGAGAATTACCATTTCTTGTTTCAAGCACCATCACACATGGCTGTCTACATTCTTTTGTCCAACACTTTAAGTGAGATTAACCATTTCTTGTTTCAAGCACCATCACACATGGCTGTCTACATTCTTTTGTCCGACACTTTAAGTGAGAATAACCATTTCTTGTTTCAAGCACCATCACACATGGCTGTCTACATTCTTTTGTCCGACACTTTAAGTGAGAATAACCATTTCTTGTTTCAAGCACCATCACACATGGCTATCTACATTCTTTTGTCCGACACTTTAAGTGAGAATAACCATTTCTTGTTTCAAGCACCATCACACATGGCTGTCTACATTCTTTTGTCCTACACTTTAAGTGAGAATAACCATTTCTTGTTTCAAGCACCATCACACATGGCTGTCTACATTCTTTTGTCCGACACTTTAAGTGAGAATAACCATTTCTTGTTTCAAGCACCATCACACATGGCTGTCTGCATTCTTTTGTCCGACACTTTAAGTGAGAATAACAATTTCTTGTTTCATGCACCATCACACTTGGCTGTGTGCATTCTTTTGTCCGATACTTTAAGTGAGAATAACCATTTCTTGTTTCAAGCACCATCACACATGGCTGTCTGCATTCTTTTGTCCGACACTTTAAGTGAGAATAACCATTTCTTGTTTCAAGCACCATCACACATGGCTGTCTGCATTCTTTTATCCGACACTTTAAGTGAGAATAACCATTTCTTGTTTCAAGCACCATCACACATGGCTATCTACATTCTTTTGTCCGACACTTTAAGTGAGAATAACCATTTCTTGTTTCAAGCACCATCACACATGGCTGTCTGCATTCTTTTGTCCGACACTTTAAGTGAGAATAACCATTTCTTGTTTCAAGCACCATCACACATGGCTGTCTGCATTCTTTTGTCCGACACTTTAAGTGAGAATAACCATTTCTTGTTTCAAACACCATCACACATGGCTGTCTACATTCTTTTGTCCAACACTTTAAGTGAGAATAACCATTTCTTGTTTCATGTACCATCACACATGGCTGTCTTCATTCTTTTGTCCGACACTTTAAGTGAGAATAACCATTTCTTGTTTCATGCACCATCACGCATGTCTGTCTACATTCTTTTGTCCGACACTTTAAGTGAGAATAACCATTTCTTGTTTCAAGCACCATCACACATGGCTGTCTACATTCTTTTGTCCGACACTTTAAGTGAGAATAACCATTTCTTGTTTCAAGCACCATCACACATGGCTATCTACATTCTTTTGTCCGACACTTTAAGTGAGAATAACCATTTCTTGTTTCAAGCACCATCACACATGGCTGTCTACATTCTTTTGTCCTACACTTTAAGTGAGAATAACCATTTCTTGTTTCAAGCACCATCACACATGGCTGTCTACATTCTTTTGTCCGACACTTTAAGTGAGAATAACCATTTCTTGTTTCAAGCACCATCACACATGGCTGTCTGCATTCTTTTGTCCGACACTTTAAGTGAGAATAACAATTTCTTGTTTCATGCACCATCACACTTGGCTGTGTGCATTCTTTTGTCCGATACTTTAAGTGAGAATAACCATTTCTTGTTTCAAGCACCATCACACATGGCTGTCTGCATTCTTTTGTCCGACACTTTAAGTGAGAATAACCATTTCTTGTTTCAAGCACCATCACACATGGCTGTCTGCATTCTTTTATCCGACACTTTAAGTGAGAATAACCATTTCTTGTTTCAAGCACCATCACACATGGCTATCTACATTCTTTTGTCCGACACTTTAAGTGAGAATAACCATTTCTTGTTTCAAGCACCATCACACATGGCTGTCTGCATTCTTTTGTCCGACACTTTAAGTGATAATTACCATTTCTTGTTTCAAACACCATCACACATGGCTGTCTACATTCTTTTGTCCAACACTTTAAGTGAGAATAACCATTTCTTGTTTCATGTACCATCACACATGGCTGTCTTCATTCTTTTGTCCGACACTTTAAGTGAGAATAACCATTTCTTGTTTCATGCACCATCACGCATGTCTGTCTACATTCTTTTGTCCGACACTTTAAGTGAGAATAACCATTTCTTGTTTCAAGCACCATCACACATGGCTGTCTACATTCTTTTGTCCGACACTTTAAGTGAGAATAACCATTTCTTGTTTCAAGCACCATCACACATGGCTATCTACATTCTTTTGTCCGACACTTTAAGTGAGAATAACCATTTCTTGTTTCAAGCACCATCACACATGGCTGTCTACATTCTTTTGTCCTACACTTTAAGTGAGAATAACCATTTCTTGTTTCAAGCACCATCACACATGGCTGTCTACATTCTTTTGTCCGACACTTTAAGTGAGAATAACCATTTCTTGTTTCAAGCACCATCACACATGGCTGTCTACATTCTTTTGTCCGACACTTTAAGTGAGAATAACAATTTCTTGTTTCATGCACCATCACACTTGGCTGTGTGCATTCTTTTGTCCGATACTTTAAGTGAGAATAACCATTTCTTGTTTCATGCACCATCACACATGGCTGTCTACATTCTTTTGTCCGACACTTTAAGTGAGAATAACCATTTCTTGTTTCAAGCACCATCACACATGGCTGTCTGCATTCTTTTGTCCGACACTTTAAGTGAGAATAACCATTTCTTGTTTCATGCACCATCACACTTGGCTGTGTGCATTCTTTTGTCCGAGACTTTAAGTGAGAATAACCATTTCTTGTTTCAAGCACCATCACACATGGCTGTCTGCATTCTTTTGTCCGACACTTTAAGTGAGAATAACCATTTCTTGTTTCAAGCGCCATCACACATGGCTGTCTACATTCTTTTGTCCGACACTTTAAGTGAGAATAACCATTTCTTGTTTCAAGCACCATCACACATGGCTGTCTGCATTCTTTTGTCCGACACTTTAAGTGAGAATAACCATTTCTTGTTTCAAGCACCATCACACATGGCTGTCTGCATTCTTTTGTCCGACACTTTAAGTGAGAATTACCATTTCTTGTTTCATGCACCATCACACATGGCTGTCTACATTCTTTTGTCCGACACTTTAAGTGAGAATAACCATTTCTTGTTTCATGCACCATCACACATTGCTGTCTACATTCTTTTGTCCGACACTTTAAGTGAGAATAAACGTTACAAGATGTACCTTAATTGGTCCTTGTTGATATTATTGAACTGAGTGTTACTCGTCTGGTTTTAAAGACCGTGTTAATGCATGCTATTTGTATCAACGTAGTCAAGGGGAGGAGAGGTGAAACACTCATACCAGTAAAATACCAACTGCAGTCATTGGGACGGATTTAGGTTAGCTTGGCCCGCATCAATCACGGCACACGCCAGGCAAATAATGCTGGGTAGTGATGACTGTTAGGTGCACACCTTGTCCTGTCTTAGTCTTATGTTTATCCTATTTAGACATATGTAAACGAGCTAAGTATTCCCATTCTTCAAAGCGAGAACAGTAAACCTCTCCATTTGAAAAAACCCTCAATATATTTAATCTCAGGGTGGGAAGTTATTGTGGTAATATCTGTTAACAAAACGCATGCTCATGAGTGTGTGTGTTCCTACAAGTAATTACTATAGTTTTTTGTTTGTTGTTAAACACTGCACTCAGCAATATTCAAGTTGTATGACGGCAATTCCTATTTATATAAGTTGCTTCCACATATAATTATGATGAACGAGTTGCCCGTCTGTGCCCGCATCTTGCTCCACAATGGGTTACACGGCTGAGACAAGTGAATTTAAATAGTCCTGCCATACTCGTTGTTCATATCAGAAGTATATTGTAGATTACAGGAGACTCATGAGAAATGGGGTTTAGCATAACACTCAAGGCATGCACACTTATGAATGGACGTGTATGAACATGTGTGGCTGCTTGTACTAGTCCGGACTCAAGCCTCTTATATAGTGATAGCTCACTGAGACACCACACCACAGTTTATATGGTATACCCATACTCAGGTTACAGACTCGAGCTGACCAGTCCTGTTATTCGTCTTTTGTCATGAGGCCGCACAGGGATCGAACCAATGACATTGCACGCTCTGACTATACGCTCAATCACTACACCACGGATGTGGCTGAAGATTACAGCTGGCGGCACGAATCAGAATGTGCAGCAGGGACACACCCGTCTATTACATGCAGCTTGTCTCCCATTTCCATATTGTTTGATGGATTTCAACACGTCACTGTTAATGATTGTATGATGCTTCAGTACCTTCCTCAGACAGTTATGCTGGTATGAAAGAGCTTGCCATTGATTTAATTACCCCCCTTGTAGAACCCTTTCTCTATCATTCTCCTCACTCCCTACTGATATCCAAGCCGTGTTTAGCAAACCATCATGCATGTCTATCAATGTCTAGGAGAGGAGCTAACTAGAAGAGGAAGAGAAAGAAGACTCGTGGGAAAGGGAGGTACAGCGAACATGTAACCGTCAATCTTATGAGTGGTTCAGTCAACAGAGAACATTGGATTAGCCCACGTTCACACAACGTGACCTTGATATGTTATGTATACATGGGACACTCCAAATCGCTCTTGCTCCCCACACTGATAACAATTATTTGTGGTTATCAACGGGAACTGTAGGCGACTACTTCATCGGAGAAGTTGTTAAATGAGGCTTGCTTCATAAAGGACAAGCAACAACAACAATGGACTAACAATGAAGATTCAGTGTGCACGAGTGTATATACAACACAATAATAGTGCCAGGGCGCTGTAGCTCACCTCGCCTATGTTGTAAAAACAGTTACTGTCAACAGTGCTACTCAAGCATTCTGTATACTGGGGAAAACATATAAAAAAGTAACTACCACAGTGTTTCTAAAGCTGCACGAATTGGTAGTATCAAACATATGGGTGGTATCGAAATCTCGAACCTTAATTTGCTACTCCATCGTGATGACCTGACTGCCTACTTTCCTAATTCAGTCATATGTGTCTCGTGCTTCTTCTGAATTCAGATACGCCAGTGTCGAAACTGTTCTTTGAACTCATCCATTCATCGGGTTTTTAATGGAGTGTTTGTCTGTGATATCTACATAAGCGGGTATCCTACTCAGTTACATGGTGTATTGTACACTACGTCTCAGGGTATGGATGGCGTGTTTGTCTGTGATATATACATAAGCGGGTATCCTACTCTGTTACATGGTGTATTGTACACTACGTTTAGGGGTATGTCCACATGACAATTTCTAGAATTGAATGACCACGCCTATGATGTCAAATCTTGATTAAAAAGCGTAAAATGTGCCTTTCCACGAAAGTCGAATAATGTGTACATTGCTCAGCCTGGAGGGGAAATTCATGATTGGAAGTCGAACTCTTCCCTCTTGTCATGCCGTTTGGTAACAGGGCTTGCCATCATTTTGAATTTATATGCATGGATTCAAATAGGAACACGACTGTGATTACGTGATACCAGTCATTGAGTGTGACCTTTCACATAAACGCCTGAACCATTGGTTTCTGTGAAAAGTTAAAACTGCAATTTGGGCGAAATGTTCACCAGATATACAGATCTGCTGTTCGTGGAACTCAATACTTTGGCTGTGCTCTAAGATGGTTAGAGGACACGTTGCAGTACCGTCACATAATAAAAAGGAACACCTGTTCCGCTTCGCCCTTTGTTCTCACAAGTGAACATTTATTTCCTGATAAGTACTGTCATCCGTTCACTATTACACCTCCCCAATGTTGCTGTCATATTTATTATATTTAATGGATCAAGAAAATTGATGATGGGACACCAGATGCATAGACTATTTGCTGGTCTTGATGCGGAATGCATGGTGATAAGGCAAAGACAAATTCAGATGTCCTGCAGCATAATATTGGCCTTTGTGCAGGGCCTTAATTGTCAGATTGTTTTAATTTTCAAATTCATGGGAAAATCAAATTACAGTTTACATCTACTGATACTTCTGGAAATAAATCAATATGATATCACTAAATAATAATCAAATCAATATGGTTATCTTCTTTGACCTAAGCTAAACTTTCCAGAAATACCGTTCCAAGAGAGGGACTTACACGTAGGAGCACCATGATAACATTAGAGCGACTTTCGTGAATTTCAAATACCAAATGTTTGTGCGAAATAGTGTATGTACAGTGCATGACATGACCAGCGGATTAACAGAATCGGGCGAAATTTGAAGGAAAGCAATTGACGGCTCGAGGGACCTCAACATCCAGACTCCCGTCCTCTGCCGACACAGGGACGCAACCAAAGGCGAACAGGTTGCCCGATTTTGTCGCCTTTCACGACAAGAAGTCATGTGGTTTGGATACATTCTACATCGGAACCCCACAGGCCTTTGTCTCAGTACTTGAACACATACGCTCATTCTGACTGGTGTGTCCTATGTTCACACATAACATTCATCGACAGCCGGACGAGTTCATTGTTCACCACTCGCCACTTTCCATAACCTGCGAGAAGACTTGACGAATAAAACTAAAAGTGTGACGTTATAATCGGAAAATAGTTTAGACAACATTAAACAACACCAAGAACCGTCGACGTAAGGTCCCTTCACGTGAACCTAAGAGGTGTGACACCTGCTTCCAGTTATGGTTTAATATATTGTATATAGTTGTACTTAATTAAACAGCAATTAATCAGCAGTGGTAAGTGTCCATAGGACAAACCGATACATCTTTATTTTCACCCGCCAAGAGGCCTGAGGATTTTCCACTAGCTTATTCATCAACCATAACTCGTTTTTTTACAAACAAAAACATATACTAAGGTTAAGTATTCTGTGTATGAATTCGAACTTTCACCAAATGTGACTAGCTATGTTAAAATGGCTTAAAAAGTTCAGCATGACATATGTTACCCGAAACACTCTACCGCCACTGGCCTATTAAAGTACCAAAGTATTTAACGAAGATCACTTGGCCCAATCGTCAAGATAAAGATAGGTGTTGTGGTACCAAACATTGAATCAGTCATGTAATATCACTCTCACAAAAACAACTGTCGTACAAAAGAAGATGTTAATTGATGTTTTATAACCTTTTATCTAAAATGCAACAATCTGCAGCATTATTAAACTCATTTTTGAAAATAAAAACTTAAATAGACTTTACAAAAACTGCTGGTGCCATGTAAAAATTGAAAATAGTCAATATAAAATGCTCAAGTGTCGGAATGATTAAATCTTAGAGAATTCTAAATACTGTCAAAGTAGCTGTCCAGAGGTATGAGGGATTATACACTTCAAACCTTGATTTTAAAGACTCAGTTGATAAATTTGAAGCAAAAGTGCATGATACCAATTCCTGATCGAAAATGATTGTATGGACGATGTAATAATTTGGGTAAAACAGTATTCCGTTGATTGAATAACCATAAAACGTCGACACCAGCACATAACTTATTTCTATAAAATGCCGAAACATTGCTGAAACAAAGATTATATTATACAAATATCCGTTATATGTTATGTATTCAGTCTTCATTTAAGATATGACCGCCTCCGTGGTCTTGTGGTAGAGCGTCCGCCCGGAGAGCGGAAGGTCCAGGGTTCGATCCCGGGCCGCGTCATACAAAAAGACGTTAAAAGATTGTACTTGTTGTTACCCTGTCTGGCGCTCCGCATTAAGGGGCTAAAACAAGGACTGGTCGGCTCGGAGTCAGTATACTGTGTCTGAGTGGGGTATTCATGTTAAACTGCGGCATGGTATCTCAGTGAGCTAGCACTATAAATCGGCACCAGTCCGGACTAGTACAAGCAGCCACACACACACATACACGTGCATGCACGTCGCTATATAAGTGCATTAATCTTGGACGCGACGTTAAACCCAATTTCACCTCACCTCACCTCATTTAAGATATAGTTGTTGTCAGCACATTGACATTTTGGGATATTAGATTAGATGCCATGATGATCAAACAGTGTCACACCATTATACAATACTCGTATGTAAGGGAGGCATTAGAAGTGTGTAGCACAGCTGCTGTGTTGCTAAAACCCGTAAATAAAGTTAAATCAATCCCCGAAATGTTTCTATACACATCACACGTCACTATCATGCCGTCGGCTCATTCATTGTGGCGCTATATAGATAACGTCAAGTTGATGTAGATAGTACCCAAATCACAGCTCTCGGGCGTCCCGAAAACTAGAAATGAGCATTTTTAGTCAATTTCCATCGTGTTTCTGTCCAAGATGTAATGTCACATTTACTTTGCATATTGTATTAACTCATCTATGACTGTTCATAGGATTGTTTAGAATTGGCTACCCACAACACATACGATAGAAGTGCTTTTCCATGAATGTCGGACTTCCATGGTGACCGGGGCGTCAAATCAGCGGCGTCAATCAGTGGTGACGTGGGCGTCAAATCAGCGGTGTCAATCAGTGGTGGTTATTGTAACTCGAAACCTCTTATTGACCAATCAAAGCCGATAACTTTCCAAATTCTTGGGGGACGCAATAGAATATAGTTCCAACGTCCACTTTGAAGTTGATGGGTGTTAAGTTTAAACAACTGTCCTCTTTGCAGTGTCCTTTGGTCACTGACTGGTCATGGGCAGTGCAGCAGTCAGTCCTCCCCATCTGTTGTATGATGGATGCTGAACACTGTCACCGAGATAAGCTGTGGGCAGTGCATCAGTCAGTCCTTCCCATCTGTTGTATGATGGATGCTGAACACTGTCACCGAGATAAGCTGTGGGCAGTGCATCAGTCAGTCCTTCCCATCTGTTGTATGATGGATGCTGAACACTGTCACCGAGATAAGCTGTGGGCAGTGCATCAGTCAGTCCTTCCCATCTGTTGTATGATGGATGCTGAACACTGTCACCGAGATAAGCTGCGATGCATCGATTGCATTAATTTGGTAAAATGTCCAGTATTTTATCATAGTTTTTAGGTTGTCTTTTTTTGCATCCGTTGTCCATTGTAATTTTAAGGTGCGGCTGTGTCATCAGTTTCAGTTTTATTGGGTTACACACGTCAACCTCTTTGTGGCCTTATAGATGTTCAGCACGTCCTGTGTGTAACATACCACGGAGTACATCGGCTCTGGTGTTGAGACAGTGACTGATGTCATGGGATGCTACTCATGGTTTCAGTCCCAATTAGAGTCAGGCTGCCCTGGTATGTGTAGAAGGGGAAACTCGGAAGTAACTAAACAATTATAAAAGTGTAAGATATATTAGTTTCCAGTAATAGTTGTATGATAATAATGAACGAAAAAGGTAGTTAAATATGGAAGTTATTGATCTTGATAAATTTCAAAGTTGACGTTTTTGTTCAGTAGTGTGCAATGCTGCCACGATTTATCAAACATAAGTGATGTAGTCAGACGTGGCTTTATGTTACAGCCGACCCATGTGTTAACACACGTTCAACGTGAGCTATATTGGTCGGCTGTAACGTAAAATCGAGGCTGATTTCACAACTGATGCTGAATGTGTGTTACAGCTGATCGATGTATACACATTCAACATGAGTTATAGAGTCAGCAGATGCCTTATGTTACTCCCGACCCCTGTGTCTACACACATTCACCGTCAGTCTAATGTTACACCCGACCCCTGTGTCTACACACATTCACCGTCAGTCTAATGTTACACCCGACCCCTGCGTCTACACACATACACCGTCAGTCTAATGTTACACCCGACCCATGTGTCTACACACATTCACCGTCAGTCTAATGTTACACCCGACCCATGTGTCTACACACATTCGACGTCAGTCTAATGTTACACCCGACCAATGTGTCTACACACATTCACCGTCAGTCTAATGTTACACCCGACCCCTGTGTCTACACACATTCACCGTCAGTCTAATGTTACACCCGACCCATGTGTCTACACACATGCACCGTCAGTCTAATGTTACACCCGACCCATGTGTCTACACACATTCACCGTCAGTCTAATGTTACACCCGACCCCTGTGTCTACACATATTCACCGTTAGTCTAATGTTACACCCGACCCATGTGTCTACACACATTCACCGTCAGTCTAATGTTACACCCGACCCCTGTGTCTACACACATTCACCATCAGTCTAATGTTACACCCGACCCCTGTGTCTACACACATTCACCGTCAGTCTAATGTTACACCCGACCCCTGTGTCTACACACATTCACCGTCAGTCTAATGTTACACCCGACCCATGTGTCTACACACATTCACCGTCAGTCTAATGTTACACCCGACCCATGTGTCTACACACATTCACCGTCAGTCTAATGCTAAACCCGACCCCTGTGTCTACACACATCCACCGTCAGTCTAATGTTACACCCGACCTATGTGTCTACACACATCCACCATCAGTCTAATGCTACACCCGACCCCTGTGTCGACGCACATTCACCGTCAGTCTAATGTTACACCCGACCCCTGTGTCTACACACATTCACCGTCAGTCTAATGTTACACCCGACCCCTGTGTCTACACACATTCACCGTCAGTCTAATGTTACACCCGACACCTGTGTCTACACACATTCACCGTCAGTCTAATGTTACACCCGACCAATGTGTCTACACACATTCACCGTCAGTCTAATGTTACACCCGACCCATGTGTCTACACACATTCACCGTCAGTCTAATGTTACACCCGACCCCTGTGTCTACACACATTCACCGTCAGTCTAATGTTACACCCGACCCATGTGTCTACACACATTCACCGTCAGTCTAATGTTACACCTGACCCATATGTCTACACACATTCACCGTCAGTCTAATGTTACACCCGACCCCTGCGTCTACACACATTCACCGTCAGTCTAATGTTACACCCGACTCATGTGTCTACACACATTCACCGTCAGTCTAATGTTACACCCGACCCCTGTGTCTACACACATTCACCGTCAGTCTAATGTTACACCCGACCCATGTGTCTACACACATTCACCGTCAGTCTAATGTTACACCCGACCCCTGTGTCTACACACATTCACCGTCAGTCTAATGTTACACCCGACCCCTGCGTCTACACACATTCACCGTCAGTCTAATGTTACACCCGACCCCTGTGTCTACACACATTCACCGTCAGTCTAATGTTACACCCGACCCCTGCGTCTACACACATTCACCGTCAGTCTAATGTTACACCCGACCCCTGTGTCTACACACATTCCACCGTCAGTCTAATGTTACACCCGACCCCTGTGTCTACACACATTCACCGTCAGTCTAATGTTACACCCGACCCCTGTGTCTACACACATTCACCGTCAGTCTAATGTTACACCCGACCCCTGTGTCTACACACATTCACCGTCAGTCTAATGTTACACCCGACCCATGGGTCTACACACATTCACCGTCAGTCTAATGTTACACCCGACCAATGTGTCTACACACATCCACCGTCAGTCTAATGTTACACCCGACCCCTGTGTCTACACACATTCACCGTCAGTCTAATGTTACACCCGACCCCTGCGTCTACACACATTCACCGTCTGTCTAATGTTACACCCGACCCCTGTGTCTACACACATTCACCGTCAGTTTAATGTTACACCCGACCCCTGTGTCTACACACATTCACCGTCAGTTTAATGTTACACCCGACCCCTGTGTCTACACACATTCACCGTCAGTCTAATGTTACACCCGACCCATGTGTCTACACACATTCACCGTCAGTCTAATGTTACACCCGACCCCTGCGTCTACACACATTCACCGTCAGTCTAATGTTACACCCGACCCATGTGTCTACACACATTCACCGTCAGTCTAATGTTACACCCGACCCCTGCGTCTACACACATTCACCGTCAGTCTAATGTTACACCCGACCCCTGTGTCTACACACATTCACCGTCAGTCTAATGTTACACCCGACCCCTGCGTCTACACACTTTCACCGTCAGTCTAATGTTACACCCGACCCCTGCGTCTACACACATTCACCGTCAGTCTAATGTTACACCCGACCTATGTGTCTACACACATTCACCGTCAGTCTAATGTTACACCCGACCCATGTGTCTACACACATTCACCGTCAGTCTAATGTTACACCCGACCCATGTGTCTACACACATTCACCGTCAGTCTAATGTTACACCCGACCCCTGTGTCTACACACATTCACCGTCAGTCTAATGTTACACCCGACCCCTGTGTCTACATACATTCACCGTCAGTCTAATGTTACACCCGACCCATGTGTCTACACACATTCACCGTCAGTCTCATGTTACACCCGACCCCTGTGTCTACACACATTCACCGTCAGTCTAATGTTACACCCGACCCCTGTGTCTACACACATTCACCATCAGTCTAATGTTACACCCGACACCTGTGTCTACATACATTCACCGTCAGTCTAATGTTACACCCGACACCTGTGTCTACACACATTCACCGTCAGTCTAATGTTACACCCGACCCCTGTGTCTACACACATTCACCATCAGTCTAATGTTACACCCGACACCTGTGTCTACATACATTCACCGTCAGTCTAATGTTACACCCGACCCCTGTGTCTACACACATTCACCGTCAGTCTAATGTTACACCCGACCCCTGCGTCTACACACATTCACCGTCAGTCTAATGTTACACCCGACCAATGTGTCTACACACATTCACCGTCAGTCTAATGTTACACCCGACCCATGTGTCTACACACATTCACCGTCAGTCTAATGTTACACCCGACCCCTGTGTCTACACACATTCACCATCAGTCTAATGTTACACCCGACCCCTGTGTCTACACACATTCACCGTCAGTCTAATGCTACACCCGACCCCTGCGTCTACACACATTCACCGTCAGTCTAATGTTACACCCGACCCCTGTGTCTACACACATACACCGTCAGTCTAATGTTACACCCGACCCCTGCGTCTACACACATTCACCGTCAGTCTAATGTTACACCCGACCCATGTGTCTACACACATTCACCGTCAGTCTAATGTTACACCCGACCCATTTGTCTACACACATTCACCGTCAGTCTAATGTTACACCCGACCCATGTGTCTACACACATTCACCGTCAGTCTAATGTTACACCCAACCCATGTGTCTACACACATTCACCGTCAGTCTAATGTTACACCCAACCCATGTGTCTACACACATTCACCGTCAGTCTAATGTTACACCCGACCCCTGTGTCTACACACATTCACCATCAGTCTAATGTTACACCCGACACCTGTGTCTACACACATTCACCGTCAGTCTAATGTTACACCCGACCCATGGGTCTACACACATTCACCGTCAGTCTAATGTTACACCCGACCCCTGTGTCTACATACATTCACCGTCAGTCTAATGTTACACCCGACCCCTGCGTCTACACACATTCACCATCAGTCTAATGTTACACCCGACACCTGTGTCTACACACATTCACCGTCAGTCTAATGTTACACCCGACCCCTGTGTCTACACACATTCACCGTCAGTCTAATGTTACACCCGACCCCTGTGTCTACATACATTCACCGTCAGTCTAATGTTACACCCGACCCCTGCGTCTACACACATTCACCATCAGTCTAATGTTACACCCGACCCCTGTGTCTACACACATTCACCGTCAGTCTAATGTTACACCCGACCCATGTGTCTACACACATTCACCGTCAGTCTAATGTTACACCCGACCCCTGCGTCTACACACATTCACCGTCAGTCTAATGTTACACCCGACCCCTGTGTCTACACACATTCACCGTCAGTCTAATGTTACACCCGACCCCTGTGTCTACACACATTCACCGTCAGTCTAATGTTACACCCGACCCCTGTGTCTACACACATTCACCGTCAGTCTAATGTTACACCCGACCCATGTGTCTACACACATTCACCGTCAGTCTAATGTTAAAGGCGACCACTTGCATTTAATCATCAGACACACATCCTACCACATCATGCGTTTCAGTTTTCCGCAACTTCCTCCATAGTAGCTGGATGCACAGTGATCTGAAGCTACATCAAGTGTTCCTCCACAGAGGCTGGATGCACAGTAATCTGAAGCTAAATCAAGTGTTCCTCCACAGTAGCTGGATGCACAGTGATCTGAAGCTACATCAAGTGTTCCTCCACAGTAGCTGGATGCACAGTGATCTGAAGCTACATCAAGTGTTCCTCCACAGAGGCTGGATGCACAGTAATCTGAAGCTACATCAAGTGTTCCTCCGGAGTAGCTGGATGCACAGTGATCTGAAGCTACATCAAGTGTTCCTCCACAGTAGCTGGATGCACAGTGATCTAAAGCTACATCAAGTGTTCCTCCACTAGCTGGATGCACAGTGATCTGAAGCTACATCAAGTGTTCCTCCACAGAGGCTGGATGCACAGTGATCTGAAGCTACATCAAGTGTTCCTCCACAGAGGCTGGATGCACAGTGATCTGAAGCTACATCAAGTGTTCCTCCACAGAGGCTGGATGCACAGTGATCTGAAGCTACATCAAGTGTTCCTCCACAGTAGCTGGATGCACAGTGATCTGAAGCTAAATCAAGTGTTCCTCCACAGAGGCTGGATGCACAGTGATCTGAAGCTACATCAAGTGTTCCTCCACAGTAGCTGGATGCACAGTGATCTAAAGTTACATCAAGTGTTCCTCCACAGTAGCTGGATGCACAGTGATCTAAAGCTATATCAAGTGTTCCTCCACAGTAGCTGGATGCACAGTAATCTGAAGCTTCATCAAGTGTTCCTCCACAGTAGCTGGATGCACAGTGATCTGAAGCTACATCAAGTGTTCCTCCACAGTAGCTGGATGCACAGTGATCTAAAGCTACATCAAGTGTTCGTCCACAGTAGCTGGATGCACAGTGATCTGAAGCTACATCAAGTGTTCCTCCACAGAGGCTGGATGCACAGTGATCTGAAGCTACATCAAGTGTTCCTCCACAGAGGCTGGATGCACAGTGATCTGAAGCTACATCAAGTGTTCCTCCACAGTAGCTGGATGCACAGTGATCTAAAGTTACATCAAGTGTTCCTCCACAGAGGCTGGATGCACAGTGATCTGAAGCTACATCAAGTGTTCCTCCACAGTAGCTGGATGCACAGTGATCTAAAGTTACATCAAGTGTTCCTCCACAGAGGCTGGATGCACAGTGATCTGAAGCTACATCAAGTGTTCCTCCACAGAGGCTGGATGCACAGTAATCTGAAGCTACATCAATTGTTCCTCCACAGAGGCTGGATGCACAGTGATCTGAAGCTACATCAAGTGTTCCTCCACAGAGGCTGGATGCACAGTGATCTGAAGCTACATCAAGTGTTCCTCCACAGACGCTGGATGCACAGTGATCTGAAGCTACATCAAGTGTTCCTCCACAGTAGCTGGATGCACAGTGATCTGAAGCTACATCAAGTGTTCCTCCACAGAGGCTGGATGCACAGTGATCTGAAACTACATAAAGTGGACATGCCATGACATAACGGAATTGTAATGTTCAAATTTGTAACTTTCACTGATGCGGACTTTCTCCCCACATCAGGCGGACATGTCATGATGCAACGAAAATAATTTTCAAATCTGCCTAAAACCCACCCATGTCACGTGATCGGGCGATCAGACCTCGTTGATTTGGTCTATACATGTCATCGTACCCGAATTGCGTACCAGTCTCGATTATAAACAGACTACCGTCATATAGCTGGAATAGTTTTGAGCGCGGCGTTAAACAACCAAAAAACACATTTTATAACGCAACTTTTGCTTATGTGTGTTATTTACTCAACTGTAATACATAGTCCCACTTCGTAACATTTATTTACTTCAACTTTTCATGTCGGTGTTTCACAACACTCAACAAAGGCAACTCGCTCTCTTCTCTCAAACCGTGTATTATATGTCAAGTATCGGAAACGCCTTCTACTTTTTCTTTCATGTCGTATTTCAGCAAAGGGTATGATTTTGAAAACGACATTTATAATAAATAAGACACTATACATTTCGTAGCCATGGGACAACTTGGAAAATGATTCGTTGACATCAATAGATACATTGTACGCACGCTTCTGTGTATCCACTCAGTTCAGGTATTTAGTTTATATTCCACTACTCTTTGATTGTTCATTTATAGTGATAATGAACAACCATAGCATCTCACTCATTCAGATAATCTTCAAACAGGACTATACTCAACCTCAACCAGTCGAATGATAAGCGTGCCATGTGTGCATCAGAAATTGTTTGTGTACACATTTCAGGTTACTGATCGCTAGATCTATCCACATGATACAACTTGAATGCGATCTGATTGAGTGTCGATGGCGCGATCTTTGTAAAGGAAGTGTGGAGTTAGTCATACGCTGTAGCAGCTGGTTGATGTCATATCAACGTACACCCACACGGGGAGCCGCTGTTCGTGCTTTATATTGCTGACTTGCCTTCTGCACTCTCGAGTATTTACAGGAGACAGAGTGACACAGCAGGAATGTTGCTGACCGTGGCAATACTACAATTCATGTATTCATTATTCTTCCATGAATTTGGAAATTGCTCGTTTCTGAATGGTCAATCAGAGGCTATTAAATCACAATAAACTCCCTCTGATTGAAACACCTGGTTTGACGGCGGCCTCGCCGCGGAAGCTAATATTCACAGAAGAGTACTTTTTCAGACATGGCGGATTTAAATAATTATATCTATAATTACAAAATGCAAAGTTGCAGATATTACAATCTTCTAAGGATGTGTGGCAATACAAAGGGAATTATTATAAGTTTTGAGGACAACAGAGAGCTTGGAATTTCCCGCTTTTCTATATACGACTGTGACGTCGTATCATTTGCTTCATAATGGTGACGTACGGTGTAGAACGACAGCTTTGCAAAACTTGTTAAGTTTTCTTTCGGGTGCCGACCTCATGTTAGCTTTCAAAGTTATCGTGCTTATAAGCTTGTCAATGTCTATCATATGCTGAGTGAAGTTTTGCCGTGAAAACAAACTGCCTGAGTATATACAGCGCCATATGTTGTTTAAAGGTTGTTGATGAATCCCACTCAAAATAGTGGACTCAATTTGAAGTGTGACGCCAACACCGACAACAGCACTGAGGCCCAGACCGACAACAAGTACCTCAATGACGCCCACACTGAAAACACAACCATCTCACTGAGGCCCACACTGACAACAGCCACCTCACAGACGCCCACACTGACAACAGCCACCTCACTGACGCCAACACAGACAACACTCACCTCACTGACGCCCACACAGACAACATCAACCTCACTGACGCCAACACAGACAACATCAACCTCACTGACGCCAACACAGACAACAGCCACCTCACTGACGCCAACACAGACAACATCAACCTCACTGACGCCCACACAGACAACAGCCACCTCACTGACGCCCACACAGACAACATCAACCTCACTGACGCCCACACAGACAACAGCCACCTCACTGACGCCAACACAGACAACATCAACCTCACTGACGCCCACACAGACAACAGCCACCTCACTGACGCCCACACAGACAACATCAACCTCACTGACGCCAACACAGACAACAGCCACCTCACTGACGCCCACACAGACAACACCCACCTCACTGACGCCAACACAGACAACAGCCACATCACTGACGCCCACAGAGACAACAGCCACCTCACTGACGCCAACACAGATAACATCAACCTCACTGACGCCCACAATGACAACATCAACCTCACTGACGCCCACATTGACAACATCAACCTCACTGACGCCCACACTGACAACAGCCACCTCACTGACGCCCACACAGACAACACCCACCTCACTGACGCCAACACAGACAACAGCCACATCACTGACGCCCACAGAGACAACAGCCACCTCACTGACGCCAACACAGATAACATCAACCTCACTGACGCCCACATTGACAACATCAACCTCACTGACGCCAACACAGACAACAGCCACCTCACTGACGCCCACACAGACAACATCAACCTCACTGACGCCAACACAGACAACATCAACCTCACTGACGCCAACACAGACAACACCTACCTCACTGACGCCAACACAGACAACACCTACCTCACTGACGCCAACACAGACAACATCAACCTCACTGACGCCCACAATGACAACATCAACCTCACTGACGCCAACACTGACAACAGCCACCTCACTGACGCCCACACAGACAACAGCCACATCACTGACGCCCACACTGACAACAGCCACCTCACTGACGCCCACACTGACAACAGCCACCTCACTGACGCCAACACAGACAACACCTACCTCACTGACGCCAACACAGACAACACCCACCTCACTGACGCCCACACAGACAACAGCCACCTCACTGACGCCAACACAGACAACATCAACCTCACTGACGCCCACAATGACAACATCAACCTCACTGACGCCAACACTGACAACAGCCACCTCACTGACGCCCACACAGACAACAGCCACATCACTGACGCCCACACTGACAACAGCCACCTCACTGACGCCAACACAGACAACATCAACCTCACTGACGCCCACAATGACAACATCAACCTCACTGACGCCAACACTGACAACAGCCACCTCACTGACGCCCACACAGACAACAGCCACATCACTGACGCCCACACTGACAACAGCCACCTCACTGACGCCAACACAGACAACATCAACCTCACTGACGCCCACAATGACAACATCAACCTCACTGACGCCAACACTGACAACAGCCACCTCACTGACGCCCACACAGACAACAGCCACATCACTGACGCCCACACTGACAACAGCCACCTCACTGACGCCCACACTGACAACAGCCACCTCACTGACGCCCACACAGACAACACCCACCTCACTGACGCCCACACAGACAACAGCCACATCACTGACGCCCACACAGACAACATCAACCTCACTGACGCCAACACAGACAACAGCCACCTCACTGACGCCCACACAGACAACAGCCACCTCACTGACGCCCACACAGACAACAGCCACCTCACTGACGCCACCACAGACAACATCAACCTCACTGACGCCCACAATGACAACATCAACCTCACTGACGCCAACACTGACAACAGCCACCTCACTGACGCCCACACAGACAACAGCCACATCACTGACGCCCACAATGACAACATCAACCTCACTGACGCCAACACTGACAACAGCCACCTCACTGACGCCCACACAGACAACAGCCACATCACTGACGCCCACACTGACAACAGCCACCTCACTGACGCCCACACTGACAACAGCCACCTCACTGACGCCAACACAGACAACACCTACCTCACTGACGCCAACACAGACAACACCCACCTCACTGACGCCCACACAGACAACAGCCACATCACTGACGCCAACACAGACAACATCAACCTCACTGACGCCCACAATGACAACATCAACCTCACTGACGCCAACACTGACAACAGCCACCTCACTGACGCCCACACAGACAACAGCCACATCACTGACGCCCACACAGACAACATCAACCTCACTGACGCCAACACTGACAACAGCCACCTCACTGACGCCCACACAGACAACAGCCACATCACTGACGCCCACACAGACAACACCCACCTCACTGACGCCCACACAGACAACAGCCACATCACTGACGCCCACAGAGACAACAGCCACCTCACTGACGCCAACACAGATAACATCAACCTCACTGACGCCCACAATGACAACATCAACCTCACTGACGCCAACACAGACAACACCTACCTCACTGACGCCAACACAGACAACACCTACCTCACTGACGCCAACACAGACAACATCAACCTCACTGACGCCCACAATGACAACATCAACCTCACTGACGCCAACACAGACAACATCAACCTCACTGACGCCAACACAGACAACACCTACCTCACTGACGCCAACACAGACAACACCTACCTCACTGACGCCAACACAGACAACATCAACCTCACTGACGCCCACAATGACAACATCAACCTCACTGACGCCAACACAGACAACATCAACCTCACTGACGCCAACACAGACAACAGCCACCTCACTGACGCCAACACAGACAACATCAACCTCACTGACGCCAACACAGATAACATCAACCTCACTGACGCCCACAATGACAACATCAACCTCACTGACGCCCACATTGACAACATCAACCTCACTGACGCCCACACTGACAACAGCCACCTCACTGACGCCCACACTGACAACAGCCACCTCACTGACGCCAACACAGACAACACCTACCTCACTGACGCCAACACAGACAACACCCACCTCACTGACGCCCACACAGACAACAGCCACCTCACTGACGCCAACACAGACAACATCAACCTCACTGACGCCCACAATGACAACATCAACCTCACTGACGCCAACACTGACAACAGCCACCTCACTGACGCCCACACAGACAACAGCCACATCACTGACGCCCACACTGACAACAGCCACCTCACTGACGCCCACACTGACAACAGCCACCTCACTGACGCCAACACAGACAACACCTACCTCACTGACGCCAACACAGACAACACCCACCTCACTGACGCCCACACAGACAACAGCCACCTCACTGACGCCAACACAGACAACATCAACCTCACTGACGCCCACAATGACAACATCAACCTCACTGACGCCAACACTGACAACAGCCACCTCACTGACGCCCACACAGACAACAGCCACATCACTGACGCCCACACTGACAACAGCCACCTCACTGACGCCCACACTGACAACAGCCACCTCACTGACGCCCACACTGACAACATCAACCTCACTGACGCCAACACTGACAACAGCCACCTCACTGACGCCCACACAGACAACAGCCACATCACTGACGCCCACACTGACAACAGCCACCTCACTGACGCCCACACTGACAACAGCCACCTCACTGACGCCAACACAGACAACACCTACCTCACTGACGCCAACACAGACAACACCCACCTCACTGACGCCCACACAGACAACAGCCACATCACTGACGCCAACACAGACAACATCAACCTCACTGACGCCCACAATGACAACATCAACCTCACTGACGCCAACACTGACAACAGCCACCTCACTGACGCCCACACAGACAACAGCCACATCACTGACGCCCACACAGACAACATCAACCTCACTGACGCCAACACTGACAACAGCCACCTCACTGACGCCCACACAGACAACAGCCACATCACTGACGCCCACACAGACAACACCCACCTCACTGACGCCCACACAGACAACAGCCACATCACTGACGCCCACAGAGACAACAGCCACCTCACTGACGCCAACACAGATAACATCAACCTCACTGACGCCCACAATGACAACATCAACCTCACTGACGCCAACACAGACAACACCTACCTCACTGACGCCAACACAGACAACACCTACCTCACTGACGCCAACACAGACAACATCAACCTCACTGACGCCCACAATGACAACATCAACCTCACTGACGCCAACACAGACAACATCAACCTCACTGACGCCAACACAGACAACAGCCACCTCACTGACGCCAACACAGACAACATCAACCTCACTGACGCCAACACAGATAACATCAACCTCACTGACGCCCACAATGACAACATCAACCTCACTGACGCCCACATTGACAACATCAACCTCACTGACGCCCACACTGACAACAGCCACCTCACTGACGCCCACACTGACAACAGCCACCTCACTGACGCCAACACAGACAACACCTACCTCACTGACGCCAACACAGACAACACCCACCTCACTGACGCCCACACAGACAACAGCCACCTCACTGACGCCAACACAGACAACATCAACCTCACTGACGCCCACAATGACAACATCAACCTCACTGACGCCAACACTGACAACAGCCACCTCACTGACGCCCACACAGACAACAGCCACATCACTGACGCCCACACTGACAACAGCCACCTCACTGACGCCCACACTGACAACAGCCACCTCACTGACGCCAACACAGACAACACCTACCTCACTGACGCCAACACAGACAACACCCACCTCACTGACGCCCACACAGACAACAGCCACCTCACTGACGCCAACACAGACAACATCAACCTCACTGACGCCCACAATGACAACATCAACCTCACTGACGCCAACACTGACAACAGCCACCTCACTGACGCCCACACAGACAACAGCCACATCACTGACGCCCACACTGACAACAGCCACCTCACTGACGCCCACACTGACAACAGCCACCTCACTGACGCCCACACTGACAACATCAACCTCACTGACGCCCACAATGACAACATCAACCTCACTGACGCCAACACTGACAACAGCCACCTCACTGACGCCCATACTGACAACAGCCACTTCACTGACGCCCACACAGACAACAGCCATCTCACTGACGCCCACATTGACAACATCAACCTCACTGACGCCCACATTGACAACATCAACCTCACTGACGCCAAAACAGACAACAACCACCTCACTGACGCCCACACTGACAACAGCCACCTCACTGACGCCACACAGACAACAGCCACCTCACTGACGCCAACACAGACAACAGCCACCTCATTGACGCCCACATTGACAACATCAACCTCACTGACGCCCACACAGACAACATCAACCTCACTGACGCCCACACAGACAACAGCCACCTCACTGACGTCCACACAGACAAAACCCACCTCACTGACGCCCACACAGACAACAGCCACCTCACTGACCTTAACAAATACAACAGCTATCTCACTCACGCCAACACAGACAAAAGCCACCTCACTGACGCCGAAACTGAAAACAACCATTTCACTGACGCCCAGAAAAATAACAACCATCTCGAACCGACAACAGCCACCTCACTGACGCCCACACAGGCAACAGCTACCTCACTGACGCCAATACAGACAACAGCCACCTCATTGACGCCCACACTGACAACAGCCACCTCACTGACGCCCACACAGACTACAGTCACCTCACTGACGCCCACACAGACTACAGTCACCTCACTCACGCCCACACTGACAACAGCCATCTCACAAACGCCCACACTGACAACAGCTACCTCACTGACGCCCACACAGACAACAGCCTCCTCACTGACGCCCACACAGACAACAGCCTCCTCACTGACGCCCACACAGACTACAGCCATCTCTCTGACGCCCACACAGACAACACCCATCTCACAGACGCCCACACAGACAACACCCATCTCTCTGACGCCCACACAGACAACAGCCACCTCACTGACGCCCACACAGACAACATCAACCTCACTGACGCCCACACAGACAACATCAACCTCACTGACGCCCACACAGACTACAGCCACCTCACTGACGTCCACACAGACAACACCCACCTCACTGACGCCCACACAGACAACAGCCACCTCACTGACGCCCACAGAGACAACAGCCACTTCACTGACGCCCACACAGACAACAGCCACATCATTGACGTCCACACAGACAACATCAACCTCACTGACGGCCACACAGACAACATCAACCTCACTGACGCCCACAATGACAACAGCCACCTCACTGACGCCCATACTGACAACAGCCACTTCACTGACGCCCACACAGACAACAGCCATCTCACTGACGCCCACATTGACAACATCAACCTCACTGACGCCCACATTGACAACATCAACCTCACTGACGCCAAAACAGACAACACCCACCTCACTGACGCTCACACCGACAACAGCCACCTCACTGACGCTCACACAGACAACAGCCACCTCACTGACCTTAACAAATACAACAGCTATCTCACTCACGCCAACACAGACAAAAGCCACCTCACTGACGCCGACACTGAAAACAACCATTTCACTGACGCCCAGAAAAATAACAACCATCTCGAACCGACAACAGCCACCTCACTGACGCCCACACAGACAACAGCCACCTCACTGACGCCCCCACCGACAACAGCCACCTCACTGACGCCCCCACCGACAACAGCCACCTCACTGACGGCCACACAGGCAACAGCTACCTCACTGACGCCCACACAGACAACAGCCACCTCACTGACGCCAACACAGACAACACCCACCTCACTGACGCCAACACAGACAACACCCACCGCACTGACGCCAACACAGACAACAGCCACCTCACTGACGCCCACACAGACAACAGCTACCTTACTGACGGTCACACAGACAACAGCCACCTCACTGACGCCCACACAGACAACATCAACCTCACTGACGCCAACACAGACAACAGCCACCTCAACGACGCCCACACAGACAACAGCCATCTCACAGACGCCCACACTGTCAACAGCCACCTCATTGACGCCCACACAGACAACAGCCACCTCAACGACGCCCACACAGACAACAGCCATCTCACAGACGCCCACACAGACAACAGCCACCTCACTGACGCCAACACAGACAACAGCCACCTCACAGACGCCAACACAGACAACAGCCACCTCACTGACGCCCACACAGACATCAACCTCACTGACGCCAACACAGACATCAACCTCACTGACGCCAACACAGACAACAGCCATCTCACAGACACCCACACAGACAACAGCCATCTCACTGACGCCAACACAGACAACAGCCATCTCACAGACGCCAACACAGACAACAGCCACCTCAACGACGCCAACACAGACAACAGCCATCTCACAGACGCCCACACTGACAACAGCTACCTCACTGACGCCCACACAGACAACAGCCACCTCAACGACGCCCACACAGACAACAGCCATATCACAGACGCCCACACAGACAACAGCCACCTCACTGACGCCCACACAGGCAACAGCTACCTCACTGACGCCCACACAGACATCAGCCACCTCACTGACGCCCACACAGGCAACAGCTACCAAACTGACGCCCCCACCGACAACAGCCACCTCACTGACGCCCCCACCGACAACAGCCACCTCACTGACGGCCACACAGGCAACAGCTACCTCAATGACGCCCACACAGACAACACCCACCTCACTCACGCCAACACAGACAACACCCAACTCACTGACGCCAACACAGACAACACCCACCGCACTGACGCCAACACAGACAACAGCCACCTCACTCACGCCAACACAGACAACAGCCACCTCACTCACGCCAACACATACAACAGCTACCTCACTGACGCCCACACATACAACAGCTACCTCACTGACGCCCACACATACAACATCCACTTCACTGACGCCCACACTGACAATACCATCTCACTTACGCCAACACTGACAACAGCTACCTCACTGACGCTCACACCGACAACAGCCACCTCACTGACGCCCACACTGACAACAGCCACCTCACTGACCCCACACAGACAACAGGTACCTCACTGACGCCCACACAGACAACAGCCACCTCACTGACGCCAACACAGACAACAGCCACATCACTGACGCCAACACTGACAACAGCCACCTCACTCACGCCAACACAGACAACACCCACCTCACTGACGCCAACACAGACAACAGCCACATCACTGACGCCAACACTGACAACAGCCACCTCACTCACGCCAACACAGACAACAACAACCTCACTCACGCCAACACAGACAACAGCCGGCTCACAGACGCCCACACTGACAACAGCAATCTGAATGAATCTGACACTGCCAGCAGTCGACTCATTGACGTCTACACCAACATAGTCCTTAAGGAATCCTTAGGCCTCTTCTTCTCAGCTGTGGTATTCGCGGACACGAGACAGTAAAGGTGAGGACGAGTTTTCAGTTTTCGACGAGTTTTGCTCAGTATCACATTATGACGACAGTTTTTATCTTACAAACCAATACCCATATGTTACAAAATCATTTCAAAACAACAGTATCAGTAAAATGCTGTTCAGAACTAGTTTTAGTTTTTAAATTTTCTGAAACAGTCATTGTAATAGATTCAAGAGTCATTGAACTTACACAGGGACTATGAGAAAGTTACAGACAGAATACTTACTCAGTGTGTTTATTGTTTCTTGTCAATTTTAAATAATTCCTTATTTCGAATATACCTGTTTATGAATGTAGTGCTGTTATTCATGTATAGAAGGTGTCTGTGATGCCATCTTTATTTGTTGTTTTGAGCATCACCATGATAGAAACTAATAACGCCTATGTAATAGTTTCTTTGTAAACGTCTTGTAAACATTATCATATGCAAAGTGTAACATACATGTGCTCGTGGGTTTCACCGAAGTGGTAAATGTCTGAGACCTGCAACTGGAATACTGTCAAAAGCAGCGTTAAACCCAACTCACTCACTCACTCACTCACTGTAATTTACAGAACATCAACATCGTCCTTTCATCTTAAACCTGTGCGATGTGGCCTAGTTGGTTCAGCGCTCACTCGAAACACTCAGCCTTCGTTCCCGAGTACCATCGTGGCACAATGTCTGATACTAGGATGCTATTTAAAGCTGCATAAAACATGATTACTCAATAAAACTGATGTGTACACAAGTTCAGTGAAATTTCATGATTTTAAAGTAGATGCAGGGACAAAAAAGTTCAATATTAGTAAGCCTGTCAAAGTATGTATGCCACATTTGAAGTTATTAAACTACACGTTATGAGGTTCTTATATCATATGTATCTTAGTGGGTCACCAAATGCATAGCTTAATAAGTGTTCTACAAAAGACTATTTCAAAATGCAATGGATGAGCAAGAAAGCCAATAGATCATCTTAATGTCGCTTCAATACACAAACTTGAAGTTATCTTCCATGACATACCAGTTATAGACAACTAACTTAATGTGAATTTTTTTGGGTGATCATTAGATACTAATGCAATTGTATCGTTTAAGCTATCTTGGAACTATTAGATTATAACTGGATCATTGAGACATAATACTGGATTAATGACATCTGTCAGATTCTGAGATAAATGTATGTACGGGATGGATAATCTGCGTGTTTCCCTGTACATGTTACTCAAAAGTACCAGATAAAGCTTTCTCAATAACATAATGCTTTGTATAATGAAACATTATATTTCTGATAATGGTATAATTTGGAGACAAATGTATAATAAATGGTGTTTTCATAAGAAGCGCCACAAGAGCAGGATGTGTCATTTAAAATGAATCTGTCAGTTTCATGTGAATATAAACTGCTACAACCTTATCTGAGTCGTAAATGGATTACTTGGCAAAATATATTTCCAATATTGACATCGAATCCAAATTAACGTCTTAATTTCAGGCTGTGAAACTGCTAAAGAATTGTATTGTTTAATGTCTTCTGATAAAGAATTGTATTGTTGAATGTCTTCTGGTAAAGAATTGTATTGTTGAATGTCTTCTGGTAAAGAATTATGTTGATTGATATCTTCTGGTGAATAATTGTATAGTTTAATATCTTCTGATAAAGAATTCATGTCATTGTCTTCATAGGTTTCAATATAAGGGTTTCATGACTAGTAACAATTTTACTTAAATAGGTTGGAGTTCTATGACTATGAGTTTGTCAAATCACCTTGATGAGCGATGCGATAGGGGCGTGAGTCCATGAAACTATGTACTAGATTGAATTGTTACGATATTGGTAACATAACGATATTGGTAATATAATAATGTTGGTAATATAACGATATTTGTAATGTAACGATATTAGTAATATAACGATATTGGTAATATAACGATGTTGGTAATATAACGATATTTGTAATGTAACGATATTGGTAATATAACGATATTGGAAATATAATGATATTAGTATTATAACGATATTGGGAATATAACGATATTGGTAATATAACAGTATTAGTAATATAGCGATTTTGGTAAGATAACGATATTGCGATGCAGTTATGCAAAAGAGGGATATTTTGATGTAACAGAGCAGTATTGAGGTGCTACAGAGTGTAGTTCCGATGTAAGAGAATCATATTACGACTTAATTGAGTAATATTCCGATGGAATAGAACTAAGGACGGTACTTCGGCAATAATGAAACGCAAATAGTTATATTACGAAGTAATAGAACCATATCACCATGAAATAGAGCGATTCTTCGATGAATTGTTTTGTACAGCACCGTTGTTAGGAACCCTGATTGTAGTGTTACACAAGTGAGACTGGTGTGAATGGGTGAGTGAGTAATTTGAACGCTGCCTGGAACAGTAATCCAGTTAATAACGACGACCAAGGGTAATGTTGGAAGAAAGCCCGAAGTGATGCAGGTCTCAGACGTTTCCCACTTTAGTGAAACCCACGAGCACGGGTGTCGTGCTGACAAATAAACATATAATCGGGGTAGAGCAGGGTGCAGACACAACATATAGATATCTGGTTTGTCCAAGGGACGCAACACTGCACTGTGAATTCCGACAGCCTCAGTCGACTGGGTCAGCCATGCCTCCGCTACTGGTGTGATGTGGTCGTCAGATGGCCAAGGCAACCCATAATTCAATCCTGTTCTAATTAAAACTACTGCTTCAAAATGTAACTTGAGATATCTGTTGCCATTACGTCTGGCGGGCAATGAAGGGGAGAGACTAGTGTCACCCAATTGAGTATATCTACATATTTCATTAATTGAAGCTTACTATTGCTAATTTATAATAAATGTACATTTGATCGGTGGAAGAGGCGAATTTATATCCACTATTTAGAACTGAATGGCTCTAACACTGTGTGTGCGGTAAATGCATAGAGAATCTCACCCAAGTGTCTTTTGATATCAAATATATAAAAAAAAACGTGGGTGCGATTTTATTTATCACCCACCATCATTTTACAACTTGCTTTCAGTTAGAAGACAGTGATAAGCAGTGTATGAGTGTCACAAAAGTACTGCCAACAGCTTCAGTAACAGAGCCATTAGTGATGTCATTTGATTGTGACGTCATGGTAACCGATGTCACAATGGTCTTCAAAGCATTTTGATGCCATAACAGTGCAGCAATGTCTACAATGTAGATATGGCTTGACCTCACCCAGTCGATGTATCCTGGAAGTCAGGCGATATCTCCTGTGGGAGCCAGTTTTAAATTTAATTTAGCTTTACATAGAGATATTAGATTAGTCAGTATGTAGTGACACTGTACATGTCATATTGCTTTACACTTCTCATGTTAACAGTACAATTGCATGTGTGTGTGTGGATACATCTGTGTGGGTGTTTGTGTGTGTATACAATCATCGCACAGCTATATACCTGTAACATGTAATACAGAACAATGATACGTGCATGGCCGTAGAAGGATTTTGAGTGTTCCTATGTGTTTAGACCCGTGAAGATCCCGGGGTAGAATAGGTCTTCAGCAACCCATGCTTGCCGTAAAAGGTGACTATGCTTGTCGTAAAAGGCGACTAACAGGATCGGGTGGTCAGGCTCGCTGACTTGGTTGATGCATGTCATCGGTCCCAATTGTGTGGATCGATGCTCATGTTATTAATCACTGGATTGTCTGGTCCAGACTCGATTATTTACAGACCGCCGTCATATAGCTGGAATATTGCTGAGTGCGGCGTTAAACAACAAACCAACCAACCAACCAATCCTATGTGGTTATAGTTTCTTTACATAGATATTGGTTGAGTTTAAAGCTTCGCATTATTTTAGTGTATTGAAGCAACGAAACACTTTTCATAATCAGTTCACCGTATTAAGTAGTGATGATACAAGAGGTTCACGAAAAGGTCGATGGATACATTTAGTTACCACTTATTACTTTCGTGGGTTGTTGTAGTGAAACTGAAGGTTGATATATTCATTTCGCTATTCACTCTGTTACAGATAATGTTGTAACAGAGACTGCTATTTGATTGTGATCATGAACACTGTTAGTGTTGCTAAACGCGACTTTACATCCGCTATGCATAAAACGTTGCTGCACAATAGATGCTTGTCTTTTCTTGTTCTAAGAGTCAACCAAATGCATGCGTACGTGCGTGTGTGCGCTGTTATGGGTAATGCTGTGAAACCCTTTCGTTGATGGATACAGTATATCTATTTACTTAGCTGTTTTTGTCAATTCTGTGAAACTGCTTGACAGATGCATATTGTTTATTAACTTTGTCATTACGGGTATAATTATTGAAACTGCTTGTTAGATGCGTTTTTATTGACCGTTATAACGGTGTAATTGATTGAAACTGCTTACTAGACACATTAAGTGTATTCACTTTGTTATAACGGTGTAATTGATTGAAACTGCTTACTAGACACATTAAGTGTATTCACTTTGTTATAACGGTGTAATTGATTGAAACTGCTTGCTAGACACATTAAGTGTATTCAACTTGTTATAACGGTGTAATTGATTGAAACTGCTTACTAGATACATTAAGTGTATTCACCTTGTTATAACGGTGTAATTGATTGAAACTGCTTACTAGATACATTAAGTGTATTCACCTTGTTATAACGGTGTAATTGATTGAAACTGTTCAATATATACATTATTTCGTATTCACTTTGTTATAATGGTGTAATTGATTGAAACTGTTCAATATATACATTATTTCGTATTCACTTTGTTATAAAGGTGTAATTCAACGAAACTGGTCAGTAGATACATCATGTATAAGTATTTTGTAATTATTGTAATTTAATTAAACTGAGTGAATTGGTATGTGTGAACACTGAGAGTGTGACACAGCCGACAGATCACTAAGGTACACTGTCTATGGTAATTGTACTGTTGTGTACATGGAATATTGTTTCAGAGGTTTGTCAAGGAGATACATTGTTGCTTGTCACCTTGAAAGTCACAACGAAAGCATACATTTGAGGATCAGTTAATGAACATGCCTGAGGATCACATACTGTATTACATTCACATGCATTTATCTTTATTGTCTGACCCAGAGAGCATTAAACTATTCATGGAAAGGCAGCTTTAAAAAGACAGTCCTTCTTTCTTCGGCTGTAAAACAAATGTTCGCGGATCTTCCCGTTATTGATGTCCTTCATGAACGTAGTAGGGTCGATCGTAAGTTTTCTTTATTACATTTTGAGATCAGTTAACATGAAAAGTTAATGTTAGATGCTGAAGATGCCATCAAAATGCACATTGACATATGACCAAACATTCATTTCCATCAAGAAGTAATATTTAAATGGGAAGTCGTGAAATATTATGACTTGGAACAATGAAGAAAGAACATTTAATATCCGTTGCCCTTTGTAATCAACAATTCGTCGTTTGAATTATACTCAATAATTGAACAGTTTCAACAATTAACGTCCCAACATGATGCCTAAAAAATAGCTATAACAGTTGTTTTAACGTTAATTGTTCAGTCTTAATCACTATATTTAATATTTAGACTGCAAAACCTATTACCGATGAAAAAAATAGAGCTTGGATGAGGCAAACCAACTAAAACAATATGAAGCAAAGACTCACCCAGTGTTCAGACTCCAGGAATATTCAACACGAATACCAGTTCTTGTTGGGCACTTCAGGACACCAAAGATCTTGCCTGTTCTTGTTGGGCAGTCCTGCTGTTAACGTGCTACTTCAGGACACCAAAGATCTTGAGTATTTCCATGTGTGTTGATTAATATTCTCTACTGTTCCTAACAAGTATACTGATGATGTTCTGATGGACACTTATTCTACGTGTTATTATTGCAGACAGTGTATACAACATACCACTTGAGAAATACGCTGAAGAGTCTCCAAACCACGTGACACATACCTGACGGGATACACTCAAGCTGGCCCATAGGAAAGGTACATATATCGTATAATGTTGCTTGAAATGTTCAAGATCTTTCTATGCAACAGCATCAAAGACATCCTCAACAGCAACAGCAGCAACAGCATCAACATCAACGTCCCTGGTGTGTACTGTGTGGGGACTAACTGCAAGAAGATGTTGGTGTGTCAGTCTTCTGACTACCGTCACGTAGACCAGATATGTACAGCAACAATGAAGAAGGGTAAGACAGTTTGAACGTACACCTTCGGTCTCATCGTACGAGTCTCATCAGGCCATATGATGGCCATATCAGTTATGGCCTGATGAGACTCGTACGTTGAGACTCGTACTCGAGTTGAAAGCACTAGCGTATTAAAACTGTGTTCAATCTTACTCCACTTATTTAATTATTACTATATTGTGCCTGAGAGTTAGAACTTTACTGTGCTTACATATATATATATATATATATATATATATATATATATATAGGATGGATTAACGGGACTTGACTGCATATATATATATATATATATATACATATATATATATATATATATAGAGAGAGAGAGAGAGAGAGAGAGACACACAGATATATATATATATAGAGAGAGAGAGAGAGAGGGGGGGGGGGATAGAGAGGAACATATATATACACACACACGCAAAAGAAACGCAAGTGTTTTTAAGCAAATAGGTAACAAACACAGAACCATAAATTGATACGAGTTTTAGTATGTAGTGACGCCTGATGGTGTTATCAATAGTTTTACGCAACATAAAAAAACGAATCGCCAAAACGCACCATTTCAATGAATATGTGGGTATCATGCATCCATTTCTCGCGAAATCGAAAATGCACGAACTGTCACGAACTGTAGTGGGTATAAAACTGTGGCTGATTCTTGGACCTACCACTCCTTGGTCAACAATGCCACGCCTAACTCAAATTCATATAAACCAGGCTATCGGACGTTCAACGTTACCATAACCACAATTTACCGTCTCCTGCATCGATACAACGCTACACAGACCACAGATGACCTTCCTCGGAGCGGTCGTCCTAGGGTCACCACACCTGGAGAAGATCGGCAGATGACCCGTCAACACCAGCGACATCCGTTCCTAACTGCAAGTGAAAGTGCTCGACAGATCATAGGAACACATAGTCGACACATTAGCCGGAACACTGTGATCCGACGTCTCCGTTCCAACGACCTCAGATGTCGCCGACCAGCACGTCGTCCTGTTCTCTTACCACGGCATCGACAAGCACGACTTCAATGGGCATAGGGGCATCACAATTGGCGTCATCGTGAGCGGAGGCGCTTTTGTGTCTCCCATGCAGACAGAAGAGTCAGAATGTGGCTGCCTCGAGGTGATCGTTTCGCTGACAGAAACGTTGTGGAAAGGGATCCATGGGGTGGACCTAGAGTCATGATATGGGCAGGGATTGGACTTAATGCGAGACTTGGATCCATGTGTTTTCTGAAAGTGGGTCAAGGTCGGGGACATGGCGTTACTGCTCAGCGGTATATCGACCAAGTGATCAGACCCCACGTTGTTCCATTTTTTGCACAACATCAACAACACATTTTCCAGCAGGACAACGCTCGTCCCCATTTTGTCACAGCTACCATGGCCTTTCTGCAACAACACAACATCCGTGTTCTACCGTAGACAGCCCTCAGCCCTGATCTGAACCCCATCGAACACTTGTGGGATGAGGTTTAAAGGCGTCTGCACAATGTGCGCCCAGTCCCTACAACTGCCGATGAACTACGCACAGCTCTGGATGTGTGCAGGAGGATCCCTAGGGCCTTCACAAATCGTCTAAACCACTAAATGTACAGGAAATATGTGGCAGTGAACATTGCTAATGGTGGTCACACCAGGTATTGACTGCCATTTTGGGTATTGACCCGAAACTGTGTAAACCCTTAACATTTGAGTGAGGTGAAGTGATGTGAAATGTTGTTTAACGTCGCGTCCAAGATTATTGCTGCTTGTACTAGTCCGGACTGATGCTGAGTTATAGTGCTAGCACACTGAGATACCATGCCACGGTCTAACATGAATACCCCACTCAGTATACTGACTCCGAGCCGACCAGTCCTTGTTTTAGCCCCTTAATGCCGAGCGCCGGACAGTGTAACAACAAGTACCATCTTTTAACGTCTTTTTGTGTGACGCGGCTGGGGATCGAACCCCGGACCTTCCGCTCTCCGGGCGGACGCTCTACCATTAGACCACGGGGACGGTCCATTAACATTTGGAAAAAAACCCAGAAAAACCATTATGTCATCTGCCTTTTAATCCATTTAACTGTCTTCAGTCAATTTTTTGTCAATCTAGCCCTCAAATTAGTTCTTGTCTTTACTGTTGAAAATAAATAACATGTATACTGCATACTCGGCTTGCGTTTCTTTTGCGTGTGAGTATATATATATATATATATATATATATATATATATATATATATATATTCTCTTCAAAAGAAGAAACGCATAGGTAGTATGTAGTTCATTGAACGCACAAAACGGTAAATAAATTGGATATATGTTAATGGAAAATGTTCGAGGCCTGATATTCGACAAACGGTGCGTCAAAATGCAGCCATTGTCGATATGCAATGTCTTAAACGGCATTGTTCTCACACTTGTTAAAAAATATCAAAATAAAGCAAAATGCACGTGCAAGTAACTTGTGTAAGCCAATAATTTGTCATTCAATTGTCAACATTTTTCAAGTTAAAATGCTGATGCTCACCTCTGCCGACCGGAACATCGCCACAGGACGTATCCAAAGAGGGGAATCACAGTCCTCTGTTGCACGCAACTTCAACGTCCACCACAGCACAATATTTTAATTTACTGACTTTGTGACCGATACACATAGTTCAATTGCACTGCAGACCGTCCGAGAACCGGCCGACCAAGAGTTACCACCCCTGCACAGGATCGCTACACTGACTGTTCCACCTACGCCATGGCACTGCCACAGCTGCGGAGACTGCAGTACGCATCCCTGGTTTGGGGAGGATATCGGACCAGACTGTCAGGAACCATCTTCGCGAGGCTGGAATCCGACCCAGAAGACCAGTTATCATCCGTGTTTTGCAACAGATCCATCGACAGCGACACTTGCTTTGGTACGATGCCTGACAGCATTGGAATTTGAGAAACTGGAGACGAGTGTGGTTTAGCGATGAATCACAACTTCTTCTTCACAGGCGAGACGATCGTGTTTATCGTCGTCGTCGAAATGAGCGTTTTGCCGAACATTGTGTACAAGTGTCACAGTGTGGTGGCGGTAGTGTCACAGTGTGGTGGCGGTAGTGTCACAGTGTGGTGGCGGTAGTGTCACAGTGTGGTGGCGGTAGTGTCACAGTGTGGTGGCGGTAGTGTCACAGTGTGGTGGCGGTAGTGTCAACCTCGCCTTCTTCCCATCATGACCGCCAGAGGGCGCTCTGGCCGTCGAGATCTCCCAATTTCAATCCAATCGAACATCTCTGGGATGAACTCGATCGATGTGTACGTCAACGTCAGAACACGCCGCAGACACTCCCACAACTGGTCAACGCGTTACACTCACAATGGCGCAGAATTCCGCAGGACACAATTCCTACACGTATGCAATCAGTGCCCAGGAGATGCAGAACCGTGATTGCTGTCCGGGGCTGTCCCTACGAGATAGTGAGCTCAGCGCAGCCTTGTGGCCTTATGTGACATGACAATGAACAGTTTTCAATGCCTTTGTACAACGACAGCACATGGCTATTGAGCTCCAAATTTTCATATTTGTATCAATGAAATTACATTAAACATAGCGACTTTATTAGGTACAGTAAATTTACTAATACTCTACCCGTGCAATTCTTTTTTTGTATACAAAACTAAGGTTAAAAGACGTGCTGATGTCTGATGTCAGAAATGTATTTCCACATGACATAGGATTTTATCAAGATCACGAGATGGATGGATGGATGGATGGATGGATGGATGGATGGATTTTGTATATAATCTGTTAACCAGTTTTGGAACGTAAAAACGCAGTTACCAATCCGCATGTTCCAACAACGTATTTTAAAATTGAGATATGGTAGAAGTGTTCTACTTTGTAAATCACAAGTTGAAACCAGTTTTGGATGACACAACTTCACCTCATGATGGTGTGGGTGACCAGTGTAAACTGGCATGCATGCTTTATGTTCAGTTAGCTGCGATGAAGTAAGACGTCCTGTAACCTACAAGAGTGTGTCCCACTCGAACAGACACTGTCCTGGACACTTCGAGTGCCTCAGTGGAGCATCCTGGGATATAGTGAACGTCAAGTGCGTCCCACATGTCAGCTTCTACGGGAAGCCGTCATCAAACGTGGTGGGTGTTCTTCCAGTACTTAAAAATCACATGATGCCTTTGAATAATGATGTTTTATATCAAACAAAATATAATAGTGCATATATATACTTCACAGAAAAGAATATTGAATGTAATATGTTTTTGTAGTGAAGATTTAGCACACAATCTCATGATATACTTATTTTCCGACACTATTTTTATTCAGTATAATCCTGAATACTTTCTATTCATACACACATATTATTTCACTTAAATGCACGTTTTAGTGTGTAATAACGGCGACCTTAAGTAAAACTAACACTGACAACAACTTAAAGGACAATGTGAAGTATTCCGATATGTTAGACTTATACTCAATATGCAGTATGGACAGTATAGACCTAAATGGTTTATTAACCATTCACTTTGAGTGTATGCTACTGTAGACGTACGCATTTACCTACAAGTGAAGCAGATTGTACACATGTTTAATTACTATACACTATGAGTTTATGCTGCTGAGGACGTACGTATTTATATCTACATTTTGGGATATCGACATATGTTTTGTTGGATATTTATATATGTTGTAACATAAACTGTGAGTGTATGCTACTGTAGACGTACGTATTGTACCTAAAAGTGCTGGATACGATATATGTTGCAACATAAACTGTGAGTGTATGATACTGTAGACGTACGTATTGTGCCTATAAGTGTTGGATATTTATATATGTTGTAACATAAACTGTGAGTGTATGATACTGTAGACGTACGTATTGTACCTATAAGTGCTGGATACGATATATGTTGTAACATAAACTGTGAGTATATCCAACTGTAGACGTGCGTATTGTACCTATAAGTGTTGGATATTTATATATGTTGTAACATAAACTGTGAGTGTATCCAACTGTAGACGTACGTATTGTACCTATAAGTGTTGGATACGATATATGTTGCAACATAAACTGCGAGTGTATATTTTTGTATACTAATACTTCATTGATCGCCTGTAATTGCAGTGTATGTATATTTTTGTATACTAATACTTCATTGATCGCCTGTAATTGCAGTGTATGTATATTTGTGTACACTAATACTTCATTGATCGCCTGTAATTGCAGTGTATGTATATTTTTGTATACTAATACTTCATTGATCGCCTGTAATTGCAGTGTATGCATATTTGTGTATACTAATACTTCATTGTTCGACTGTAATTGCAGTGTATGTATTTTTTTACCCCTAGTCCACTGGGACGCAACTCATCAACGATCTGGGATTTAATCTGAAGCCGGGGATGACAGTGACGTGGGGACTAGCGGGAGGGATTCCACATCGCCCTCAAACGAAGTTAGTTCAGAGAATAGTTGAATTGTTACAGCGACATCATCACTATCTGATATGTCCGAGTCTGACGATTTCTAGTGTATAGCAGGGCAAGAGGATGGAGTAGGTACAGTGTTTGCTTGATACGCCACGAGTCTTGATTTCAATCCCCGAAGAACCTCCCTCAAAGAGTCTCATAACCCCATCACATATTCTTTATCTTCTTGCTCCCACACGTCGTCATGTTGTGTACTTGACCAGACATGTCATTATGTATCTGTAACACATACGATATACACATGTACATTTTATATATGTAACAAGTACGATACATACATATACAAATTACCCACTTTACCACGTCATGTTGTGTACTTCACCAGACATATCACTATTTATCTGTAACATATACAATATCATATATACATATTATATTTGTAACACGTACGATATACACACATAAAAATTGCAATACACTCACCCCTTAACCACGTATGTTGTGTACTTGTCCAGACATATTATCTTCAGATATATATTTAATTAAATATTGTGTTCATGTACATGTATATGTGCATTTACTCTTGATAAATGCACAAAGAATCTATATACAATACAATAGAAAGTACGATAATTGGCCATGTTAGGGAATACATGTGCAAGTTTAATGACAAGATGATTTCTCTGCTTTGCCCTGATTATGATTCTTGGTTGTCGCTGAATGCCTGTGGCTGTAGGCCTCATGAAAGTGGTAAACGGCTGAGAACCTGCTAAACGCATAAAGTCATGATTCTATATCACAATATAAGATAGCTACGCGATAACACCCAAAAGAACAATGAAGAACGAAGCATGGTTCATTTCACGATAAAACCTTGTTCTGGTTTGACGTCATTTCTAGAGATTCGAACATGCGCTCGCAACTTGATGACGTGATAAATTGGACTCCGTCGTGAGGAGTGAAGTGTCTGTTGACTTGTTCCCCATAGATGTGGCTGGACAGCGCAGATGAACGCAATTGCCGAACGATCGCACCCAAAAGTGGGAGAGATATGACAATCGGTATTGGGGGAAATGGTACAGATAATCGACGTGTACATTGGGAGAATACCAGCATTAACTTCCCTGTACATGAAATGGAGTTGTCCGACATTGCCAAAGTCGGTTTCAATTCTGGGAGACATCATTATTTACACACGCACGGGTACATGTACATCTTAAAGCTTGGACAACTTATTGACATCCTTGGAAAGGCTTTACAAAATGTTCCTATCGTGGCCGTACACAGTGCAGTAATTTATCGTATGGTAAACAACTCCCAATCGTCTCGTGTTTCTTAATTGAACTAACACAGTATGTAATAACTGAAAAAGTGTTCAACCGCCGTTGCCCAGCACCTTCACTCACACTCACACTTACAGAGTTGGACAGCACCGTTATATCAGACGTGTTTCTGTAAGCAAAGACATACGCGTGATAAAATGATGGCGATTCCTTACACCTATCGGGTCTGTTTACAGGGAGCTATAACATCCACACATTACGAGGCACACATTTAAACTTTATGCTCTACATCTGAACTTGCTCTTTCAGAAGCCAAATATTCCTTCAGTGCCCAGACCTCTATCCCCGCGTCTACATGGCGTCATTCAGAGTGTGGCTACGCAAACCTAAGGTAATATTCAACACCCTCATCCATGGTTCTGGATATGGTCGTCAAGAATCGTCTTCAGGGTGGCGCCCAAACGACTACGACCACTTCATAATTGACGTCCATGTCGGCATCGGGGTATTTGAGGTAAATGGTGTAGAGTACATGAGTGACGTATATTTCACTATAATCAACTTCCCACTCATAACCCCAGACAGAGACGTTAAACAGAGAACCAATACCCCAAACTATCAACTAGATTCGGGAAACCAAGCAGAAAACAGCTTATAGATAAATCCGTTTCCAAATTCTGCCACGATCACAACTATATAACGAGCCTGTGTTTATGAATCAGTATGGTATTGTAATGGCAGTAGGTGTTGTCTGACCAGATTAGCGAATCATGTCTTACCAGTGACACCCGCACAGACAACAAATTCTCCATCGTACTGCAATAGCGACGTTTCGTAACAGATCCTGACAGTGTAACGATATAACGATCAATACCGGAACTGCCCGAACCTTGTTGCCTACATTTTCAACCCTGACCTCAGAATTATGTATCAAACAGCTAGATTTGGAAGCGGAAGAGCTTAAAATAATCTTTGTTTATGCTTATGAATTTATCCCCGGATTGTCAAAACCAAAACAAGGCCATTTGACCAATAAGTTCAAATAAAGTTGTTGGTACATGAATACCTGAACTACAAGTACAATGTATCGCCTCATCTATGTCTTATTTAGATCTGTGCATAACGATTCAGAGTGACGAAACATTCTCCAAAAGACTGTATGACGAGAGGGAAACACTCTCCACAAGACTGTATGACGAGAGGGAAACATTCTCCCAAAGACTGTATGACGAGAGGGAAACATTCTCCCAAAGACTGTATGACGAGAGGGAAACATTCTCCCAAAGACTGTATGACGAGAGGGAAACATTCTCCCAAAGACTGTATGACGAGAGGGAAACATTCTCCCAAAGACTGTATGACGAGAGGGAAACATTCTCCCAAAGACTGTATGACGAGAGGGAAACATTCTCCCAAAGACTGTATGACGAGAGGGAAACATTCTCCCAAAGACTGTATGACGAGAGGGAAACATTCTCCCAAAGACTGTATGACGAGAGGGAAACATTCTCCCAAAGACTGTATGACGAGAGGGAAACATTCTCCCAAAGACTGTATGACGAGAGGGAAACATTCTCCCAAAGACTGTATGACGAGAGGGGTGATTTCAACTTTCCAGTAGTCAACCTTCCCTTCATGTTGAGCAACATTCCAGAAACTGTAGCCTTTGGTGTTTACATTTCACAACTATTGAGACACAATCGAGAATGCCCTGTCCACCATGATTGTAAAAAGGGGCATACGACTAGAGAGTGTTTGAAGAAGGTTACAGTATTCAAGGCATCAAAAGCGCTTTCTTATCTTATTTTGTGGAGGCCATTTCAAAATGTGATGCATCTGTGACAAATATGGTGCCTGATGCATTCCATCCAACCATCTGTTCATCCATCCATCCATCCATCCATCATCCATCCATTCGTCCGTCCATCCGTTCATCCATCCATTCATCCATGCATTCGTCCATCGATCCATTCGTCCATACATCCATTCGTCCATCCATCCGTTCATCAATCCATCATCCATCCATTCGTCCATCCATCCATTCGTTTGTCCATCCGTTCATCAATCCATCCATCCATCCATTCGTCCATCCATCCATTCGTCCATACATCCATTCGTCCATCCATCCGTTCATCCATCCATCCATCAATGCATTCGTCCATCGATCAATTCGTCCATTCATCCATTCATCCATCCATCTGTTCATGCATCCATCTGTTCATGCATTCATCCGTCCATCAATCCGATCATCCATCCATCCATATATCTTTTCATCCATCATCCATCCATCCATTCGTCCATCATCCATCTGTCATCCATCCATCCGTTCATCCGTCCGTCTGGCCGTCCATCCATCCATCATCCATCTTTCTATCCATCCATCCATCCATCCGTTCATCCATCCATCTATCCATCTGTTCATCCATCCATCCATACGTTCCTCATCCATCCATTTGTCCATCCATTCGTCTATCCATCCGTTCATCGATCCATCAATTCATCCATCATCTGTTCATCCATCCATCCATCTATCCGTCCGTCCGTCCGTCCATCCATCCGACCATCCATCCATCCGTTCATCCATCCATCCGTTCATCCATCCATCCATTCGTCCATCCATTCTTCTATCCGTCCATTCGTCCATCCATCCGTTTATCCATCCATCCATCAATCAATCCATCCATCCATCCATCCATTCATCCATTCATCCATTCATCCATTCGTCCATCCTTCAGTCCATGTTTCTCTCTATGGTACTAGTGGAACACTGGGCTTTGTTTTTGTTCATTTTAATGTATCATGCGGTTGTTGTAACAGACACAGTTTTAAATATCTTGCGTTATATCTATCTGTACTTTTGTTCATCGCAACATGTCTGTACCCGAGTATAATGATTCTGAATACATAATCATGGAGTAAATTAATCTGCTTACAGAACAAGGCAACTTCTTGTGAACTTTATTGTGTTGTGCAGACATACCTCGACGGTTCCCTTCTGATGGTCAACAACATGCGAGTCCCCTTCACAGAAGTGAGATATGCTGGAGTAAACGGGATCACTGCGTGGCATAAGCTTCAGGTCGGCTTCAACAAGTGCTGATTGTTCCCTTCTGATGATCAACAACATGCGAGCCCCCTTCACAGAAGTGAGATATGCTGGAGTAAACGGGATCACTGCGTGGTATAAGCTTCAGGTCGGCTTCAACAAGTGCTGATTGTCGATAAGAAACGTTTAATATCGCTTGGCCATCGAGACGAAGTGTTCTACAAATATTCCATATCCTGACTTTGTCAAGTGTCGATTATCGAGTTACGTACGTGGATGTGACCACGCTAGTTAACGTCGAGGAGAATTCTTTTCATCATATAGACCTACATTAGATACACAGTCAACGCTGAGAAATATATAGTGATTATTATACAAGCATGTGTTTGATACTGATTTTACGAAACGAGTGTCAGAATTATTGTATTTCCCGAGCGAGGGCGATGGCAATGCACAATTTCTTGCATCAGTGTCGTAAAATAACACGTGACAAACACGTGAGTTTAATAATTTCTATATCAGTCATTATCTAAAAATCATTTCAAGCTGTCCTTTAAAGACATGCGCAGACCACTACCGTGACAAAAGCCTCATAAAATCACGTACAGTAAACACCACGAGGTACGGTAAGTGGGAGCTCCTTCATAATACAAGCTGAGCTGCAAACAGTGTCTAAATTATTGAATGATTTAAGAATCAGTCAAATGCAAAAGCTCAGTGACTTCACGTTTTCGTTGATGAATGTTATTGTTTCAACATAAATAGTGATGTGCTTGGCGACATTCTAGGTGGCTCTTCTGTAAATTTTTCAACAAGTTTTATGATAGACATTTGGAGGACATTTCCAACAACTTCTTTATTACAATCAGCAATTGTAATAAAGAAGTTGTTCATCCATAGAACTCGTCTTACTTCATCACACCAAATTCTAAATGCCACTCAAAGAAGTTATTTCCAAACTTGACGCATCAGTGACAAGAATGATTCCGATCCATATTTTTATTTCGACCATCTGTTTCCGTGGTGTGTTTTTCATATGAACAATTGACTTGACTTGTTTATGACCTGTGCCATTGGTATCATCACTATTTGATAGTGATTCTTTAACATATGCTGGTAACTATGTGTCACATCGAATGTCTGTGTGTTTTATTGTTTGTATTATTTGTTGCAGACAAAGACAAACATATTACTTAACGATATTGTGTCCAATATTAAACGTGATCTCCTTCAACATGAGATGTATGTTCAAACAATATCTGTTGTAGTTTCAGATTTTGTCTGACTTCAAATGTCTGTTGTATTCATTGAAATATTAGTATATACTTCTTAATTGTGTTGTTTTATATTAGTGTTTAAAGTAGGCTGAGCATTAAAATTAAATGACTACAGCTGCATTTAATTATGTACATGAATTATACTTAAAAGGTAAAATACCAGAAATAGTCAATATATGTAACTGCCACATATGTATGTATGTATGTATGTATGTGTGTGTGTGTCCGTGCGTGCGTACGTGCGCGCGCGCGCGCGCGTTCTCCATCCATTGTGATCTCGGTTGTGATTTCTAAAATGAATTACGTTTGTCTCATTCATATTCACTGAAAGTTGCCAACGTGTTGACCATTCATGCAGTACATTAAGCATGGATTGTAATGAACATTCATTGGGGGCAGTTAATGCAATATCGGCAGCATACATTAAAATGGAGAGCATAGTCTCATCAACAAGTACGCCACAATTGAGATTATTAATAGCCAGGTGGTTAACTACACAGAAAATATAGCTGGGGATAATTTACAGCCTTGCTTTACACCATTTTTAAACAGTAAAACGTACTGTAAGAAATTCTCCTACACGTGCAGTACAGTTGACATCGACATACAATCGACTGGATAGCATTCAATATCTTTCCTCGAACTCCAATATTCCTCAGCTTCGCTATAAACGGTGTCAGGTTTTTTTTACATCAACAAATGTAACAAAGGTTGATTGTTTTGTTTTTTTCTATACTGAACTAAAGACGTTTAAACCTATAAATGATCAATACAGTCTCATTTGGATCTAAAATCATTTTGCTTATCAGCTATGATATTGTCTTTTTCAAGCCACTCAGTCTTTAATTGAGTACATAAGCATATACTTGTTAGGAATAGATGTTACAATGATACCAAAGGGTTTCTAAAATCCTTCATACCGCTCTTAGGAATAGGATGGATATATCGCTGTTCCACATAGCTGGTACAGTTTACAAAGCAATAGTTAATAATTCTGTACTACAAATCAACTGAACTTACATTTTTTTAACACTTCGGCAGGAATATCATCAACACCTGTAGCCTTTCCATTCTTAAGTCTAAAGACTAAAGACTAAAGACTAATGGGATGTCTGGGAGTGAACCTTACTTCATTTATCCCATCCATTTCTTGAACTAGCTACTCCGAATTGAGCCATAATTCATTCACCACAGTCCTAAGGGGAAATTCAAACATATCCACCTATAATTCACGACTACTGCAATCTTGTCAAATAACATGTGCTTGACATCAGGTCGATTTTATTGATATCATGTAATGACTGTTGGAATATTATCTATGCAATATCCTGTCTAAAAATCTAGATATATTTACAATATCATGTTTGCATTTTTGAATCATTGTATTCCGGAGTGGTCTTCATTTAAACTTCTTGACCAATCCGCTTCATGTACATTTTCAGAAAAACAGAACATAACATGGGAATACCGTTCGAATTGAGCTCCGCTCAATTTCCCTGTGCGCTGTGATTTTTTATTGATTTTTTTTAAATGAAAATTTTACAGGGACTAGCTGTGCTACCACAATACTTGTGTTAATTAATATTGATAACATTGAATGTTAAACCATTTTTACAGTTTTGTCTAATTTTAGCGATAATGAAAACTGAGTAGAGATAAGATATATTGATGATCAACATCTTTATTACAGTAAGGAACGACGCTTAGGTGTATGTTGTAACACCATTATCAAGCAAGTGATGTTGTTCATCCACAGATCTTATCCTCTCTCAATACTCCAACTTCTAAATTCCTCGCAAAGAAGATAATGATACTTGTTTTGAATCTTGCCATCGTACAAAATATTCTTCGCACAGTATTCAAGAAACAATGTAATAGTAATATCATATTACGCCATCAATATATGTTGTGCAATATTTGAGAGTTTGGCGCCTGTCGGGACGGTGTGAGATGCTAAAACTGTTCTTGTATAGTCTAGTATCCTTTGCCTAGTGACAGATACCACTGTTTATTCCCATTCAAGTTGCTAACGGTGTTTCATCTAAACAGTATTATGGGAACGGAAATTCAAACATTACTTCATTCGTTATGCTACCATTTTTGAATATATGTCCATGAGATTAATCTGTTCATTTTTCCGTATTTTTATTACGGAACTTATAGCTTTGTGTGGCATAAACGATCAAATAGTAAGATGACTACAATTAAAGGGCATTAATAACGAGAGGCTGTTCACATATATGTACATCATATATGTATCACGCGAATCATTTCTGATTTTACTCGACGTAAGAGCTAGAAACGTTACCTTCTTCCGGCGCAGCGGTTCAAGATGTTGGCGCTATCTAGATTGGGTCCCTGACACATGCAGCTCTATTTGATGGGTGTATTGTACTTAATAAGCTGAACTTTTATAAATCTACTTTTTGCAAATATATACTAGTCAGTCCAACTAATCATTGTTACTAAAATATATAGGATTGTTGTCGATAACGTGTCCATTCGTATGTCTGTTTTTCGTCTCTTCTACTAATTATTGACACTAAGAAACTCGTACAATTTTTTAAATCGTTACTGAACGTGTTGTACTTGTCTACATCTTAATTGAAAAGTGGGAGAAAAGTTGCTTACTGTATTTTGCCGCCTTTGATGGTTCTGATGATCAAGATGACAACGTCAAAATCGTAGTATTCAGGAGTCGATGAGGATTCAGGAGTTTTTGAATTGATGCAGAATCAAGGTTGATCCCTTCCGACCCGTTGGGGGTTATTATAGGCCTAATAGTGCACCACGTGATTTATGTCCAGGCCAACGTGACATGCAGTAATTAACTAATTGAATTGCAAAAACAATTCCGACAGCAAATAACCGCATCCACAACAACAATGGGTGGATGCAAAGAAAGAAACCATTTTAAACCCCTTTCTGTATATTTGTATTTGTATTCCTTTCTATCTTTCCTATCATTCTACAAACAGTTGTGTTCAGCGCCCATTGTGATACTTCTACTTAAGAAAATAAAAAGGATGTTTATTTAGTCATTTGACATGCGTTCATTGTAAACAAAGATTAGTGTGAAAGGATTACTAAGTTTGTCATCCAGTATAATGCACTTCCTCGATTAGCATAATTAGAACAGCGTTTGTAATTAGTTTTATCCTGACTCCAGTTAACCAAGGCAGCTACATCAGTTGTGATTTATGAATTTGAGGAATCTAAATAAATAAACGACCGCCTGTCGCAAAAATACATTCGAACATTGAACACGCACAGTCGCAGATTTTCCTTTCGTACATTTGAGGGTGAACGTGAACGAAGCCGTGCAAGATGCTTTACAGCGATTTGTCTTCAGAACACATATTGAGCTCAGGTAAGTTTATTAATGATGATATTTTCATTCATTCATAGATATGGCGATCATGAGCGCTGACACTATATGTATTCGCAATAGAACATTTGGAAGACTAGACACAAATTGAGTCACAATATGACCACATCAAATCAAAGAATTTGTTTAATGCAACAGATTTAAGGCATTGAAATTGTACGTTATTATAAAATACATGAGTGTCGCTACGTCTCATGTCAAATACATCAATGAATTATTTCTAAAAAAAATTAATTTAATATTACTATGACTTTATAGCTAAAATTATGGAGCCTTGCATGTCGAGCCAACAAACTATAGTACATATTATTCACCTTGGAAGTTCTGTTTACTGTGCTTGCGGTGGGGTCCACCCAATTCCCAAAATGGACAGTTCCAAATACTACTGCGTAAAATAGTAATGCCGATTGGGAGAAAATTACCAAATGAATGAATGCAAGTAAAACTTAATCCAAATAAAAATAAAAATGTTCAATATCACCTCAAAGTGTGCCCAAGTGCAAAACCTAATCTTAAAATGAAAGGACTTTGGTATTAATATTTCAGTCAGATTCTGACATTGGCGAGTTAAAGAGGTAATCCCTATGATTAATTGTCTTAAATACCTTTCTGGTGTCCACCGCCGTGAACCATACTCACTCAGATAAATAACCCCTTTTACATAAGTCATGAACAAGCATATATATCTTGTCAATATTTTGCTCCCATGTTTTGGATAATTGTACCAAAGAACAAGAATTAATCCTAGAATGTCTACACATAAATTCATTACGGACGCTGAAATAATGCCGATGAGACGTTAATTTTTACCTCGCCCACTCACTGATTACGGACTATTTGTGGGGCGATAAGAGGTACAAGCCACGAGAAAATGTATAGTGAGACCAACGTAGCCATTACACCTTTTTACAAGATGGAAAACATCTTTGCTGTTAGTGATGACATATAAAGAAATCTAACCAATTCACAGGCTATACGTTGTAGAACTGAATGGTATTATTATTAGGATTATAAAACTTGGACAATGTTATATTCAGTTAAGCCATGATACCAGATGTTGTCACTTTAAACTTCCATCGGCTTAAAAAACACATCTCAGATAACACATCATGTATACTCTTGTGGCTGTCACAATGGTACACTGCATTAATTTTTTCACATGCCCCAACTACAATATATTAAGAAACGATTTTATTCTAAAGGTTAAGTGAGTTTCTAATCAGTTGTTTATTGGAAACAATTTGAACAGTGCCTAATTTAGCTATTTTGAAATCGGCCATGTACATCCGACGTTCGGGTGGATTTGCACATATATAATAACTAGAAGTAAGAATTAATACATACTTTGAGACACGTATTAAGTATTAAACAGTTAAATAGCTTTTCTTAGGAAACCCCTTTCCATCAACCGCACTTTTGACCAATCTTTTTTGTTCTGTTTTGATGTATTGATGTATTATTTAATACAATATGTATATCTCCCCTCATCCCAATGTTAATAAAAGGAAGCTTGGTGGGGACTTTTGGGATATAAGAAATGAATACAGACTGCCATATTGTCTGAATGTCTTAACAATCACCGGGTGTGACCACGTAGACAGGATATCATTCGGGTTTCTCATAATTACTCCATGAGCATGCTTGGTATTGTAGCTTGGGGATATTAAATGTAAGTTTGTTATCAGAGGAGATTGATAGTGAACTTTTAGTACCAGTTAGATATGATATCTATATGACTTCTTTCTGTTTGACAAAGGATTAAGGGTATATGTGTGGGTAATCCTTCCACGCTGATGAAAGAAAGTCACTCTACTAGTTCAGGTAATCTATGTCAAATAAGATCAGAACACATGCATTATTACAACATACTCAGGATACCAATAACAACGAAATGTACAAATTAACAAACATGATCAATATTATTATTACATGTTAATGCCATGTATGTAAATATAGCTATATAAACATATGTTTAATTTTTCAGCTTGTGTGAAGTCGTCCATAAATACAAGAAAACGTATATTTTCCCAAAATTATATTACCCTCAAAAGGGCATTTATATTCATGTTACATTTTTTCAGTCTTTTTTTTAATTCGAATTACGTAACATTTATGTTCCTTTGATTTTATTAGACCCATGTTGTTGTTACAGACCCAGGGATTGACTAGGTTCATTACATGTCATAAAAGTGCCGGGACATAATGTGGTGGCAATACATTCTCTAATTAACACGTGTCACAAAGGGACGGGCAATTTGGGTTTGTCCTCAGGGAATGTGTTATGCAATTTGTGTATTCACGAAATAACATTCAACAAATTATGTACATGGTCCTGTGATGTAGGATTGATGCATTCGTACTTCTTATAAATAAATGAATTGCATTTATTTTCTTAACCGTGTGCGAAATATGCATAATGTCGGAAAGCGCAAGTTAAATACTGACTTCATCCAAAAATAAATCACAAACCCTCTCTTATAATTTGTATATTATTCTATATTTTAATTATGTAAATCACGTTCCTGTCACTTTTAATGTAGAATACGTTAGTCACTCAACCAATTCCATTATTATTTTTTTCCCAAAGATCAAAGATTAAAGCAGTTATCAAGATTTATTTTCCATATCTTTAGAAATACTTAATCTTTACATTGAAACTGCCATCATGATGTATTATTATTATTATTATTATTATTATTGATGTACATATGGTTTGCACCCAACCATGCGCGTGCCAAATTATACAGCGTCAAGCTTTTAGAGCGCCAACTAAGTTTTCTAAAGTAGAAATTAAGCCAAATGAATATATATCAAGTTTCCTTTTGCTAGAACATATGCATGCTGTTGTGTTTTTTCAAGGTAATCTTCGTTCTCTCATTGATAACAATATTAAAAGAACAAGTATTATAAAATATAATACGGGAATATATTACACACGTTATTTACGCATCCGGTTGCTCATAATACAATTTTCCCAAGGACTACCGTTTTACAAAACGCGATTTTCCGCGTTTCCGCCGAGATTTCACATTATAACAATGTATATCTACAATGAAACCGACAGCTCAGAACAAACCAAATGCAACACTTTTAAGTAGTGATAAAATAGTTTTCATCCTCTGTGCAATCCACTCTGTTGGCATATGTGCACGAGAGCATGTTACAAAACACATCACGGCCTCCCCGTAAAGCGAATCCAAGCTCAAACACTTTCAATACAGAAGTTACCGCCAATGCAATCGCCCCCGACAGCTAATCCTCTCTGTGCATTTGACCATAAAGTCTACTCACATACCAAGCAACGCGCCAGGAAAAGTACCAGACGCCTCAATCGCCCACCCGTCAATATCATTGCAAGGACAGTATGTACTCTAACAGTGTGGAGTACTAATTAAACATTCCAGTAATGTTACCCGCCACTATATCAGTTTTTTGTAACTTCTGATACTATTTTGCACATACAAAACAATTATAGAGCAATACATAGCAATTATCCTCCTTTACCAACATATACAAAGAAACACAGTGCTCAACACTTCAATTTGCACATATATAATAATTATACACAAATACATAATAATTATCTCCCTTTACCAATATATACAAAGAAAACAAATTTGGATACACCATATATACAAATTTGTATATTTTTGTATATGTCGTATATACAAACTTGTATATTTTTGTATATATCATCATTCCAATCTTGTATATCCTTTGGAAATAACATCTTTCCAAAGGATATACAAGCCTGTATATATGGATTTTTTTTGCAGTGTATGCAATATGGCAAGACATATATATCGTCATGTAAGGGGTTATTCATCACATTCAGCTTCACGGAAACTTACTGACAGAAACGGAACTATATAAAAGCCATATCATGCTAAATATATACATCACCTTATCTCATCATCTCGTTAACCGTGAAGATCCGGTTTTGAGTATGTCTCCCCAAAAACATATTTACCTTAAAAGGAGACTACGCTTGTCGTAAGAGGCGACTCACGGGATCGAGTGGCCAGGCTCGCTCACTTGGTTGATGCATGTCATCGTATCCCAATTGCGTGAATCGATGCCCATGATTTCACTCACTGGATTGTCTGGTCCAAACTTGATTATTTACAGACCGCCGTCAATTAACTGGAATATCGCTGAGTGTGGCGTTTAACAACGAACAAACAAGCAAAAAGCAGGACCATCAACACCAAAAGAGTGAGAACAGTTTGTACATATAAGACCCTGTCCTCATCGAACTGATGTCACTTTCTTCACGACTGCCAGACGAGACAGGTATATTCCTGATTCAATCACTCTTCCCATCGGAATACCTAACGACCCATAAAGATTCGGGATAGTATAGGTCTTCAGCAACCCATGTTTGCCATGAAAGGCGACTGTGCTTGTTGCAAGAACCGACAAACGGGATCAGGTGGTCAGGCTCGGTCATCATGTCCCAATTGCGTGGATTGATGCTTATGGTATACATTATTGGCATGTCTTGTCCAGACTCGATGATTTACAGACCGCCGGCTCAAGGCTGGAATATTGCAGAGTCGGCGTTAAACAAGAGCAAAAGAAACAAATGAAACGAACAATGATCCCCCCACCAGCGCTAACAGGTTGTTTACTCAACATAAGTGTGCATAAAATCTTTGATAGCGGTCCAGGTAACATGATTTATGTCAATTTGCATATACAGGTCAGAATTTATATAAAAAACACGAGTGAACAGATTCATATGGACGTTCTCTGCTTGCTATGCGAAGTTCTGATCCAAAGAGAGTGACACATTTGTCTCACCTAACAAGGCAACAGTTTAAAACAATCTTCAATGTTTTACATACTATTTTGATTGAAAACATACCACAAAAGGAGAGTGTTAAAAAGATGTTACAACGTTACAGCAATGTCATTCTTTTAATGTCAAGCTGACCTGTGTTAGGAGGCCCCTCATATCGCATCATTGTATCCTAAAACAGTGCATTACCGCTCTGCCTCGCTACATTCAAAACGACAGCCACAGCGCGGAAGACTATCTTTCAGATGACGAAACCAACAATACTATAGACACGAGAGACCTTACAGCATCTGGTACAGAAAAAGAGTTCCAGTCCACTGATACTCAAGGAGACAATTGGATATCAACAAGACATTATTATCAAAGGAAACTACCCATGGGTCTCAGATGAACTTCATTTGCAAGTGGAAAACAATAATCAATCGTCTTTTGTCACGGATGAATCACCCAGTGTCGAGAGACTGCTCGACTTACTCTTACATGAAGTGGAACCAGTAGTATCATGGGAAAACACAGAGCTTTGTGTTAATTTCTAAACCAGCAGCATCAGTAAGCTTTCTTCTCGCGGAACTTAATCTTACTGAAGATCACAACGTTCTTCACGATCACTTGTGATAGCCTAAGTTTGCTATTATGTCATGGGCACTAATGAATCAGATGCTGCATCTTCAGGTTACAAACAATACAGTCAAATCGTTTCAAATCTCCAAGGATCGTCCACGAGACTGGAGGAGAGAATCAAACACAAAACTTAACAATGCACTAGGTATGTTTTGGAAGAAAGTGAAGTATGGATTTACAGGTGTAAGGAGGTTGAAACATTAATAACTATTCATATTCAATATTCATATTGTGACTCAACCACAATACATGATCGTGGGTGGAGATAAACAGCAACCGTTACTTTCAGGGCAACAAACCCACCATATTTGACACAAGTTATTCATCAATTCATCTGAAAATATTTGCTGTATTTCACAATACAAATTATTTCCTAAAATCGCTCATACATTATTTCCCAAACAAATCACAATGATGAAAAGTCCTCCTTGTTTCTGATCTAGTGCGATAAGGTGATGGTGTATCAGTCGTCTCCTTGACTAGGGTTCAGGGTAGGTTGGGTGTTGCGGAGTGGGTGGTTGATTCCGGAATGGCTAGAGGTTCCAAAACAACATCACAAATAAGTTATTTCGTCATCATACAGAGGGTATTTCATATGTCGAGTGAAATATCATGATTCTCTTATCGAATGAAGGGGAAAAGGATACGCCACTCGTGAAAATATCCCCTTTTCTACCCGGCCAACGCATTGTCAGTGGATGCCCAACTTTGTCACAAGCACACTGACTTAAGAAAACATATGAGTAGTTCCCATGAGTGAAATATGTAAACTAGTTGTCTTGTTATCTGTCTGATAACATTGCCGTATTTCCCATTACTGTTACCCCGTTACTTGTGAGATAACAAGACGTGTTCTTATCCTTAAATTAGAAGGGAGAATTCCGTGAATCAGTGTTCAGTCAAAGAGATGTTCCAGTATTTATTGTGAGGTTCAATGTGTTATACATCATATATTAATCAAACAATAATCTTAAATACACATTTCATTTTGATGGGGATATTAGCGTTTCACATGGTAGAGTTTGTATAATCATAACATTTATAATATTTAATTCTTTCTCTCACTCAGTAAATATATGTGACTGTAACATCTTCCTGATAGTTTAAAGAAAATATTGCTTGTAACTCTGAAGCAGGCGACGACTACCTTCCCGGTACAAAATAAACTGAGCATATTTATCCCAGCAGATGGAGAAGAGGAAAATCCCATTCTTTTACATGAGAATCATTTGCAAGACATTCTATTTTACAAAAAACAAAACACGAAGTACATACTAATAGCATATTGAATAGGTATGTTCCGCTGCATTCACGTTAATGCAGACATTATGCATGACAGATACGTCAATTAGAAGTGAGGTGCTTCAACAGAGCTTTGGTTAATGAAGATATCAGTTAACGATTTGAGTATTGTTTTATCAAATATACGACACAAAAGCAAGGATTATTTGTTTTCGTAGCCGATGTCTGTTACACCACATAAAGTGCATATTGTTTACAATGTAGGATAAAGTGCCACCGACCTACTCCAATACAAAATCTTAATTTGAGACGATTACGCATTCTTTCAAAATTCAAAACGAAAAAAGATATCCGTTATGCCATATGTTGAGGAATGTATATGTTATACAACCATTGTGATTATGGAAATTCTCTCATAATGAAGAAAAGTGAATATGTATTTTCTGCTACGTTTACGTCAATGCAGACATACTGTATGACAAATACGTCAATTAGAAGTGAGGTGCTCCATCAAAACTTTGAAGACAATGAGTTTATGATATGAGCTAATATATGTATTCGTTATCAATGTCTTTTAGACCACATAAAGTGCATATTGTTTACAATGTAGGATATGTTGCCACCAACCTAATCCAATGTAGAAAATAAATTTAAGACGTTTATGCTAGTGGCATTTTTTCAATATTGATAAATAGCCTAAACAGGGTAAGAGAGGTTATGCCAGTGTAGGCAAGATCTCTTTTAGGAATATTTATGTAATAGTTATTGATATTTGTCTAGAAATGGATACAAAAATAAAAAAAACACTGCATCAATAATATTACGCCCTCTCCACGCCATGACCTAGCACTTGCGTAATGAACGAGTTTCCCGGCACTGTGGTTTGATATCAGGTCAAATGTGGATAAACACTATCGATAATACTAAAGGATATCTAATTTATTTCAACGTCTGGAACTTTAGAGATATGTTGTATGACGGACAAACATTCCCAATACCATTACATCACGTTTGTAATATGTGTAAATGATACTTTCATTGCGTCACTTTCAAACCCTAAGGTACCAATTCAGGCATGTCTTTTTCATTTCCCTTATTTTAAACCTATTTAAAACTGATCTCATAAATGCATTCATTCCGTTCCACACCGTTTGGAATACATGGAAATAATTCATTCAACTGGCATAGGTTCCTAACATTTGGCGTATAAAGACATAGTTGCACATACCAATTTAATTTGCCGGAGGTGATTTTATCTCGGAGCCATCTACTTAACGCTTTCAACACCGTAGGCCAGAACACTGGCCATGAAGCCTCCAGTCCCCAGACACTGTAGGCCGGTAGACCGCGCAAAGCCGTAGTCACATCAAAATAGTATTTAATTGCATGAACATTCCTGTCATAGGATTCATTTATTATATCTATCACAATATCTGAAATACGTATTCCATTGCAATTAATCATTTTCTATCGATAAATTTAAAAGAATTCTTCACTATTTCCAGCAATGTTATTGAAAAGAGACTTCTTGGGCTCACACTTCGACAACGGATCCACATTGTACATGTCAAAGAGCAAAGTGAAGACTTTTCAAGCAAATCGTTCAATAGAGTATACAAAGTAATAAATACAATCAACCATCATATGTCAAAAAGTTGTCAAACTTACAGCTAAGTTATTATTTCCATATTTCCGTTTTCGATTTCTCAGCTCGGACACGATGTTTTAAGCGAAAATATATGCATGAGAAATCTTTGTTGCAGCTCGTAACCTAGTACGATACACCCACAAAGCTCCACATGTTTAATATAGATCGCGATTTCCTGCTTAAAACGTTCAGAATAACACGTATTAGCAAAAATCTGAAATTCATCATACATGAGGACGGTACTCTGAATTGAATGGCTGCCTCAGTTCACATGCTCAAATTTGACCAATCACGAAGCTTGTAGCAGATTTCAACAAGAAATCTTCAGCAGAAACCAATTTTTATCCAATTAAAGCGAGTGTTACAATTACGAAAGGACCCTAGGCGACGAGAGATTCTTTATTTCCTCCAGAAGTGAATCCGAAGATTATACATAATTAATCAAACATATTCCCCCAACTCATATTACCTGTACATATATACAATACAAGACAGTGGCACCAGTGTCATGCCATTCACACAGTACAAAAGGTTAGATCAGATGACATAATCAAGGTAAGGCTTTAGTGTAAGTACATAAGCAGAAAATATCAGTATAACAGATTCCCATGTAACTATATCATGCATTGTGAGAAGTGAATATCAGCACCAAAGAAAAATGACAACATAACTTCTTCATCTTGTGATTCCAACTGGACATAGGTTCCAACATCAAGCAGAGCAATAAAAGTTGAAAACAGTTCATTTATTTCCTGCAGTAGAGCTTCACAATGTAATATGATGTGATTATCATAATCAAAGGCATGCTTGTTACACAATAAACAGTCCCTGGAAGTTTTGTTTCGTGATGAAACTCTAACACAAAATGTTAAACTTGACCTCTGCTCTGGGTACAGATATACTAGTTGCCATAATATATGGTGAGTAAGCTTTGTGTGTATTAGCATGAAGCGTGCAAGACCTGCATTGACAATAACTTTTCTGCGCCACATATTTTCTTCATATTCAATGGTTTTATTAACCAGTTGCTTCCAGTTTCTCTTTGTAGGAAATACACCACAGCTTACATATGTACAAAGGTTGTTTCGTAGGCTTTACTTGTTAAGAACTGATAATAAATCTCCATATACATATTTAGGATTAGTTGGATTTGCCATGTATGCACAAAAAATATGTTTAACAAAATTGTTACAGGTTAAGTTACATAAGCGGCCAAGCAGCTGAAGTTTACACTTATCGATATAGCCGATCATTGTCCAAAGCCCAAGATTAGCAATAGTGGATTCTGATGGAGATCTTTTATCAAGTCCTTGTACAGTTCGTGCGAAATAGCATTGAGTATTTTCAATGACATTAATGTTTTGACCCTTAATATCAAAGAGCAGTTCGCAGACGTAAAAACGTTTTTTTAATATCATTCTTAACCTGATATTTACACTGGTAGCTGGATGTAGCTCAGAACTGTTGAGTCCCACAGATTTTAACGAATTCATACTTTGTCTTGCTTTTTGGCAACAATTTTTCAATACTTGATTTACATGACAGGTTATGTGTTAGTAGTATGTAGTAGTAAAAAATGAAATAGACAGGTGGATTTTATGAAATTTTATTTGGTCAAATTTTCGTTTCCTTGTTCCTTAATCTGGACTTTATGAATGCGTTACATTTAATTAAGTTGTAAATTCATTATTTCAATAATGTGATAAACATAACTTTTATATTTATAAACAATAGAATCAGACCTTTCAAATGGTGTATAACATGTAAGAGCAAAGATGTTTACAAGCAGATATTTTCTTTGATAAATGTTGGCTTCATCTATCACACAACTCGGTGGGAACTCGGTGTCACAGCAGTAAATGCTCCTGGATGACTGGTGTTGAAAGAGTTATATACAATGGTACTGCAAAGTATATTATGTGTTGTATTTTACCGAGGAAAGTCAATTAACTTGAATTGTTTCGTTTAGTCCCTCGGCATCCTTCATTTAGCAAGGGTTTTCTTATATTGATAATCCATAAAGTTTTTACTCGTCTCTCTTGACAGTCTCCTGTTCATATTTTTCATTTTTTTCATGTTTGTGTAAATACGCCAAGGACCAGTCAACCAGTGTATACACACGTTGAAATTATGTAGTCAGACGTAATGTCATTAGTGTCTATGTCCCCGAGCTAACAGAGTGAACCTAAGTAAAGAGTAATTGTAAGTAAGGAAAACGTAGCTCTGAGAGAGAGTGTAACTCCATACTATTAAGAGAGCCTGACGAATCCACAGTAGCAGCTTACACGATTAATTTAAGTAACAGACAATGGTGTTCCTGAAGTCAGTGGACATCTTAGGATTTTTTATAGCTTTAGAACAAGTTCGTTGTCAGTTTGTGTACAACATGGACAGTTGCACCAATGTGACATTCCACAGAAGGTCTGAGATGGATGATCTGGTGTTTGCCGGGAGCCTGATAGAAGAGATCAACCAGGTGGACAAGAGGGCTGAGTGCTTCTCTCAGTGTCAGTGGCGGGCGGTGTGTAACCTGGTCTTGTACAACCCGCTCACTAGGAAGTGTCGACTGCTCTCTGAAGGCTTAAGCAGTGAAGGTATATTCGAGAGCGGATGGCAGTATTATGGGGGTGAGTTTCAATGTGTACGAAGGATTTGTAATGAACACAACAAGGACATAAAAAACAACATAAGGATTGATTGGTATTGCATCATTTTTTTAAGCAGACGTAAATGCAAATACAATCCTGCCAACTTCTTTCAATTCCTTTCAAAAATACAAACGATATGAAAGGTGTATCATATAGTCGTCAAGGCAGTTAGTAGTACCTGTAGTGAAAGATGAACCGCTCTCGTCATTTCTTTCCAAATTAACAATATAAAGGGTCATTTATTCATATCTAGATTTGAGTGTATTTTTGCCTTTAAAAAATGTCTGAAAAGTTTAAATACAATTAAACGTACGACGAAACAGGTGTTAAAAGAACCCAAATCAAAGCGAAAAAGTGTCTCGCGCAACTGTCACAACTTTTTGGGCCAATAAATAAACAATAAATAATCTCTGAGGCTCAGACATATTTCAGACAAACCATGACATAAGGGACCTTTAGGGTCAGAAATCACCTCTTGACTTATATATATTTTAAAAACAGTATCTTAGGACCGGTAAACTGCAATTTATAAGCTTCATATATACATGTATATATGTTACAGAAATACATGACATCATGACAGTTGGACTCATTTTCTGAAAAGTCCCATTTTTACATGTATAACTGTTTATGAAATGGTTGCAGATTTTAGATGGCTGGTTAACTGAAAGTGGACATGTATGCTGAACTGTTTTGTATAATGCTTGTATTACATTACGAACTATCTTGAGAAAAATAAGATATTGGTGTACCCTCTGCACACAGGGATTCTTTTGCGGGAGTAACTTGACGTCAAACGTCTTTGTTATGTGATAGCACGGTTTCCCGGCAGGATAAGGCCAACGGATACCAACCTCAGTTGGTGGCATACGTGGAGAGAGATGCAAATATTAAAGGTCAAATAGGGACTTCTTTCAGTGTTTACATAACACACATGGGGTAAAAAAAACCGGTCGCCCTTGTCATTCGGCGATCATGTCAAAATTATCTCTCGTGTATCTTGAGAAACTTCTAGAATAATTGCTATCATTATAAACATAAAGTCTAATTAACTGACAATCAGTGTTTTACTGTGACGTAGCTAAGGTTTGTTAATAGTTTTGTCTTTTATGGAGGACACTAGACAAGCGGGATCAGTTTCCATAGCTGTGCTTGTAGACCTCTGCGGCTTGGAACCTGTTTCACAAACTAAAACAGTTTGATTTGGCCTTAATATGTTTCGTCTTGCTGCTGTTTGTACATCTGCCTGCACTGCGTAACGTTATGACAGGACAGGTCGACTGTCAATGTCTGGCTGTGGACGTGACGTCTCAAAGACTAGGGTTAGGGTAGTTTCAGTTGGAACTATTTCGGCTACTGCCACTGTCCGACTGACACATCACTTACCCTCTGACCTACATTCCAGGAAAACTTTCAATGTTTAAGTAATGTTTGTGAGAGATGGGAAGAGATTTTCGAGCACAGAATTGAAGAATGATATTATATTATACAGAGGTTATCACGCTTGTGTGTTTGGGGATGGTAAATGTCCTATATTAGGAATAAACACTATGTATGTAACTCGCCAAGGCTCGCTAAATATAATGTATACTGAACCAAATTAAAAACTTCACAATCATAAAATTTTAAAATTGTGACCAGTTATCATTGTGGGCCCTTTTTGTGTATTTAAACAGTAATGGCCGCGTATTGTCTTCAGATAACACCCGTTTTTGTGCACAGCACTATAGTGGCAAAAGTGTTTTTTCACGTGCAACTGGTCACGTGGCCATACTACCGCACGTGTTTGCAGCCATTCTTGTTAGCAGTCATTAACAAAAAAAGAAAAACACAAGAAAACAAAAGTCTTTACGGCCATTTGTCATGCCACGCCTTTCAAATGTACAACGTGAACGTGCCATCGGCTTGTTGCAGACGGGAACGTCCGTAGCTGAAGTCGCAAGGGCGATGGGTTGTAGTCGACTGACTGTTTATGATTTACAGACGCGTCTACAGCAAACGGGTACCACCGCTGATCGCCCTCGGCCAGGTCGACCACGAGTGACGTCACATGCAGAGGATCATCAGATTGTCTTACGTCACCTCCGTAACCGATTTTTGACGGCTACATCAACCATAAATGAACTGTTTAGGGGCAGACTGAGTGCGCAAACTGTTGGGTACTGTCTAAGAACTGCTCACCTTCAAGCACGACGGCCATACTGCGGGCCGATTCCGACTCAATTACAGAGGCGTCAAAGTCAATTGTGGGCACAACGACACTTACGATGGACTCAGAGGAATTGGAATCAAGTCGTCTTCAGTGACGAATCTTGATTTAATCTTCGAGTTGCTGATGGTAGGTTGGGTGTGTGGAGGCGCCGTCATGAACGTTACGCCCAGTGTTGTTTACAGGAAGATGACAGATTTCGAGGCGGAAGTGTCATGGTGTGGGGTGCTTTCTGTGGCAACGCACGTTCCAGGCTTCTTGTCATCCATGGCAACCTCAACGCTGCTGCTTACCGCGACCAGGTACTGGCACCAGAACTTTCACCTTTTATGGCAGCACATGGACCCGGTTTGATCTTACAACACGACATTGCCAGACCCCACACAGCAATTTTGACAAGGAATTTCCTTCAGATTGCGGGAGTCAACGGCATGGACTGGTTGTCAAGGTTTCCCGACCTCAATGCCATCGAACACGTCTGAGATGCTCTTGGCAGAAGTCTGCGCACTCTCCAAAACAAACCACATAATTTGCAAGATCTTGGCACCATTTTGCAGCAGCAATGGCGTCGTCTTCCCAATCATGTGTTCACAAGCATCACAAGGTCCATGCGGAGGCGTTGTGTGGCAGTTGTCAACGCACGTGGTGGCCATACACGCTACTGAACTTGTGTGCCATCAGATTTTCGTGCTTGGGACTTATGATTTAAACTGTTGATGTTATTACGGAATACCGTAGGTGCTTGGAACCAATTATGGTTACCACCGTTAATTAAAATCCTTCTTTGGACATTAATGATTAAAAATTACCTTCTCTGATACATCTGTCCGTTGTATATCATATGTGGGATTACTTTTAAAAATGTGAAGTTTTTAATTTGACTCCTTATACAGAATAATTATATATAAGGGTTTTGTAGCTTTTATTTATTGATAAGGAGAGAAGGTTATTTATAAAAAAGTGTGTCTACATTTGACAATGACTATGTTGAGCTTGAGGTTTGTGTTTTTCACGTGCCTGTTTCGAGTGTGTTAGTTTAAGAACATGTAAGATAATTTTTATTCAATCAGAGAATGCAGATCATTTGCTTGACGTGTGGCAGCAGCAGAGTTGTGCAGCGTCTGGCAGCATCTGTTATTCATGTGATGTCCAATTGCTAGAAATTGTATTAACATTTTACATATATGGTATGTACTTATTTGTAGATTTGAAATGAATGCTGTATTGTGGTAGCGTAAATAGAGTTGGTATTTCTGATAGGGCAACAGTTGATGCGTGCAGGCCAAGAATAGTATTACCTGGGTTGAGATTGGGGTGAAATAACATTTCGATCTGAAAACAGGGTAAACAATTAACTGCCTGTGCATGTGTTTCGGAAGAGTTTTCTTGTTTTCGTGCTGTTCTTTCTCAATGCGATATCAATTGATATATGTGAAGGTAAATCCACAATCTTTAGAAAGTCTACAAATAAATGCTGAAGCAGGACACGCGCTCTTTTGTTATGGGGAACACATGGAATCATTACTATTTAATAGTGATTCACAATAACATGCGAATTCGTACAATTGATTTCTTGTGATTATGGAAAATGTTTATATATATTTCTTTTTCATGCAAGATATGAAACATATCTGTAAATCTGATACCAACTTCAGTATAGGAACACATCAAATGTCAAAGGAAACATCGTTTCACGTTTTCCTTCAGCAAAGTTGGTTAATTGGTACTCAGCAATACTACAGCTATATGACGGCGGTCTGTAAAATAATCGAGTCTGGACCAGACAATCCAGTGGTTGATATCATGAGCATCGATCCACGCAATTGGGATCGATGACCTGCATCAACCAAGTCAGCGAGTCTGACCACCCGATCCCGTTAGTCGCCTTTTATGACACGCAAAGTCAGCTTTTATGGTAAGCATGGGTTGCTGAAGACCTATTCTACCCCAGATCTTCACGGGTCCCTTCAGCAAAGTAAAACAACGGAAAAGTTGCTGTGAACACCCATTCTAAAAAAGATAAATTTCGATTTCGAAAGCAGGATACTCGATGCACCTAACCGTAACCTATTGGAACTACTTCTTTAATACAGCTTAAATTTGAAAACAGATATGACTAGAGCAATAAACACTCCTCAGTGTGAGTAACGATTTGCCCCAATGTCCCAGCTGTGGGTTAACATTATGTAAGGTATCTCATTGCTTTACTTAAGTCTAAATGCATGTCATGTATTTTCTTGCTGGGTCAATGACACTTGATAAGTAACACACATCAGTTCCTAATTGTTAAACAAGTTGATGTGACAAATAAAATTCAAGGTTACGTCACACGTGCACAACCTTAACATCGTGAAAAAGATCCAATAGAAATGATCCGAGACAGTGTAAGAAATGATGCAGCTACATAATACCACTACCTTCCCCTGTTCATGTAACGATGGATACCAAGGTTGTCGACGTGACAAAGTCAGCCTGTTGGCATGTGGGGAGGCAACAGTAGCACAAATCATGGTAGATATTAATTTTGTCAGTAGCGAAACAGAAGGAGGTATCAGGTAACAACCAGACAAGAGTTTGTGATGGCCGCCATCAATGCAGGGAAGTGCTGTTTCTTGAGCGACAGATGACACATTTCAAAATGTCGAGTTTTTTCCCCAATCTTGTTGTGCAAAACAAAATTCAATCCTGACTTGGCACAGGTTATACATAACGTATAGTTGCTATATAATTACATCAGAAGCTCGAAGTTCTGCTCCTCCCCCACAGCTGCCTGCGATGACTACAGATTGGCAAATAGCCGGGAGGGCGTCGACGTCATCGACACAGACCCAGCGGAGATGTGCAAGAGCAGCTACTATTCAACGTCTGACATTTCCTCTTCCTGTTTTAGAGGAGCATCCTGGAAAACAGTAAAAATAAAGTGTCTTTCGTGTTATAGTCTTGCTGCCCGTCCGTCGATGGTAAGATATGATAAAGTTGACATTCTTACAAATCCCTTGATGAAGGGTTTGACTATTACTGGTTGATCATATTTCATTTTGAGCATAGTAGGGTTACTTACCATTCTTGACATAGTCGCTATGTCGACTGTCTTGATGTCCGTCCGTCATTGGTAAGATATGATAAAAATTACATTCTTATGAAACAATCTTATTAGTGTGGTGAGCCTGGTAAGGCTAGAATGGCATCTGTTGGTGAAGGGTTTGACTATTACTACTTTGGTAGGCATTTAGAAGTTAGAGTACTAAGTAAGGATAAGAATTAATGGATGAACAACTTCTTTATTACAATTAAGAGCGACGATTCGGTGTAAGTGAAGTGATAATTGTGTAAGAAGTTGTTCATCCATGATTTCTTATCCTTACTTGACTATTACTTGTTTATCAGTTAGTTTTATCATAGTAAGTACAACTGCCAACTATATGTTATTACTCATTCTTGGCACAGTTGCTTTGCCAACTGTTTCGGGTTAAATAATAATATGGGTATTATTGGGATGGTTAATATGACAATTGCTTATCATTGATCATTTTGTTTGGGAAACATGACATTCATCGCCATAATCGTCATATTTCAAATGACAAAATATTTGGTACAGTTTCATTGACAAATTATTTTGTGCATGTGATAATGTCACAATTAGGACGATAACCATTCTGTAATAATCTCAGGATCCAACGGTCTCCTACGTGGAAAATCTGGACTTTGATCTCGACTTTGGAATGACATTGAAGTTCAGAGTATCCGGAAGTGAAACACGATTGTAAGTGTCTGAGTGCATGCGTGAGTGAAAGCTTATTGCTTGACGCCATATCAACCACAATAACAGTATTCGTGGCGAACAGATGAACCTTTTTGTTTTCAAACAAACACAAAATTGTCACAATAACTGAATATCCTTACACTGAACCCATGTCCACCACCACTTGCAAGCTCACAAGTGAATATCCTTGTACTGCAGCAACCAGGTGTGGCTGATGCTTCCCAATCAAGACGTTGTCTACCAGTTGTCATTAAGGTGGGACTATCCCTACGTTGGATTCTATAAAATTATCTTCAACACTCGTCAAGGAAACGCATGGGGTGCTGAGTTTCGGACCGACTTTATCCCAAAGAGTTCCGACAACTATGTGATTGAGATATCCATAACAGAGACGTCTTTCCTGGTAGGTTTATTGTCATGTGTCACTGAGCAGAAGGAGGTATGGGTGTGTTAAATGTTTACACTTCTTTAAACGCCTTAACTGCTGACTTTGGTGTCAGAACCTGCATCGAAACGTCACTATATGCAATAAACCAGAAGTTGTTATCCATAAAGTTGTACGTTTTCTTACTTACTCACCAACTACAAGAATGACAGTCCAACAGTTAGTGTTACCTGTTGAAATATGTATGTCATGAGCAGAAGAGATGAGGTGAAAAGAGGTTTAACGTCGCGTCCAATATTATTGCACTTATATAGATACGTGAATGCACGTGTGTGTGTGTGTGTGTGTGTGTGTGTGTGTGTGTGTGTGTGTGTGTGTGTGTGAGGCTGCGAGTACTTGCCCGCAATAATGATATCGATGCTGTTAAACTCAGACTCGGTGTACTGCCACCCAGCCGACCAATCCTTGTCTTAGTCTTTTGTATGCCGAGCGCCAGACAGGGTAACAACATGTATCATATTTTGGTATGACCCTGCCGGGGATCGATCCTCAGACTTTCTGCTGTCCGGACGGACGTTCTACCGCTAGACCACTAGTCCACGGAGATGGTTCCAGATGATGAAACTTGAGTGTGTTAACTGTTGATCTACACAAGTAAGTTTTGATTTAAGGATGGTCGTTGTGTGTGAGGTATTGAGATACACCTTATTTAAGGAATTAGTAGAACTTACCAGATTATGTCACTAACGAATCATGTTTTCAATGTATTGTTCCCTAGGTTATCTAATATTATATTTTCCAGACGTACGTCGATGGAACTTTGTGGATGACTAACCCAATCCGCTTTCCTCTCAGCGGTGTCCGACGTATCGAGTTTGATGGATTCACTGCCCTCCATGAATTCAACATCGGGAAGGCAATGTGTTGAAGAAGATGAAACACCTAAATTCGCTAATTTTAAAGCAGTTAGCTGTAAATTTCTGTATCACATTTGATGGACAGACAAACAGATTGTTTTTACAGATTCACCTCATATTAAGATGAATGACGTGGTAAAAAAAACATCATATAGTCACCCGTCTATGGATTATGAAAATACAATTGCGACTTGCAACAACAATTTACATACCATGATATAAAATAGATTTGCGTTGATGTAATAAAAGTTTGCGGGTGTTGGCAGCTCAGAACATTACATCGGGTTTAGACAGAATAAAAGACACTTTTTAAACGTCAGAATAATCATTGAAAATATCATCGACTTGAATACATTCTTAATAATGGCGCTCTAATTTCATTATAAAGGGCACAGTGTATCAAGAAATAACATTCATGTTCCACACACTCTTTACAATTAAAACACACCCTCTCTTCCAAAGGCAAGTTTTTCGTATCTTCCTGTTTCTACTCTTAAAGGCACTACACCACAACGCAGTTGAGCCAGTGAACTTCTTTGTGACCAGGGGAGGGAACTGTATGTACTACTCAGCTCCATGGATGAATTTAAAATGTTGATGAATCCTCAGTTAATTTCTTCCATTGCCACGTTGACTTTGCAGCTGCTGCACTTTACTTTTCCAGTAGATTTGCATGTGTTTGACAGATGCTTCGGATACAATATATTTGATGTTAAAATAGTTGTCCAATGGAATGAAGTGTTCTTAGCATGAACATGGACATTCCAGTTACGTATTTGCGTGACAGTCCGCCAAGTTGGTTCTTTACAACACAGTCTCTCGTAGTTCCTCGTCACACTGTCCATTGTGTACAGGCTATTGGTTCCCATCCCATATCACCACAGACTGCACTGTTAAGAACAAACTTCATTAATCTTAGAAAATAGCTGTACAGTGGTTATGGCTGGAAAATGAGGAGTTCCCGAAATTGGCGGGCCGTATTCTAATGTTGCCCAGACCATCGAGTCATAGAGCTACGTAACTGTTCCATATCGTAGACATCGTAGCATTTTACTTTTCGATATCAGGAGACCAAGAGCTCTATTGGCTGAGCTTGCCGCCGCTTTTACCATCCTAACGTAATCCAGGTGTATGTAGGCAACAGTCCTAAATTGTTGTTACTGTTAGCAACGTTGATATTGGTAGCACCGCACTTGAAAACTTGAGTTGTTCGTTGGACAGAAGGGGTTCTGAAATGAACTACCTTTGATTTTGGTCTGTACACATTCGATTAAGTCTAACACATGACTAAACGGATGTATACAAGGATACTATGGTGTTGTATATCTTCCCCTTTATTCCTAGACTTTGTATTTTTCCCACGGCTGATGTCTATCAATACAATCATATGCTTTCTTGAAGTCAATAAAGGCTGTGAATGTTTGTTTTCTCATGATTTTCCTTTTTTTCAATAATACAGGTAACGCTTAAGATGTGGTCAAGGGTTGATCTCTTCTTTTGAAATCCATTTTGTTCCTCACACAAAAGATGGTTGTGCTCTACATGCTCAGCCAGTCTATTGTTTAATACACCACAGAACAGGTTATAGGATGAACTTGCAAGTGTTATTCCCCTGTAGCTCAAAGGGTCACGTGAGTCCTCTGTATTTGATTTTGGATTCGTGATACTCTTCGATCAATCACCTGCTACGATTCCACGTTTAAAAAACATATTAAACTGTCTATTCAAAAAGAAAATATGGTTGTCATTATTTAATACTTCAACTGGTATTCTGTCATTACCAGGTGATTTACCATTCCTAGCTTGTATTAACACACATCGTACCTCCTTGACAGATATATCTTCATTTAAGGGAGAGTCTTTCATCGCCTGACTGTCACTATGCTCTGTCCTACTTTCTCAAGCGTTGCTGTTCATCAGTTTTGAATATGCATTTGCCCACGTTTCCATGATAACAACTCTGTCCTTAGAGATAGTTCCACCTTTTGAAGTACCATCATGGGAATCTGCTTGTTCCTCTCTCCACCAACAATGATACTTGCTATCTTTTTCCAGAAATCTCTACTTCCGGGTTTACTTATGGCTCCTAAGAGTTCAGCCCTGCCCTCTGGTTTGGCCATCTTGACGGCTTTGTCAAACACAGCATGATGATGAACGCAGTCTGATCGTAGATGTACACGTCGAACACCACGTTGCCTGCACCACTTGCGTTCCCCAACACTGATATCATCCAAAAAGCTGTGAGATTGTCGTCCCACCATGGTTTTGTAGCTTTTTGTTGTTTGTGATGTCTAGATGAGTTGTTGACGATTCGCCTTGTTGATAATGCTGAGTGCATCTCTGCTGCCACTGCCTCTTTAAAACACATAAAAGCACTGTCGACACACTCTGTTCCTGATAAGATATTTCTAGTTTTAAAATGACATCGGTGAGAGCATCAAAACATTGAGACGTACTCATGAAAGTACTGTGTACAAACTTTGTATTACATTTAACATTGTAACGGTCTTGAATGTATGGCTGTTCGACACTCGTATTGCTTATACAAGAGTCAAATGTTGTTGACCAGGTAAATATTGAGTGGTCAAGCTTACTCACTGCTACTGCGTCTATGACATCAACCATCCTAGCCTTGTCTACCAAGAAGTTAGGACGTATAACCTGAGATATAATCTAACGCTTCAAACAACATAAACAGTAATCAACAATCGAAGCGCCCCTAGAGGTAACATATGTATGATCATTCACACCTTTACGTCCATTAGCAATGCATACATTTACATTAATTAGGAAGTCACGCAGTTCACGCCCATGATTATTAATATTTGCATCGATAACCTCGCTTTTAGGCAAAGAGTGGATACCTTCTACATAATCTAACAGATCTACACATCTTCCATTTAAGTCTCCACATATATATTTGATATTTTAGCATTAGTAGCTTAACATCTGGGTCAACAAAATGTCATAAAATCCTGCTCCATTGACATTCCTCACAGAGTTCTTATAGGGTCCGTAGGTAACACCCACATATAGTGCATACGCAGTCAGTCACTGATATGTTTTATGGTGGCAATTGTTTCATTGTTGCGCCCCACTCTAAACCGTCAGTGTGTTATTTTGCATCAAAATGTAAATATGAAATGTAGATGATACAAGGAATTTAATGAGACTGGTCAACGTATTGCCAGTGGATGCCCAGCTAAAACGACATGATATATGTGTAGCGCCATGATGTAAATTTTGTAAAATAGTTGTCTTCTCTCTGTTCAATGTGTACATTGCCTTATATATCACTACTTAGAATGAGAACATGTTATGATAAGGCCAATCATTGCTTAATTCGTCATTTATACCATGTAGAATGTCACTAATTAAAAAAACATGATTAATGGGAAAATAATGTTCATTCGAGCTTAAACAATTTAGCATCTTCAAATGAGTCTCAAAAAGGGAACGATGGATCGGATAAGATTTTCCTTTAGCATCGCCCCACCATATTTCACAACTGTATGTTGTCTGTTCAGATACTTGAAATATATAAACAGTATGCTCACTTATGATACTCGACGACATGAACACACAATACGTGTCAAGTAATTACATGAAGGCAAAATTCTAAACAATATTTTATCTTCAGCTTGTTGCATTCAATCGTAAAAATAGTAAAGGAAACTCTCCGTAAAAACATGTAGCTGTACATCTTCCTTGTAACTTTGAAACAGGTGACGCTTACCTTTTCGGTACAAAATAAACTGAACTTAATTATCCCAGTAGATGGAGAAGAGGAAAATCCCATTGTTGTTTGTTCAGTTAAGAGAACTGTTTCATGAGCATCATTTGCCAGACATTCTAACAAACAAGAAACAAAACACGAATGTAAATGGTATATGTACTAAATACATACTAATAATATATTGAAGATGTATTTTCCGCTGCGTTTACGTTAATGCAGACATAATGTATGACACATACATCAATTTGAAGTGAGGTGCCCCCACAAAACTTTGAAGATGGTGAGTTAACGTTATGAGTATTGTTTTATCAAATATGTGACACAAAAACAAATATTTGTATTTGTCACCGATGTCTTTGAGACAAAATAAAGAGCATATTGTGTACACTACAGAATATAGTGCCACCAACCTACTCCAATATAGAATCTACATTTAAGACGACATTATTTCAATATTGATAAATAGCCTAAAAAGAAAAAAAATGAAATGTTGTGCCAGTGTAGGTGATATCTTTTTAGGAATATTCATGTTATAATTATTGATATTTCTCTGGAAATGAAGGACCCAAAAATAAATATAGTATGGACATTAAGGACTAAAACATCAATAACATTACGCCCTCTCCACGCCATAACCTAGCACTTGCGTAATGAACGAGTAGCTCGGCACTGTGGTTTGATATCAGGTCAAATGCGGATAAACACTATCGATACTACTAGAGGATATCTAATTTATTTCAACGTCTGGAACTTTAGAGATATGTTGTATAACGGACAAACATTCACAATACCATCACATCACGTTTGTAATATGTGTAAATGATACTATTACTGCGTCACTTTCAAACCCTTTGGTTAACAATTCAGGCATGTCTTTTTCATTTCCATTATTTAAACCTGTATAAAACAGATCTCAGAAAATGCATTCATTCCGTTTCAGCACCGTTTGGAATGCATGGAAATAATTCATTCTATGGGCATAGGTTCCTAACATTTGGCGTATAAAGACATAGTTGCACAAACCAATTTAATTTCCCGAAGACGATTTCGCCTAAGGGCATAGAATCCAACAATCATGACATCTTATTCCAAACATTAGGGCATACATGGCAATGCCAAATCTCATGCAGTGTTACAATTCTAAAGTAACTCTAAAGTGTAAAGAACCCTACCTCTACAATGCACACGAAGTATGTTTTATCTCCGAGCCATCTACTTAACTCTTTCAACACCATAGGCCGGAACAACGGCCAAACCATAGTCACGTCATAAAAGTAAATAATTGTATGAACCTACCTGTCATAGGATTCATTTAGTAAATCTGTCACATTTCACAATGTCTGAAATACTCATTCCATTTTAAGTAATCATTTTTTATCGATAAATTTAAAAATTCTTCACTATTTCCAGCAATGTTATTGAAAATAAATTTTCGGAAACACTTCGACAACGGATCCACATTGTACTTGTCAAAGAGCAAAATAAAGACGTTTCAAGCAAATTTTTCAAAACAGTATACAAAAGTTATAAATACAATCAACAAAAATGTATCTGAAAGTTGTCAAACTTACAGCTGAGTTAATATTTCCATATTTTCGTTTTTGATTTCTCGGCTCGGACACGATGTTTTATTCGAAAAAATATGCATGGACAATCTGTGTTACAGCCTTTAAGTCATGACGCAACACTTCCGTAATGAACGAGTATCTCGGCATTGTGGTTTCATGTGATGCTACAATGGACATAAACACTATCGATTATACTAAAGTATATCCAATTCATTGCAAAGTCAGGAACTTTAGAGATATGTTGTGTTATGAGAATCCAGTATATATGTATGTTTACTTTTAATCCATTATACATGTATATTTTCTTGTCATGAAGAATAAATTAAATGTACTTAGTTTGGATGAACTGTATTGTCATACATTTTGATATATCATGTTGCTTGTGTACAGATTGCCAGTGATCAACACTGACCAATTACTGTAAACAGGGATTTTTCTTGCGACCGTTTTATTATTGCGAGCTTTGCGAACGAGACTCAATCGCAAAAATTAAAAACGCAAACATAAGTATAAATGATATATACATACTTTATTTATTGCAACACGTCATTAAATGATGAAACCACAGAACCACAAGTTACTCAATAAGTTAAAAACACAATTGAATACAGAATGGTCACACAATACATCACAAATGACAGTGTAAACAGAACAGTCAGTGTCACTGTTACCTCACAGTAATTCTGCCTTCTTCGAACCTCGCTTAACTGCGTCAGTGTCCTTTGCAATTTTGTCAACAATTTTGTTTGCATTCAAAATCAAAGTCATGACACTGTGTTGAGTCAATTATCGTATTTGATAATTGGTCGCAATCCCTTCCGGTCAACTTTCCGGCCAACTCAGATTAACTAGCTTCGGAGAGAAACTGTCTATTTTTTTGGTAATCGAGAGGTCATCTCAACACGGCAACTCGCAAAAATATCTCGTCGCAGTATTGTCTTTGGTGTGGTATTTGCAATATTTTAACGGTCAGAAATAAAGCTGTTTACAGTACACACTTCACTTCACATTGTCTATATGTAAGCCCTGGTTAGCTCACAGCATATGAAGCTTGATCAGACTGCCAGTTATAAAATGGTTGTGTGTTATGTGTGGAAACTGTTGAGTGGTTCACTCGTAACAGATGTAAGATGGACAAACATTCCCAATACCATTTCATCGTGATTATAATATGTGTAAAAAATACTACAATTTGCATCACTTTCCAAACCTATAGTAACTTTTCAGTCATGGTCCTTTTCATTTCCATTATTTCAAACATGTATAATACTTATACATGAGGGGGCACGGGTGGCCCAGTCGTCTAAGGCTGTGAAGAGTTGCGTCCCTTGGGCACGCCAGAAACCTATGATTGTGACCCGATTATGTTTCTAGGTTTGTCAGCACCATCCCCGTGCTCGTGGGTTTCACCGAAGTGCTAAACGTCTGAGGCCTGCATCACTTCGGGCTTTCCTCCCACATTAAGCTGACACGCCGTGATACAACTGGAATACTGTTAAAAGCGGCGTTAAACCCAAGTCACTCACACTTATACATGATGAAATGCATTCATTCCGTTATGTTCCAGCACCGTTGGGAATACATGGAATTCATTCATTTTAAGGGCACACGTTCCTGACATTTGTCATGTAAAGGCATAGTTGCACACGCCAATGTTATTATTCACAGGTGATGTCGCCTATGGGCATAGAATCCAAACATTCCACAGCTTATTTCAAACATGAGGGCATGCATGGAAATGCCAAATCTCATGCAGTGTTAAACCTCTATTTATTATGCCTATGCTCCAAGGTCCCTACCTCGGCGATGCACACGAGGAAGGTTTTATTTCCGAATTATCTACAGTTTAAAGCGAAAAATGGTACTGCAAAGTATATAATGTGTTGTATACAAGGAAATGCACTTAATTTGAACTTCTCGTTCAATTTCCTCGGCATCTCAGAAGGATCTTCAAGAAGAGCTTCCTTCGGGTTATATTGATAATCCATATAATATTGATTCGTCTCGTTTGACAGTCTCGTTCATATTTTTCAAGTGTTGATGTTTGTGTAAATACGCCGAAGCCAAGCCGACCAAATGTATACAAAAATCCAAATCAAGTTGTCATGCGTGGATTCATTGGTGTCAATGTCCCCGAGCTAACATCGTGAACGTAAGTAGAATAATGTAGCTCTGAGAGAGAGTGTCATTCCTTACTACTGACACAGCCAGGTGACTCCACAGTAGCAGATTACACTATTAATTCCAGTAAGAAGCAATGGTGTTCCTGAAGTCAGTGGACATCTTAGGATTATTTATAGGTTTACAACAAATCCATTGTCAGTTTGTGTACAACATGGACAGTTGCACAAATGTGACATTCCACAGAAGGTCTGAGATGGATGATCGGGTGTTTGCCGGGAGCCTGATAGAAGAGATCAACCAGGTGGACATGAGGCCTGAGTGTTTCTCTCAGTGTCAGTGGCGGGCGGTGTGTAACCTGGTCTTGTACAACCCCCTCTCAAGAACTTGTAGACTGCTCTCTGAAGGTTTAAACTCGAGCAGTGAAGGTGTTTTCGAGAGTGGATGGCAGTATTATGGGGGTGAGTATGACAAATGAAACCTGTGTATGAAGGATTTGTGATGAACACAACAAGGACATTAAGATCACTTAAGGACTGATGGTTATTGCATCATTATATGACAGCAGGCGTAAATGAGAATGCAGTTCTGTCAATTTCTTTCAATTCCTTTCAAAAATATTAACTATACCAAAGGTGTGTCGTATTATCGTAGAGGTAGTTAATAGTACTACCTCCACCTGCATGGTAAGAACAGACTGTTTTTGGTTTTTTTAATTATCAATCTAAGGGACCATTTTTTCTTTGTTCAAAATGGAGTGTATTTTGTATCATTTAATACAGTACAAATACAATTAAACTCATGATGAAACAGGTGTTAACGAAACCCAAGTTAAGTGAAAAAGTTCTCGCGCAACAGTCGCAACATTTTGGGCCGAACACACTTCTTCGCTGAACCAGACATCTCTCCATCGCAGTTGAGGCTATACCCTGTGTTGACCACATCAATGCAGTCGTTGTTGACGATGATGTCGACTCAATAGGATGCGTCGAACAGTCTTGCTCGTTGACCTGCTGCTTTTAAACGGTTTCGTTCTTTATGGACGGAGATTCTGCACAGTCCGGGTATTTCGGATGCGGTTGAGGTGGCTGTAGTTCCTTCACGTATGTTGCGCAGTCGGATGTGGCGATCTTGGGCAAGGCTGGTTAATCTTGGTCGTCACGTACTTGGCGGATCACTCGATGCCCAATGCTGTTGAAACCGATCCCAAAGCCTTGCGATGGTGTTGGGCGCTACATTGAAAAGCCTGGCTACAGCTGACCGCGATTCCCCAAGCGGCCTATTCTGCAAGCGGCCTATGACGTTGTTTCTTTGCACTTCTGTTAACCTTGGCATGTTGTTGAACTGTCACTGTTCGATTGCAGCAGATGCCAGGCAATCAAAAACCTTGCACTTTAAACCCGCTCATAGTGTGGCTGCACGGGCAGCACGCGCATCTCCATGGCCCTCTTGCTAATGAACTGGTTGAGTTTTTTTCGAATCGTACGGGTTTCCCGACTAATGGTTTGCATGTACTTGTTGTGATCATTTTGATGCCACTATAACACATTTAACCTCTTCATTTTGCACCTCTAGATCTTGGTCCCCTGATTTTGCTTTTATGGCAAAACATATCCGTTTTTCGATTCTTTTTTTAAAGATTATATTTGTGACAAGCCATGAGATAATGACCCTTTTTGGCAAAACATCACCTTTTGACTTCTTTTAATATTTTAAAACTACAGTATCTTAGGACCGCAAAAATGCAATTTGTAAGCTTTAATTCATATTTATTAAGGTGATACATGACAATAAACATAAGAACTCATTTTCTGAAAAGTCTGTCAAGATGCATAACCGTTTATGAAATGATTGCAGGTTTTAGATATTAGTGACTGGTTAATTGAAAGTAGGCATGAATGCTGAACTGTTTTGAAATAATGTTTGTATTATAGAACGAACGATCTAGAGAGAAAAAGAGATTTGTGTATCCTCTGAACCCGCTTTTTTACGGGAGTGAGTTGACGTCAAACGTCTTTATTATGAAGTGACACCACAATTGTATCCTGGTACCCCTGAGGTCCCTTTACTCCTCATCATAACTATACCAATAAATGCCTTGCTACATACATATATTTATCTCAAAATATATTAATCAGAAACCATTGACACGATTTTGATATAGTCGGATATTGATGACTAAATTATATTGTGTAACTGGAGTTGGCAATCGAAGGTTTTGTAGCTACTATTTATTGATAGTTTGTCATTGGTGGCAATGACTATGTTGCACAAGAGGTTTGTTTTGTAGATTCTATTTATTGATATGAAGAGTAGGTTATTTACACAGTAGTGTGTCATTTGTGGCAATGACTATGTTGCACAAGAGGTTTGTTTTGTAGCTTCTATTTATTGATATGAAGAGTAGGTTATTTACACAGTAGTGTGTCATTTGTGGCAATGACTATGTTGCACAAGATGTTTGTTTTGTAGCTTCAAATTATTGAAATGAAGAGTAGGTTATTTACACAATAGTGTGTCACTTGTGGCAATGACTATGTTGCACAAGAGGTTTGTTTTGTAGCTTCTATTTATTGATATGAAGAGTAGGTTACTTTCATAATAGGGTGTCATTGACTATGTTGCACCAGAGGTCTTTTTTCACATGCCTGTACGGAGTTTGTTAATTTGAGAACAAGTTTTGATGATTTTGATTCAATCACAGAATGCAGATTACTGGATTGACGCGTGGCAGCAGCGTCTGGCGGCATTTGTTTTTCATAAGATGTCCAATTGCTAGAAAATACATTAACATTTACATGTCAAAAGTTCATAGATTTTCCATATTTTACATATATTATATTTACTTCTGATTTGTAGAATGAAATGAATATAATGCAATGTTATGTCGCATCTTGATTCGTTTGTAATTACATAAATGACCTCTAATGTATTGCGGTAGCTTAAACAACGCACAACCAGGATTATTGTTTTGAGTGAGGATCCTGTTTTTGTGAAATGTCAGCTACACCAGCCTTGTGGCTTATGTGGCAAGAATGTTATATTGTGAGGAAATTGTTTGAATATAATTTAGAAGCATGACCAATGCGTAAAGGTCAATTAATAGAGAAAAAATGAAATACCGCAAAAGGCACTGATCACCACTTATAACTCCATGTGCAACAATTTTCATTCTGTTTTGAAAATAAATGGCTGAACACAGTTTTAGAACAAGCCTGTCGTGGTTACCATTTTGAAAACAGGATTTGAACAAATTGTTGTACCGTCATTGGTTTAAACAACCAAAAGCAGGTTTGCTAGACAAAAAAAAGATGGCATAGGCTGACTTGACAGTTAGTCTGAAGGACAAAATATGAGATTGCAATCTAATCTCAGAACAAGAATACATCCATATGTTTGGCTTTCACTCTTGGCTTCAAGAGCAATTTGGTTGTCTCATCATAACAAATTCTGACCTGTTCATGGAGATAGCGACCAAGTTGATGGTTGAAGGCTGTGTGGAAAAACTGTGCTGCACTTACTTTTCATCCAACAAAAACTATGAAATATATCATTCAAACAATCATAATCACGAAATATACTGAACCAAATTAAAACCTTCACAATCCTAAAATTTTAACATTTCGACCAGTTATTATTGTGGGTCCTTATTGTGTATTTAAACAGTAATGGCCATGTATTGTCTTCAGATAACACCCGTTTTTGTGCAGATGAATCGATCAAAATCATGTGCACAGCACTATACTGGCAATAGTGGTTTTCCACGTGCAACTGGTCACGTGGCCATAATACCGCACGTGTTTTCAGCCAAACTTGTTAGCAGTCATTATCAAAAAAAGAAAAAACAGAAGAAAACGAAAGTCTTTAGGGCCATTTGTCATGCCACGCCTTTCAAATGTACAACGTGAACGTGCCATCGGCATGTTGCAGACGGGAAAGTCCGTAGCTGAAGTCGCAAGGACGATGGGTTGTAGTCGACGGACTGTTTATGATTTACAGACGCGTCTACAGCAAAAGGGTACCACCGCTGATCGCCCTCGGCCAGGTCGACCACGTGTGACGTCACATGCAGAGTATCGTCAGATTGTCTTACGTCACCTCCGTTACCGGTTTTTGACGGCTACATCAACCAGAAAAGAACTGTTTAGGGGACGACTGAGTGCGCAAACTGTTCGAACAGTCTGTCAACTGCTCACCTTAAAGCACGATGGCCATACTCCGGGCCGATTCTGACTCAATTACAAAGACGTCAACGTCAATTGTGGGCACAGCAATACTTACAATGGACTCAGAGGAATTGGAATCAAGTCGTCTTCAGTGATGAATCCCGATTTAATCTTCGATTTGCTGATGGTAGGGCGAGGGTGTGGAGGCGCCGTCATGAACGTTACGCCCAGTGTTCTGTACAGGAAATTGACAGATTTCGAGGCCCAAGTGTCATGGTGTGGGGTGCTTTCTGTGGCAATGCACGTTCTAGGCTTCTTGTCATCCGTGGCCACGTCAACGCTGCTCACCGCGACCAGGTCCTGGCACCAGAACTTCTGCCTTTTATGGCAGCACATGGCAGAAGTCTGCGCTCTCTCCAGAACAAACCACAGAATTTGCACGAACTTGGCACCATTTTGCAGCAACAGTGGCGTCGTCTTCCCAATCATGTGTTCACAAGCATCACAAGGTCCATGCGGAGGCGTAGTGTGGCAGTTGTCAACGCACATGGTGGCCATACACGCTACTGAACTTGTGTGCCATCAGATTCTCGTGCTTGGGACTTATGATTTAAACTGTTAATGTTATTAGGTGCTTGGAACAAATTATGGTTACCACCGGTAATCAAAATCCTTCTTTGGACAGTAATGATTAAAAATTACCTTCTCTAATACATTTGTCCGTTGTATATCATATATGGGATTACTTTTAAAAAATGTGAAGTTTTTAATTTAACTCAGTATAGTTAGTTGACATTTTTAACAGGGCACCAGTTGATGCGTGCAGGTCGAGGAAAGTATTAACTGGGTTGAGATAGAGGTGAAATGACATTTCGTTCTGAAAACAGGATGAACAAATGATTGCCTTATCATGTGCTTCTGACGGGAGTATTTGTGGTCGTCTATTTAATTGACAAATGTGATGTTTCCTTGAATATTAGCCCATTTCTGGTGTCCCCCGCCGTGATATTGCTGGAATATTGCTAAAAGCGGCGTAAAACCATACTCACTCACTCCTTTGAATATTAAAGGTTTCTTCTCACTTTTATTAATCTACCGATTGTACAAAAAGAAAACTGAGAATTGGGCCATGTAAACCGTATTACAGTTCAAATGCTGCATTCATTGTTTCATTTTTGTTCTTTCACAATGGGATATCAATAAATAGGTGAAACTTCACCAACAGTCTTCAGTAAGTCTACCTATAAATGCTAATGAAGAGGTCACAAAGCACCTTTCGAAACAAGCAAATACAAGCAGGTATTCTGAACGTACGTTCGAGAAAGGTCAACACATGCCTCGATTACAAAACTCAGAACATGTACCAACTATTTGTATGCTACAATTGTAATATCTGTAATAGTACTGCTATTTTGATACTTGTAAATACAATTTGCCATATTCTGACATTGCCTTAATCAACATGGCACCTTTATTTATCCGGTACACGTGGGATCATTACTATTTGATCGTGATTCACAAACACTTGATAATGATATAGTCGGAATCGTACCATTAATTTCTTGTGACTATAGAAACTGTTTTGTCGCTTGTGTTTTCCACATATTGTCCCGGTTCAGCCCGATTATGTTTCTAGGTTTGTCAGCACCATACCCGTGCTCGTGGGTTTCAACGAAGTGCTAAACGTCTGAGACCTGCATCACTTCGGGCTTTCCCCCCACATTAAGTTGACACGCCGCGATATAACTGGAATATTGTTAAAAGCGGCGTTAAACCCAACGCACTCACTCATTACATATAGTCATGCAGGATATGAAGCATAACGTGAAGAATACGTCGTTTCACGTTTCCCTTCACAAAGTAAAAATCGGAAAAGGTGCTGTCAAAACCCATTCTAAAAAAGACAATTTTCGATGTCAAAAGCAAGATGTACTCGATGTACCTAAGCAAAAAATATTCAAACTAATTTGGCTGCACATTTAAAATCATTAACTTTGAAAATAGATATGAGTATAGCAAAAACACTCCTCACTGTGTGTAACGATCTGTCCTGATGTCACAGCTGTGGGTGTTATGTAAGGCCTCTCATTGTGATCATGCTTTACTCAAGTCTTGATGAAGATCAAGTATTTTGAGCTGCGTCAATGAAGCTTCAAAAGTAGCACAAATCAGTCAAGGTTTTGATTTTTGTACAACAACGCTGATGTGACAAATGAAATTCAAGGTCATGTCACACATAGACAACCTTAACATCATGAAAAAAGATCCAATAGAAATGATCCGAGACAGAGAAAGAAATGATGTAGCTACATAATACCACTAGCCTCCCCTGTTCAGTGCACTAAGGGAGCCTACTGGCATGTGGTGAGGCAACAGTAACACAAATAGTGATAGATGTTGATTACACATAACGTATAGTTGCTATACACTTACATCAGAAGCTCGAAGTTCTGCTCTTCCCCCACAGCTGCCTGCGATGGCTACAGATTGGCAAATAGCCGGGAGGGCGTGGACGTTATCGACACAGACCCAACGGAGATGTGCAACAGCAGCTACTATTCAGCGTCTGACAACTCCTCTTCCTGTTTTAGAGGAGCATCCTGGAAAACATTGAAAATAAAGTGTCTTCCATGTTATAGTCTTGCTGCCCGTCCGTCCATGGTAAGATATGATAAAGTTGACATTCTTACAAATCCCTTGATGAAGGGTTTGACTATTACTGGTTGATCATATTTCATTTCTAGCATAGTAGGGTTACTTACCATTCTTGACATAGTCGCTATGTCAACTGTTTAGGATAAAAAATAACAAGGGTAGCATTACCATGGTTAATAAGATAAAAGCTTATTATGGATTATTTTATGTTCGGAAAATATGAAATACTCACCATAATCGTCACAGTCGTCGTCGTCGTTGTTGTCCTTCATCCTCATCATATCAAATACTCATTGTGATATTTTTTTTCATTTCGATTGACAAAGTACAATTTGACCCACAAATTATTTAGTGTATGTGATAATGTCACTATAACGGCAATAATAATTATCTTTTGAACTCAGGATCCAGCGGCATCCTACTCGGAGGATCTGGACTTTGATCTCGACGTTGGAATGACTCTGAAGCTCAATGTATCAGGAAGTGAAACAATATTGTACGTGAGTGCATCAGTGAAATATTTCTCTTACCCTGTGAGTTTTTGCACGTGTCCAGTTGACAACATTTCTGCGATCTGACGCCGTTGACGCTTTGTAATACCTTTGGCTGAATAGCGTTAGACAGCATCACCCTCCACCACCACTCCCCAGAATAGCTGAATAGCCTTAGACTGCACCACCCTCCACCACCACTCCCCAGAATAGCTGAATACCCTTAAACTGCACCAACCTCCACCACCACTCCCCAGAATAGCTGAATACCCTTAGACTGCACCACCCTCCACCACCACTCCCAAGAATAGCTGAATGACCTTAGACTGCACCACCCTCCACCACCACTCCCCAGAATAACTGAATACCGTTAGACTGCACCACCCTCCACCACCACTCCCCAGAATAACTGAATAGCCTTAGACTGCACCACCCTCCACCACCACTCCCCAGAATAACTGAATAACCTTAGACTGCACCACCCTCCACCACCACTCCCCAGAATAACTGAATACCCTAAAACTGCACCACCCTCCACCACCACTCCCCAGAATAACTGAATAACCTTAGACTGCACCACCCTCCACCACCACTCCCCAGAATAACTGAATACCCTAAAACTGCACCACACTCCACCACCACTCCCCAGAATAACTGAATACCCTAAAACTGCACCACACTCCACCACCACTCCCCAGAATAACTGAATAACCTTACATTGCACCACCCTCCATCACCACTCCCCAGAATAACTGAATACCCTAAAACTGCACCACACTCCACCACTACTCCCCAGAATAACTGAATACCCTAAAACTGCACCACACTCCATCACCACTCCCCAGAATAACTGAATGACCTTAAACTGCACCACCCTCCACCACCACTCCCCAGAATAACTGAATACCCTTAGACTGCACCACCCTCCACCACCACTCCCCAGAATAACTGAATAGCCTGACACTCCGCAGCCATTCCCCAGTTTACAAGTAAATATCTTCACACTGCACCAATATCCGCAAACACTCCCCAGCTAACAAGTGAATAGCCTTACACTGAACCCATGTTTGCTCTACTCCATAGCATAGCTGAATATCCTTACACTGTCCAATGTTCGTAACCACTCCCAAGCTTATAATAAATATCCTCACACTGAACCAATGTTCACCACCGCTCCCAAGTTTACAAGGGAATATCCTTACACTGCAGCAACCACGTGTGGCTGATGCTTCCTAATCAAGACGTCATCTATCTGTTGTCGTTGAGGTGGGACTTTCCCAACGTTGGACTCTTTAAAATTATCTTCAACACTCGTCAAGGAAACGCATGGGGTGCTGAGTTTCGGACCGACTTTGCCCCAAACACTTCCGACAACTATGTGATTGAGATATCCATAACAGAGACGTCTTTCCTGGTAGGTTTGTCATGTGTCACTGAGGAGAAGGAAGTTTGAGTGTGTTAAATATTAATAAAATATCCTTACACGTCTTAGCTGCTGATATCGGTATAAGAATCTTCATCGATATGCCACTATATGCTATAAACCAGAAGTTGTTATCCATAAAGTTGTATGTTTTCTTACTTACTCAATAACTCCGAGAATGCCGGTCCAACAATTAGTGTTACCTGTTGATCTACACATGTCGTGTGTTAGGTATTGAAATATACCTTATTTAGGAATTGGTAGAACTTACCAGATTATGTCACTAACGAACCATGTTTTCAATGTATGCTTCCCTAGATTATCTAATACTATATTTTCCAGACGTACGTCGATGGAACTTTGTGGATGACTAACCCAATACGCTTTCCTCTCAGCGGTGTCCGACGTATCGAGCTTGATGGATTCAATGCCCTCCATGAATTCAGCATCGGGAAGGGAATGTGTTGAATTTTAAAGCAACTAGCTGTCGATTTCCTTATCAAATTTGAGATGTGTTATGGTGGCAATTGTTTCATTGTCACCAATATGTCCCTGATGCCTATAGCCAAATGTGTCATCACATCGATGCATATATTATTACACCATGGCCAACTGTGACATTTAGTTAATTGAATTTAAATGGCTAGAGCGTGAGACAGTTAGATGTCAGTGCAGTTTTCAAACTAATTGTTCAACTAAAATGTCAGAACACCATTTGTCATCATGGGTTGGTATTTTGGCAGCAGTGGTTTGCATCACAATTACATTATGAAATATACACTGGCCCTATATAGCCACAACGATAGGTTCTGGATGTGGTATCAATAAATCATTATAAAATAACAAAAATATCTTACTTTCGGTCATCATAAATCGACCAGAATGATTCTCCTGAACGATATTTTTGAGTGAATTCTACAGCGTCGACCACGTGAGATATATCCTTTTGTGTCGTCAAGAAATAAACAATGAATCAGATGATGTAATCAATAACGTTTTAGCGGGTAAAACACTTCTTGTTTTGAGATAAAAGTAAGTACGTGTTTACGCTCCCGAGATTGCCCAGCTACATTTAAGTTAGTTTACAACACTGATTATTGAATTATGAAAAGATCGGTTTTTCTGACTGACTTTGTGGATGAGTCGACAACTCGGCCACGTGAGTGTACAGGTTGTCGTTGTTCCTGACCCTACTTACAACAAGATATATGCCAGTTTAAATGCCGGTTGTATGTCATGACTGCAATACCCTGTCTTCTCTTTCTTTATTGCAAATAAACTTAAACAACAAACGTAGCATATTTGTCATTTAAATTGTGGCTACAATATTGTAGAATCGCCAGCGACTGAAGGGATGATGTAAAACCTGCTGGGGTCCATGCAGGAAGCCTAAGTACTGTTAGTCCCAATGGCCCCTAGTATGGTGATCTACCTTCATTTGCTGGCGATCTATAGCCCGTTTTTACAATGTATTGTTCTATATAGTATTATTTTTTAATACATACGAGTTTTAAAAAATATATATCTTTGATACGTCTGATAATTTTACTGTCCTTTGCTGACAGATTTTTACATAGTCTAAATTGATGTTTTCATAACGCATAAATTTCTTTAGTTACGATATGGCTGAAATATTGCCGAAGTGACTATCAAGCGTAACTCACTCACTCACTTAAACAACAGTGAGTATGTATGTAATTTGAACTCTTCATGACTACTGTATGTGGTTAAAGGATCAATATGAATTTATACTTTAATACCAAATGTATACTACAACGTGTATGTTTTTGCATGTGGATCTGACAGGTGTTTTCTCTTCTACCCCTTGGGATCCGGGTTTAGAGTTGGGTCACAACCTTGTCATGAGACAAAAGTTGTGTTTGGTGGTTAGGCATGTCTGATTGAATGTCAGCGTACCCACGCGGTGCCATTGCTCAAGTGACTAATTACATGTTTGTCGTTTGCTCACCCTCGATTATTTACAAGACGCACATTATAAAACCGATGACTAAAAACATAAGTGTGGGTGTTAATACCTGCCTCCTTAACAATGCGCAGAGCAGTACCATCATGCAAAGCACAATTCCGTACTCTTTCAAGGCATCTTCATTGGTCAGCATAATGCCTAGCACCTCTCTACATGAAGCTAAACAAGCGTGCTCTTCCCTCCACGGAATAAGAAAAGATAGCACTTCCCTGAACGAACCTACACGAGGAATCACTTCTCTTCATAGAGATGCCCAAGGTAGCAGTTGGCACCCAGGACCTACACAAGGAATCACTTCTCTTCATAGAGATACCCAAGGTAGCAGTTGGCACCCAGGAGACACTTCTGTAGTGGACCTACCCAAGGTAGCTCTTCTCTACAAGGACCTACTCAACGTGGCACTTTCCTCCGGGAACCTACACAATAAGGCACGTCTCTACACGGACCTACACAAGGTAGCTCTTCTTTACAAGGACCTACACAACGTGACACTTTCCTCCAGGAACCTACACAATAAGGCACTTCTATCAATAGATTTACACACAGAGGCACTTCTGTAAATAGATCTACATAATAAGGCACGTATCTACACGGACCTACACAAGGTAGCTCTTCTTAACAAGGACCTAGACAACGTGACGCTTTCCTCCAGGAACCTACACAATAAAGCACTTCTATAAATAGATCTTCACACGGAGGCACTTTTGTAAATAGATATACACAATAAGGAACTTTTATAAATAAATCTACACACGTAGGCACTTCTATAAATAGATCTTCACACGAAGGCACTTCTGTAAATAGATCTACACAATAAGGTACGTCTCTACACGGTCCTACCCAAGGTAGCTCTTCTCTACAAGAACCTACACAACGTGACACCTTCCTCCAGGAACCTACACAATCGGGCACTGCCCTAAACAGATCTACACACGTAGGCACTTCTCTAAAAAGATCTACACAAGGAGGCTCGTCTCTGAATAGACTTACACAAGGTAGCATTTCTCTACGTGGACCTAGTAAAAAGGATTTTTTTCTACATGGGCCTAAAAAGGAGGTATTTGTTTAAACGGACCTACATAAGGAGGTATATCTCTACATGGACCGAAAGAGGAGGTAGTTCTAAACATGGACCTCATAAAACATGTATTTCTCCACATGGACCTAATAAGGAGGCATTTCTCTACACGGACCTAATAAGGAGGCATTTCTCTACACGGACCTAATAAGGAGGCATTTCTCTACATGGACCTAATAAGGAGGTATTTCTCTACATGGACCTAATAATGAGGCATTTCTCTACATGGACCTAATAAGGGGGTATTTCTCTTCATGGACATAATAAGGAGGCAGTTCTCTACATGGACCTAATAAGGAGGTATTTCTCTACATGGACCTAATAATGAGGCATTTCTCTACATGGACCTAATAAGGGGGTATTTCTCTACATGGACCTAATAAGGAGGTATTTCTCTACATGGACCTAATAAGGAGGTACTTCTCTACATGGACCTAATAAGGAGGTATTTCTCTACATGGACCTAATAAGGAGGTATTTCTCTACATGGACCTAATAAGGAGGTATATCTCTACATGGACATAATAAGGAGGCATTTCTCTACATGGACCTAATAAGGAGGTATTTCTCTACATGGACCTCAATAATGAGGCATTTCTCTACATGGACCTAATAAGGGGGTATTTCTCTTCATGGACATAATAAGGAGGCAGTTCTCTACATGGACCTAATAAGGAGGTATTTCTCTACACGGACCTAATAAGGAGGCATTTCTCTACGTGGACCTAATAAGGGGGTATTTCTCTACATGGACATAATAAGGAGGCATTTCTCTACATGGACCTAATAAGGAGGTATTTCTCTACATGGACCTAATAATGAGGCATTTCTCTACATGGACCCAATAAGGGGGTATTTCTCTTCATGGACACAATAAGGAGGCAGTTCTCTACATGGACCTAATAAGGAGGTATTTCTCGACATGGACCTAATAATGAGGCATTTCTCTACATGGACCTAATAAGGGGGTATTTCTCTACATGGACCTAATAAGGAGGTATTTCTCTACATGGACCTAATAAGGAGGTACTTCTCTACATGGACCTAATAAGGAGGTATTTCTCTACATGGACCTAATAAGGAGGTATATCTCTACATGGACCTAATAAGGAGGCATTTATCTACATGGACATAATAAGGAGGCATTTCTCTACATGGACATAATAAGGGGGTATTTCTCTACATGGACCAAATAAGGAGGCATTTCTCTACATGGACCTAATAATGAGGCATTTCTCTACATGGACCTAATAAGGGGGTATTTCTCTTCATGGACATAATAAGGAGGCAGTTCTCTACATGGACCTAATAAGTGGGTATTTCTCTACATGGACCTAATAATGAGGCATTTCTCTACATGGACCTAATAAGGGAGTATTTCTCTACATGAACCTAATAAGGAGGTATTTCTCTACATGGACCTAATAAGGAGGTACTTCTCTACATGGACCTAATAAGGAGGTATTTCTCTACATGGACCTAATAAGGAGGTATTTCTCTACATGGACCTAATAAGGAGGTATATCTCTACATGGACCTGATAAGGAGGCATTTATCTACATGGACATAATAAGGAGGCATTTCTCTACATGGACATAATAAGGGGGTATTTCTCTACATGGACCAAATAAGGAGGCATTTCTCTACATGGACCTAATCAGGAGGCATTTCTCTACATGGACCAAATAAGGAGGCATTTCTCTACATGGACCTAATAAGGAGGTATATCTCTACATGGACCTAATAAGGAGGCATTTTTCTACATGGACCTAATAAGGAGGCATTTCTCTACATTGACCTAATAAGGAGGCATTTTTCTACACGGACCAAATAAGGAAGTATATCTCTACACGGACCTAATAAGGAGGCATTTCTCTACATGGACCTAATAAGGAGGTATTTCTCTACATGGACCTAATAAGGAGGTATTTCTCTACATGGACCTAATAAAGAGGCATTTCTCTACATGGACCTAATGAGGAGGTATATCTCTACATGGACCTAATAAGGAAGCATTTCTCTACATGGACCTAATAAGGAGGCATTTCTCTACATGGACCTAATAAGGAGGCATTTCTCTACATGGACCTAATGAGGAGGTATATCTCTACATGGACCTAATAAGGAGGCATTTCTCTACATGGACCTAATAAGGAGGCATTTCTCTACATGGACCTAATAAGGAGGCATTTCTCTACATGGACCTAATAAGGAGGCATTTCTCTACATGGACCTAATAAGGAGGCATTTCTCTACATGGACCAAATAAGGAGGCATTTCTCTACATGGACCTAATAAGGAGGTATATCTCTACATGGACCTAATAAGGAGGCATTTTTCTACATGGACCTAATAAGGAGGCATTTCTCTACATGGACCTAATAAGGAGGCATTTTTCTACATGTACCTAATAAGGAGGCATTTTTCTACATGGACCTACTAAGGAGGTATTTCTCTACATGGACCTAATAAGGAGGTATTTCTCTACATGGACCTAATAAGGAGGCATTTCTCTACATCGACCTAATAAGGAGGCATTTTTCTACATTGACCTTATAAGGAGGTATATCTCTACACGGACCTAATAAGGAGGCATTTCTCTACATGGACCTAATAAGGAGGCATTTCTCTACATGGACCTAATAAGGAGGCATTTTTCTACATGGACCTAATAAGGAGGCATTTCTCTACACGGACCTAATAAGGAGGCATTTCTCTACATGGACCTATTAAGGAGGCATTTCTCAACATGGACCTAATAAGGGGGTATTTCTCTACATGGACCTAATAAGGAGGCATTTCTCTACATGGACCTAATAAAGAGGCATTTCTCTACATGGACCTAATAAGGAGGTATTTCTCTACATGGACCTAATAAGGAGGCATTTCTCCACAAGGACCAAATAAGGAGGCATTTCTCTAAATGGACCTAATAAGGAGGTATTTCTCTACATGGACCTAATAAGGAGGTATTTCCTTACACGGACCTAATAAGGAGGCATTTCTCTACACGGACCTAATAAGGAGGCATTTCTCTACACGGACCTAATAAGGAGGCATTTGTCTACATGGACCTAATAAGGAGGCATTTCTCTACATGGACCTAATAAGGAGGTATATCTCTACACGGACCTATTAAGGAGGCATTTCTCTTCATGGACCTAATAAGGAGGCATTTCTCTACATGGACCTAATAAGGACGCATTTCTCTACATGGACCTAATAAGGAGGCATTTATCTACATGGACCAAATAAGGAGGCATTTCTCTACATGGACCTAATAAGGGGGTATTTCTCTACATGGACCTAATAAGGAGGCATTTCTCTACATGGACCTAATAAGGGGGTATTTCTCTTCATGGACATAATAAGGAGGCAGTTCTCTACATGGACCTAATAAGGAGGTATTTCTCTAAACGGACCTAATAAGGAGGCATTTCTCTACGTGGACCTAATAAGGGGGTATTTCTCTACATGGATATAATAAGGAGGCATTTCTCTACATGGACCTAATAAGGAGGTATTTCTCTACATGGACCTAATAATGAGGCATTTCTCTACATGGACCTAATAAGGGGGTATTTCTCTTCATGGACATAATAAGGAGGCAGTTCTCTACATGGACCTAATAAGGAGGTATTTCTCTACATGGACCTAATAATGAGGCATTTCTCTACATGGACCTAATAAGGGGGTATTTCTCTACATGGACCTAATAAGGAGGTATTTCTCTACATGGACCTAATAAGGAGGTACTTCTCTACATGGACCTAATAAGGAGGCATTTCTCTACATGGACCTAATAAGGGAGTATTTCTCTACATGGACCTAATAAGGAGGTATTTCTCTACATGGACCTAATAAGGAGGTACTTCTCTACATGGACCTAATAAGGAGGTAATTCTCTACATGGACCTAATAAGGAGGTATTTCTCTACATGGACCTAATAAGGAGGTATATCTCTACATGGACCTGATAAGGAGGCATTTATCTACATGGACATAATAAGGAGGCATTTATCTACATGGACATAATAAGGAGGCATTTCTCTACATGGATATAATAAGGGGGTATTTCTCTACATGGACCAAATAAGGAGGCATTTCTCTACATGGACCTAATCAGGAGGCATTTGTCTACATGGACCAAATAAGGAGGCATTTCTCTACATGGACCTAATAAGGAGGTATATCTCTACATGGACCTAATAAGGAGGCATTTTTCTACATGGACCTAATAAGGAGGCATTTCTCTACATTGACCTAATAAGGAGGCATTTCTCTACACGGACCTAATAAGGAGGTATTTCTCTACATGGACCTAATAAGGAGGCATTTTTCTACACGGACCAAATAAGGAGGTATATCTCTACACGGACCTAATAAGGAGGCATTTCTCTACATGGACCTAATAAGGAGGTATTTCTCTACATGGACCTAATAAGGAGGTATTTCTCTACATGGACCTAATAAAGAGGCATTTCTCTACATGGACCTAATGAGGAGGTATATCTCTACATGGACCTAATAAGGAAGCATTTCTCTACATGGACCTAATAAGGAGGCATTTCTCTACATGGACCTAATAAGGAGGCATTTCTCTACATGGACCTAATGAGGAGGTATATCTCTACATGGACCTAATAAGGAGGCATTTCTCTACATGGACCTAATAAGGAGGCATTTCTCTACATGGACCTAATAAGGAGGCATTTCTCTACATCGACCTAATAAGGAGGCATTTCTCTACATGGACCTAATAAGGAGGCATTTCTCTACATGGACCAAATAAGGAGGCATTTCTCTACATGGACCTAATAAGGAGGTATATCTCTACATGGACCTAATAAGGAGGCATTTTTCTACATGGACCTAATAAGGAGGCATTTCTCTACATGAACCTAATAAGGAGGCATTTTTCTACATGTACCTAATAAGGAGGCATTTTTCTACATGGACCTAATAAGGAGGTATTTCTCTACATGGACCTAATAAGGAGGTATTTCTCTACATGGACCTAATAAGGAGGCATTTCTCTACATCGACCTAATAAGGAGTCATTTTTCTACATTGACCTTATAAGGAGGTATATCTCTACACGGACCTAATAAGGAGGCATTTCTCTACATGGACCTAATAAGGAGGCATTTCTCTACATGGACCTAATAAGGAGGCATTTTTCTACATGGACCTAATAAGGAGGCATTTCTCTACATGGACCTAATAAGGAGGCATTTCTCTACATGGACCTATTAAGGAGGCATTTCTCAACATGGACCTAATAAGGGGGTATTTCTCTACATGGACCTAATAAGGAGGCATTTCTCTACATGGACCCAATAAAGAGGCATTTCTCTACATGGACCTAATAAGGAGGTATTTCTCTACATGGACCTAATAAGGATGTATATCTCTACATGGACCTAATAAGGAGGCATTTCTCCACAAGGACCAAATAAGGAGGCATTTCTCTAAATGGACCTAATAAGGAGGTATTTCTCTACATGGACCTAATAAGGAGGTATTTCTTTACACGGACCTAATAAGGAGGCATTTCTCTACACGGACCTAATAAGGAGGCATTTCTCTACACGGACCTAATAAGGAGGCATTTGTCTACATGGACCTAATAAGGAGGCATTTCTCTACATGGACCTAATAAGGAGGTATATCTCTACACGGACCTATTAAGGAGGCATTTCTCTTCATGGACCTAATAAGGAGGCATTTCTCTACATGGACCTAATAAGGACGCATTTCTCTACATGGACCTAATAAGGAGGCATTTATCTACATGGACCAAATAAGGAGGCATTTCTCTACATGGACATAATAAGGAGGTATTTCTCTACATGGACCTAATAAGGAGGTATTTCTCTACATGGAGCTAATAAGGAGGTATTTCTCTAAATGGACCTAATACGGAGGTATTTCTCTAAATGGACCTAATAATTAGGTATTTCTCTACATGGACCTAATAAGGAGGCATTTATCTACATGGACCTAATAAGGAGGCATTTTTCTACATGGACTTAATAAGGAGGAATATCTCTACACGGACCTAATAAGGAGGCATTTCTCTACATGGACCTAATAAGGAGGTATTTCTCCACATAGACCTAAGAAGGAGGTATTTTTTTTCTACATGGACCTAATAAGGAGGCATTTATCTACATGGACATAATAAGGAGGCATTTCTCTACATGGACATAATAAGGGGGTATTTCTCAACATGGACCAAATAAGGAGGCATTTCTCTACATGGACCTAATAAGGGGGTATTTCTCTACATGGAACTAATAAGGAGGCATTTCTCTAAATGGACCTAATAAGGAGGCATTTCTCTACATGAACCTAATAAGGAGGCATCTCTACATGGACCAAATAAGGAGGCATTTCTCTACATGGACCTAATAAAGAGGCATTTCTCTAAATGGACCTAATAAGGAGGCATTTCTCTAAATGGACCTAATAAGGAGGCATTTCTCTAAATGGACCTAATAAGGAGGTATTTCTCTACATGGACCAAATAAGGAGGCATTTCTCTACATGGACCTAATCAGGAGGCATTTCTCTACATGGACCAAATAAGGAGGCATTTCTCTACATGGGCCTAATAAGGAGGTATTTCTCTACATGGACCAAATAAGGAGGCATTTCTCTACATGGACCTAATCAGGAGGCATTTCTCAACATGGACCAAATAAGGAGGCATTTCTCTACATGGACCTAATAAGGAGGCATTTCTCTACATGGACCTAATAAGGAGGCATTTCTCTACATTGACCTAATAAGGAGGCATTTCTCTACACGGACCTAATAAGGAGGCATTTCTCTACATGGACCTAATAAGGAGGCATTTTTCTACACGGACAAATAAGGAGTTATATCTCTACACGGACCTAATAAGGAGGCATTTCTCTACATGGACCTAATAAGGAGGTATATCTCTACATGGACCTAATAAGGAGGCATTTTTCTACATGGACCTAATAAGGAGGCATTTCTCTACATGGACCTAATCAGGAGGCATTTCTCTACATGGACCTAATAAGGAGGCATTTCTCTACATTGACCTAATAAGGAGGTATTTCTCTACATGGACCTAATAAGGAGGCATTTTTCTACATGGACCAAATAAGGAGGCATTTCTCTACATTGACCTAATAAGGAGGCATTTCTCTACACGGACCTAATAAGGAGGCATTTCTCTACATGGACCTAATAAGGAGGCATTTTTCTACATGGACCTAATAAGGAGGCATTTCTCTACATTGACCTAATAAGGAGGCATTTCTCTACACGGACCTAATAAGGAGGCATTTCTCTACATTGACCTAATAAGGAGGCATTTTTCTACATGGACCTAATAAGGAGGCATTTCTCTACATTGACCTAATAAGGAGGCATTTCTCTACACGGACCTAATAAGGAGGCATTTCTCTACATGGACCTAATAAGGAGGCATTTTTCTACACGGACAAATAAGGAGGTATATCTCTACACGGACCTAATAAGGAGGCATTTATCTACATGGACCAAATAAGGAGGCATTTCTCTACATGGACCTAATCAGGAGGTATATCTCTACATGGACCTAATAAGGAGGCATTTTTCTACATGGACCTAATAAGGAGGCATTTCTCTACATGGACCTAATAAGGAGGCATTTTTCTACATGTACCTAATAAGGAGGCATTTTTCTACATGGACCTAATAAGGAGGTATTTCTCTACATGGACCTAATAAGGAGGTATTTCTCTACATGGACCTAATAAGGAGGCATTTCTCTACATCGACCTAATAAGGAGTCATTTTTCTACATTGACCTTATAAGGAGGTATATCTCTACACGGACCTAATAAGGAGGCATTTCTCTACATGGACCTAATAAGGAGGCATTTCTCTACATGGACCTAATAAGGAGGCATTTTTCTACATGGACCTAATAAGGAGGCATTTCTCTACACGGACCTAATAAGGAGGCATTTCTCTACATGGACCTATTAAGGAGGCATTTCTCAACATGGACCTAATAAGGGGGTATTTCTCTACATGGACCTAATAAGGAGGCATTTCTCTACATGGACCTAATAAAGAGGCATTTCTCTACATGGACCTAATAAGGAGGTATTTCTCTACATGGACCTAATAAGGAGGTATATCTCTACATGGACCTAATAAGGAGGCATTTCTCCACAAGGACCAAATAAGGAGGCATTTCTCTAAATGGACCTAATAAGGAGGTATTTCTCTACATGGACCTAATAAGGAGGTATTTCTTTACACGGACCTAATAAGGAGGCATTTCTCTACACGGACCTAATAAGGAGCCATTTCTCTACACGGACCTAATAAGGAGGCATTTGTCTACATGGACCTAATAAGGAGGCATTTCTCTACATGGACCTAATAAGGAGGTATATCTCTACACGGACCTATTAAGGAGGCATTTCTCTTCATGGACCTAATAAGGAGGCATTTCTCTACATGGACCTAATAAGGACGCATTTCTCTACATGGACCTAATAAGGAGGCATTTATCTACATGGACCAAATAAGGAGGCATTTCTCTACATGGACATAATAAGGAGGTATTTCTCTACATGGACCTAATAAGGAGGTATTTCTCTACATGGACCTAATAAGGAGGTATTTCTCTAAATGGACCTAATAAGGAGGTATTTCTCTAAATGGACCTAATAATTAGGTATTTCTCTACATGGACCTAATAAGGAGGCATTTATCTACATGGACCTAATAAGGAGGCATTTTTCTACATGGACTTAATAAAGAGGAATATCTCTACACGGACCTAATAAGGAGGCATTTCTCTACATGGACCTAATAAGGAGGTATTTCTCCACATAGACCTAAGAAGGAGGTATTTTTCTACATGGACCTAATAAGGAGGCATTTATCTACATGGACATAATAAGGAGGCATTTCTCTACATGGACATAATAAGGGGGTATTTCTCAACATGGACCAAATAAGGAGGCATTTCTCTACATGGACATAATAAGGGGGTATTTCTCTACATGGAACTAATAAGGAGGCATTTCTCTAAATGGACCTAATAAGGAGGCATTTCTCTACATGAACCTAATAAGGAGGCATTTCTCTACATGGACCAAATAAGGAGGCATTTCTCTACATGGACCTAATAAAGAGGCATTTCTCTAAATGGACCTAATAAGGAGGCATTTCTCTACATGGACCTAATAAGGAGGCATTTCTCTAAATGGACCTAATAAGGAGGTATTTCTCTACATGGACCAAATAAGGAGGCATTTCTCTACATGGACCTAATCAGGAGGCATTTCTCTACATGGACCAAATAAGGAGGCATTTCTCTACATGGGCCTAATAAGGAGGTATTTCTCTACATGGACCAAATAAGGAGGCATTTCTCTACATGGACCTAATCAGGAGGCATTTCTCAACATGGACCAAATAAGGAGGCATTTCTCTACATGGACCTAATAAGGAGGCATTTCTCTACACGGACCTAATAAGGAGGCATTTCTCTACATTGACCTAATAAGGAGGCATTTTTCTACATGGACCTAATAAGGAGGCATTTCTCTACATTGACCTAATAAGGAGGCATTTCTCTACACGGACCTAATAAGGAGGCATTTCGAATTCTCTACATGGACCTAATAAGGAGGCATTTTTCTACACGGACAAATAAGGAGGTATATCTCTACACGGACCTAATAAGGAGGCATTTATCTACATGGACCAAATAAGGAGGCATTTCTCTACATGGACCTAATAAGGAGGTATATCTCTACATGGACCTAATAAGGAGGCATTTTTCAACATGGATCTAATAAGGAGGCATTTCTCTACATTGACCTAATAAGGAGGCATTTCTCTACACGGACCTAATAAGGAGGCATTTCTCTACATGGACCTAATAAGGAGGCATTTTTCTACACGGACCAAATAAGGAGGTATATCTCTACACAGACCTAATAAGGAGGCATTTCTCTACATGGGCCAAATAAGGAGGCATTTCTCTACATGGACCTAATAAGGAGGTACATCTCTACATGGACCTAATAAGGGGGCATTTTTCTTCATGGACCTAATAAGGAGGCATTTCTCTACATGGACCTAATAAGGAGGCATTTTTCTACATGGACCTAATAAGGAGGCATTTTTCTACATGGACCTAATAAGGAGGTATTTCTCTACATGGACCTAATAAGGAGGTATTTCTCTACATGGACCTAATAAGGAGGCATTTCTCTACATGGACCTAATAAGGAGGCATTTTTCTACATTGACCTCATAAGGAGGTATATCTCTACACGGACCTAATAAGGAGGCATTTCTCTACATGGACCTAATAAGGAGGCATTTCTCTACATGGACCTAATAAGGAGGTATATCTCTACACGGACCTAATAAGGAGGCATTTCTCTACATGGACCTAATAAGGAGGCATTTCTCTACATGGACCTAATAAGGAGGTATATCTCTACATGGACCTAATAAGGAGGCATTTGTCTACACGGACCTAATAAGGAGGCATTTCTCTACACGGACCTTATAAGGAGGCATTTATCTACATGGACCTAATAAGGAGGCATTTATCTACATGGACCTAATAAGGAGGCATTTCTCTACATGCACCTAATAAGGAGGTATTTCTCTACATGGACCTAATAAGGAGGTATATCTCTACACGGACCTATTAAGGAGGCATTTCTCTTCATGGAGCTAATAAGGAGGCATTTCTCTACATGGACCTAATAAGGACGCATTTCTCTACATGGACCTAATAAGGAGGCATTTATCTACATGGACCAAATAAGGAGGCATTTCTCTACATGGACATAATAAGGAGGTATTTCTCTACATGGACCTAATAAGGAGGTATTTCTCTACATGGACCTAATAAGGAGGTATTTCTCTACATGGACCTAATAAGGAGGTATTTCTCTACATGGACCTAATAAGGAGGTATTTCTCTACATGGACCTAATAAGGAGGCATTTATCTACATGGACCTAATAAGGAGGCATTTTTCTACATGGACCTAATAAGGAGGAATATCTCTACACGGACCTAATAAGGAGGCATTTCTCTACATGGACCTAATAAGGAGGTATTTCTCCACATAGACCTAATAAGGAGGTATTTCTCTACATGGACCTAATAAGGAGGCATTTATCTACATGGACATAATAAGGAGGCTTTTCTCTACATGGACATAATAAGGGGGTATTTCTCAACATGGACCAAATAAGGAGGCATTTCTCTACATGGACCTAATAAGGGGATATTTCTCTACATGGAACTAATAAGGAGGCATTTCTCTAAATGGACCTAATAAGGAGGCATTTCTCTACATGAACCTAATAAGGAGGCATTTCTCTACATGGACCAAATAAGGAGGCATTTCTCTACATGGACCTACATATGGAGGCATTTCTCTACATGGACCTAATAAGGAGGCATTTCTCTACATGGACCTAATAAAACATGTATTTCTCCACATGGTCCTAATAAGGAGGCATTTCTCTACACGGACCTTATAAGGAGGCATTTCTCTAAATGGACCTAATAAGGAGGTATTTCTCTAAATGGACCTAATAAGGAGGTAATTCTAAACATGGACCTGATAAAACATGTATTTCTCCACATGGTCCCAATCAGGAGGTATATCTCTACACGCACCTAATAAGGAGGCTTTTCTCTAAATGGACCCACATATGGAGGCATTTCTCTACATGGACCTAATAAGGAGGCATTTCTCTAAATGGACCTACATATGGAGGCATTTCTCTAAATGGACCTACATATGGAGGCATTTCTCTACATGGACCTAATAAGGAGGCATTTCTCTACATGGACCTAATAAGGAGGCATTTCTCTACATGGACCTAATAAGGAGGCATTTCTCTACATGGACCTAATAAGGAGGCATTTCTCTACATGGACCTAATTAGGAGGCATTTCTCTACATGGACCTTCATATGGAGGCATTTCTCTACATGGACCTAATAAGGAGGCATTTCTCTACATGGACCTAATAAGGAGGTATTTCTCTACATGGACCTAATAAGGAGGCATTTCTCTACATGGACCTAATAATGAGGCTTTTCTCTAAATGGACCCACATATGGAGGCATTTCTCTACATGGACCTAATAAGGAGGCATTTCTCTAAATGGACCTAATAAGGAGGCATTTCTCTAAATGGACCTACATATGGAGGCATTTCTCTACATGGACCTAATAAGGAGGCATTTCTCTACATGGACCTAATAAGGAGGCATTTCTCTACATGGACCTAATAAGGAGGCATTTCTCTACATGGACCTAATAAGGAGGCATTTCTCTACATGGACCTAATAAGGAGGCATTTCTCTACATGGACCTAATAAGGAGGCCATCTCTACATGGACCTAATAAGGAGGCATTTCTCTACACGGACCTAATAAGGAGGCATTTCTCTACATGGACCTAATAAGGAGGCATTTCTCTACATGGACCTAATAAGGAGGCATTTCTCTACATGGACCTAATAAGGAGGCATTTCTCTACATGGACCTAATAAGGAGGCATTTCTCTAGATGGACCTAATAAGGAGGCATTTCTCTAAATGGACCTACATATGGAGGCATTTCTCTACATGGACCTAATAAGGAGGCATTTCTCTACATGGACCTAATAAGGAGGTATTTTTCTACATGGACCTAATAAGGAGGCATTTCTCTACATGGACCTAATAAGGAGGCATTTCTCTACATGGACCTAATAAGGAGGCATTTCTCTAGATGGACCTAATAAGGAGGCATTTCTCTAAATGGACCTACATATGGAGGCATTTCTCTACATGGACCTAATAAGGAGGCATTTCTCTACATGGACCTAATAAGGAGGTATTTTTCTACATGGACCTAATAAGGAGGCATTTCTCTACATGGACCTAATAAGGAGGCATTTCTCTACATGGACCTAATAAGGAGGTATTTTTCTACATGGACCTAATAAGGAGGCATTTCTCTACATGGACCAAATAAGGAGGCATTTCTCTACACGGACCTAATAAGGAGGCATTTCTCTACATGGACCTAATAAGGAGGCATTTCTCTACATGGACCTAATAAGGAGGCATTTCTCTACATGGACCTAATAAGGAGGCATTTCTCTACACGGACCTAATAAGGAGGTATTTCTCTACATGGACCTAATAAGGAGGCATTTCTCTACACGGACCTAATAAGGAGGCATTTCTCTACATGGACCTATTAAGGAGGCATTTCTCTACATGGACCTAATAAGGAGGTATATCTCTACACGGACCTATTAAGGGGGCATTTCTCTACATGGACCTAATAAGGAGGTATATCTCTACACGGACCTATTAAGGAGGCATTTCTCTACATGGACCTAATAAGGAGGCATTTCTCTTCAAGGACCTACATTAGGAGGTATTTCTCTTCATGGACCTAATGAGGAGGTATTTCTCTTGATGGACCTACATGAGGAGGCACTTCTCTACAAGGACCTACACAACGTAGCACTTTCTTCCAGGACCCCACACAATAGGGCAGGTTAGTGTGGAGAAGTGCCTCATAACCCAATGACCGCCTACTTTTTTGGTTGACATATTGATCATGCATGTTGTGTACAAGCACATATATTCTAGCAATAGTTAGCAGAGAATAACGTTCCCGAAACATGTGTCGTTTGCAGCACATTAGTGGGCAGTTTTAATGTCTCGGCCCAAACATTTATTTTGTTGATGACTCAGTATTACTGACAAATGATGCTGAGCTTAAGATGCCGATCAGGATCTTCAGTACATCAGCACAGACACCGACCCACCCCAAGCAAATATAAAATGTTAACGCCAGACAACGACCAGTATTGATTATCGCTTAAACTGATTCCATACGGCAAAATAATAAATAGCGGTGAAAACTATGTGAATATATAACTAAAAATCAGAGATTAAATCATATGTGATGAATCGATAAATGATTCACGGAATGTGGGATACTATCTACGTAATGACATTTGATGGGTATGATGATCCTAAGTCTATGCTACATTTCCCACCATACATGTTTCCATCAACACCAAGCCAGTGTGTTCAAGCTAATGCCTTTGTTATGTTATGAAGCACTCAAGTCACCCTTGCTGTGAATGCATGAATTCTTATTGAAATTCCTTCTCAGCACTTCTCAGCAGGTTTAACAATGGTCGCCTTCGGTGCATTTTGTATCCAAGTCCAGTTGCGATGTTTGAAGTCATGTGGGAGTGTACATTCGATAGCGTTCAATACTTGTCAAGTTGTCAATTCCCTTTGCACTGATTTACCCAGAAATCAAAGACAACAGTGACATGACCTCATATTTTATTCTTTATATCAATCTATAAATAATAAGAGTGACAAAAACATATTAACAAGTCCATATGACAAGAATGATGACTTTAACTTTCCAACAGTCAACTTTGCCTTATGTTCAGCACTATTCCAGCAGGGTTGGAGATATAATCGAGCATGTTTTTTTTCTTCAGAAAATGTATTGTGTCTGTTTACTCAAAGGGTGCTCAATCAGAGTTGCATCACACAAAGCCTTTGTTAAGGTTTCAAAATGTTTTGGAAGACCAGTGGATGACATTTCCAAACAAGATTTTAATACACTTTGCATCGTATGTTTCCGTTTTGTTTGACTTGCCTGTGCATGTGTTGGTGACGGGTGAGGGGTGACGGGTACCTGTTAGCAAACACTTGGGATCATCACTATTTGATCCATAAACACATGCTTGGGATAATTCATTCTGATCAGAGAAGCAATACTATAGAAAATACGAGTATAAGATGTTTCCTCAATGGGGAGAATGTTTAAGAGTCACCCTTTCCGATTGCTACCCCATTACAGTGTAATCTGATCAAAAATCATTTTCAGTCATTTATGCTGTTCCAAAACTCAAGATAAGTTTACAGGAATGTGCATGTAAGGACGGCAACAGAAAGCCAGTCCTTATACACACGTTTTGATTAAAGGGTTTAGCATGACCTAAACAGTAATGTTTGAAGTCTAAATAGAAATATTTTTTTAAGAATACTCGACGTCTTTGATCGCAAAGGCACACTTGGTCAAAGAAGATTTGTGATAAGAAATGAAAATAAGATCAAAGCATCTGAAATAACTAAGCCATCAGGTTACACACATAAACATCGTTAGAACAAACACATTGCTGATGTTACCTGTTGGTGTGTCCAATACCTTCTTTTGGAGTGTGTGCTTAGCCTGTTTACTTGATAAGTTATTGAGCTTTGAACGTGACTGCGGCTAGAAGTCAATACACACATGAAAGAGATAACTACGGGATGAATCGCAAAGAACAAAGAAAACGAAGTATGGTATATTTCAAGACATTGTTCTATCATGACGTCATTTCTGGAGATTCGAACATGCGTCTCTCTGTCTGTCTCTGTGTCTGTCTCCCTGTCTCTCCCTGTCTCTCTGTGTCTGTCTCTTCCTGTCTCTCTGTGTTTGTCTCTTCCTGTCTCTCTGTCTCAGTGTCTGTCTCCCTGTCTCTCTGTGTGTCTCTGTGTCTCTGTGTCTCTGTGTCTGTCTCTCTCTCCCTGTCTCTCTGTGTGTCTCTGTGTCTCTGTGTCTCTGTGTCTGTCTCTCTCTCCCTGTCTCTCTGTGTGTCTCTGTGTCTCTGTGTCTGTCTCTCTCTCCCTGTCTCTCTGTGTCTCTGTGTTTGTCTCTCTCTCTCCCTGTCTCTATGTGTCTGTGTCTGTCTCTCTCTCTCCCTGTCTCTCTGTGTCTGTCTCTTCCTGTCTCTCTGTGTCTGTCTCTCCCTATCTCTCTGTGTCTGTCTCTTCCTGTCTCTCTGTGTCTGTCTCTTCCTGTCTCTCTGTGTCTGTCTCTTCCTATCTCTCTGTGTTTGTCTCTTCCTGTCTCTCTGTGTCTGTCTCTTCCTGTCTCTCTGTGTCTGTCTCTTCCTGTCTCTCTGTATCTCTGTCTCAGTGTCTGTCTCCCTGTCTCTCTGTGTGTCTCTGTGTCTCTATCTGTCTCTCTGTGTCTCCGTGTCTGTCTCTCTCTCCCTGTCTCTCTGCGTGTCCCTGTGTCTCTCTCTGTCTCTGTGTCTGTCTCTCTCTCCCTGTCTCTCTGTGTCTTTCTCTCTCTCTCCCTGTATCTATGTGTCTCTGTGTCTGTCTCTCTCTCTCCCTGTCTCTATGTGTCTCTGTGTCTGTCTCTCTCTCTTCCTGTCTCTCTGTGTCTGTCTCTTCCTATCTCTCTGTGTCTGTCAGTTCCTGTCTCTCTGTGTCTGTCTCTTCCTGTCTCTCTGTGTCTGTCTCTTCCTGTCTCTCTGTGTCTGTCTCTTCCTGTCTCCCTGTCTCTTTCTGTCTCTCTGTATCTCTGTCTCAGTGTCTGTCTCCCTGTCTCTCTGTGTGTCTCTGTGTCTCTATCTGTCTCTCTGTGTCTCCGTGTCTCTCTCTCCCTGTCTCTATGTGTCTCTGTGTTTGTCTCTCTCTCCCTGTCTCGCTGTGTCTCTGTGTCTGTCTCTCTCTTTCCCTGTCTCGCTGTGTCTCTGTGTCTGTCTCTCTCTCCCTGTCTCGCTGTGTCTCTGTGTCTGTCTCTCTCTCCCTGTCTCTCTGTGTCTCTGTGTCTGTCTCTCTCTCCCTGTCTCTCTGCGTGTCCCTGTGTCTCTCTCTGTCTCTGTGTCTGTCTCTCTCTCCCTGTCTCGCTGTGTCTCTGTGACTGTCTCTCTCTCCCTGTCTCTCTCTGTCTCTGTGTCTGTCTCTCTCTCCCTGCCTCTCTGCGTGTCCCTGTGTCTCTCTCTGTCTCTGTGTCTGTCTCTCTCTCCCTGTCTCTCTGTCTCTGTGTCTGTCTCTCTCTCCCTGTCTCGCTGTGTCTCTGTGTCTGTCTCTCTCTCTCTGTGTCTCTGTGTCTGTCTCTCTCTCCCTGTCTCGCTGTGCCTCTGTGTCTGTCTCTCTCTCCCTGTCTCTCTCTGTCTCTGTGTCTGTCTCTCCCTGTCTCTCTTTGTCTCTGTGTCTGTCTCTCTCCCTGTCTCTCTCTCTGTGTCTGTCTCTCCCTGTCTCTCTCTCTGTGTCTGTCTCTCTCTCTGTGTCTCTGTGTCTGTCTCTCCCTGTCTCTCTGTGTCTGTCTCTCTCTGTCTCTGTGTCTGTCTCTCTCTCTCCCTGTCTCTCTGTGTGTCTGTGTCTGTCTCTCTCTGTGTCTCTCTGTCTGTCTCTCCCTATCTCTCTCTGTGTCTCTGTGTCTGTCTCTCTCTCCCTGTCTCTCTCTGTCTCTGTGTCTGTCTCTCTCTCCCTGTCTCTCTGTGTCTCTGTGTCTGTCTCTCCCTGTCTCTCTGTGTCTGTCTCTCTCTCTGTGTCTGTCTCTCTCTCCCTGTCTCTCTCTGTCTCTGTGTCTGTCTCTCTCTCCCTGTCTCTCTGTGTCTCTGTGTCTGTCTCTCCCTGTCTCTCTGTGTCTGTCTCTCTCTCTGTGTCTCTGTGTCTGTCTCTCTCTCCCTGTCTCTCTGTGTATCTGTGTCTGTCTCTCTCTGTGTCTCTCTGTCTCTGTGTCTGTCTCTCCCTGTCTCTCTCTGTGTCTGTCTCTCTCTGTGTGTCTCTGTGTCTGTCTGTCTCTCTCTCCCTGTCTCGCTGTGTCTCTGTGTCTGTCTCTCTGTCCCTGTCTCTCTGTGTCTCTGTGTCTGTCTCTCTGTGTCTCTATCTGTGTCTCTGTGTCTGTCTCTCTCTCCCTGTCTCTCTGTCTCTGTGTCTCTCTCTCTCCCTGTTTCTATGTGTCTCTGTGTTTGTCTCTCTCTCCCTGTCTCGCTGTGTCTCTGTGTCTGTCTCTCTCTCTCCCTGTCTCTCTCTGTCTCTGTGTCTGTCTCTCCCTCTCCTTGTCTCTCTGCGTGTCCCTGTGTCTCTCTCTGTTTATGTATCTGTCTCTCTCTCCCTGTCTCTCTGTGTCTGTCTCTCCCTGTCCCTGTCTCTCTCTGTCTCTGTGTCTGTCTCTCCCTGTCTCTCTGTGTCTGTCTCTCTCTGTCTCCGTGTCTGTCTCTCTCTCCCTGTCTCTCTGTGTCTCTGTGTCTGTCTCTCTCTGTGTCTCTCTGTCTCTGTGTCTGTCTCTCCCTGTCTCTCTCTGTGTCTGTCTCTCTCTCTGTGTCTCTGTGTCTGTCTCTCTCTCCCTGTCTCTCTGTGTCTCTGTGTCTGTCTCTCTCTCCCTGTCTCTCTGTGTCTCTGTGTCTGTCTCTCTCTGTGTCTCTCTGTCTCTGTGTCTGTCTCTCCCTGTCTCTCTCTGTGTCTGTCTCTCTCTCTGTGTCTCTGTGTCTGTCTGTCTCTCCATGTCTCTGCGTGTCTCTGTGTCTGTCTCTCTCTGTGTCTCTCTGTATCTGTGTCTGTCTCTCCCTGTCTCTCTCTGTGTCTGTCTCTCTCTCTGTGTCTCTGTGTCTGTCTCACTCTGTGTCTCTGTGATTGTCTCTCTCTGTGTCTGTGTCTCTGTCTCTCTGTCTCTGTGTTTGTCTCCCTGTCTCTCTTTGTCCCTGTGTCTGTCACTCTCTGTGTCCCTGTGTCTGTCACTCTCTGTGTCTCTGTATTTGTCTCTCTCTCGGTCTCTGTCTCTCCGTGTGTCTCTATCCCTGTCTCTCTCTATCTCTATCTCTCTCTCTCTCTCTCTCTCCCTCTCTCTCTCTCTCTCTCTCTTTCGCTCACCTTCTATCTTTAAATTGTTGCTCTATCTATCAACTGACCTGACGTACACTTCTAAACCTAATGTCAATAAGTCGCGTGAAGTCGGTTGACCATGGCCTTTTCATCTGGCAATGAAAACAGGTTGACGTCTAAGAAATATCCCATCCTAACTAACACCAACCTACTAGATACATCTGACCTTTGGTGACACCAGCTTACCAAACCTTAACTAACTCCTCATGTTATTTCACCCCTGACCAACTTGTCGCAGATGTTGCTATGTCCTCTGTGTTAGTTAGTTAGCGAGTTAGTGTACAACATGGACAGTGGCACCAATGTGACATTCCACAGAAGGTCTGAGATGGATGGTCTGATGTTTGCCGGGATCCTAAAGAAGAGACCAAGCAGGTGGACATGAATGTGAGTGAGTTAGTGAGTTGGGTTTAACGCCGCCTTTTACAGTATTCCCGTTATATCAAGGGGTGTCCGATTAATGTCGGAGGAAAGTCAAAAGTGATGGAGGTCTCAAACGTTTACCACTTCGATGAAACCCACGAGCACGGGTATCGTGCTGACAAACATAGACACAAAATGGGGGCGAACCGGGATTCGAGCCCACAATCATAGGTTTCTGGCGTGCCCAAAGGACGCAACTCTGCACAGCCAATAGCAGCACCTCAGTGCGTTTGTGTCAAAACAGTCATAAATAATTGACTAATACTTGATGTATGGCTGAAATGGAAAACAAATCGTGGGAAAAAGATGGTATCATATTTTAAGCAAGATAGTGTCAATAGAATTTTAAATATTTGACTGACTTATCATAAATAAAAAAAAATCATAATGTCAACGCCATAGAACGACCAGTCTCGAAACAGACTCCTCTGGGTGAAAAGGCAAAACAGCAGTGAAATATATTTGAATGGTTCACTGAAAATCAGTGATGACACCTTGTTTTCGCGAGGAGGGTAACCTGTCCTACCAGTAAGACCCGCAACTCACACAATGTGCATATAAAAGTACACGCCAGTTGCCCTACACCTCACATAAGCGACGGTGGCATCCAAACAAACTCGACAAAAAAGGGATTGACCAGAAAGCCAGTCACACCATAGCGCATTCCCTGATTGCTATGAAACTAAAAACGATACGTTACATTTGAAATATATAGGCTGTTTCATGATTTTGTTGAAACTAAACTTTGAACATATCCACTGTGCAAAAGCGAATAGACTGCTTATTAACAAAAAGAAAGAAATGTTTAAAAATGTTTGTTATACAATGCCGAAGTTTGAAGGCCTATGTTAAATGTCCTATCACCATGAAATCCCTACTTCCACTGTTGCCAAGTCCTGTGTTTCCACAACGTGACTCCCCAGCATCTGTCACGTACTAATGATCATGTCAAATAGTAAGTAGGACTTAACGCCGCTTTTAGCAATCATTCCATCACTATATGAACAGTAGTGGAACAAATGAACTTCACACATTGATCCACAGGGCTATTCAACGTCCCCATAGCTGTGGCGATGCTGATCTCTGGTCCCACGTTCTCAACATCGATACTGACGCCTTTCTCAACACTGATAATCCCACGAGATAAGATTGACGTTTGTGTTTCACCTCAATGCAGCAGCTTATTCTCAGGACATCGTCCACAAGGTAAACACCTTTTTTTAGTTTTGCATTAGCAATTGTCACTTACGTGTATATTCTTCAGTCTGCAGTTTTATTAAATGTACGTTTATAACAAAGCGCATTTATACCAGCGTCATAATTAAAAATGTATTGCGAAGGATTCTGAATCTATTCAAGTATGTCGGTTTGATTAATGCACAGTTTTTAAAGGATTCACTGTAACAGTGTGTTCGTGTCTAAAATACACGTTAGACATGTTTAATCTTAAAAGCGGCATGTGTTTAAATTCCTAACGGAATGAAAGTAGTATGAGTTTAATCTGAACGTATTTGAAGCTTAAACTTGTGAAACGGGCTAATGTCACGCTTAAACTTCCAATAATCTCAACAATGTTAGATTGCAAATGTGGTCAGTACAAATTAATTTGATAATTGTTTCAGTATGTATTCGTACGATAATTCACATTGTTTCTGTATAGTTTTGGAAATTAGCAGAATGTGGTACTCGGTTATCGTCATAGTGATCAATAAGGTATGTTAACTGATGATAATTGATCTTGTGATTTGTGATATGAATACATAGATATAACTTTAAGCTGTCCGCGTAACCAATATTAAGTTGTTATATTTTCATGGAGTCTGATCGAGTTAGGAACTTTCCATTTATTTCACGCGCATGAATATATAATTTCATACTTTAAAGTTTACACTGTTTCTTTCATGCTGACTGGCTGAAGGGGTAGTCACGTGATTTGATATTTGGAGTTCACACAGCTCGGAGGTTCACACAGTTCAACCAGCGCTTTTAAATCGTTCACACTTCAATGAACCCATCCAAACTGACGTTCAATTCTTAATTAAACTTACATTCAAAAATTGTGAAATCAGGTATAAAAATACAGCTTACTATTGATATCACAGGCATGTAAAAAAACAGCGTAAGCAAGAGTAAACAAATCTCAATGTGTTTAATACCGCTGTTCCTTGGGAAAACCTACCATACTAATGCATTTGTGAACGGGCAGAGGGACCTTATACCAGGAAATAAACCAAAAATGGAACGAGAATAAGGGTAATGGAGTGATGTTACAAATAACCGAGAGCCACGTTCCAAATGTGAGAACTGATCCCCGCTTGGTTTCCCAACAATAGGACACCGTTAGTGACATTATTAGAAGAGCAAGTGAAGTACTAATTGGTAAAGGAAGCATGGGCGGGCAAGTCCCTCGGTATCCCCAGCTTATTGTGTGCGTGTCGAACTACTTTGTCCCCTATCCAGTCTAACTACTTTGTCTCCTACCCAGTCGAACTACTTTGTCTCCTATCCAGTCGAACTACTTTGTCTCCTATCCAGTCGAACTACTTTGTCCCCTATCCATTCGAACTACTTTGTCTCCTATCCAGTCTAACTACTTTGTCACCTATCCAGTCTAACTACTTTGTCACCTATCCAGTCGAACTACTTTGTCCCCTATCCAGTCTAACTACTTTGTCTCCTACCCAGTCGAACTACTTTGTCTCCTACCCAGTCGAACTGCTTTGTCTCCTATCCAGTCGAACTACTTTGTCTCCTATCCAGTCGAACTACTTTGTCCCCTATCCAGTCGAACTACTTTGTCCCCTATCCAGTCGAACTACTTTGTCTCCTATCCAGTCTAACTACTTTGTCCCCTATCCAGTCGAACTACTTTGTCCCCTATCCAGTCGAACTACTTTGTCCCCTATCCAGTCGAACTACTTTGTCTCCTATCCAGTCGAACTACTTTGTCACCTATCCAGTCGAACTACTTTGTCCCCAATCCAGTCGAACTACTTTGTCTCCTATCCAGTCTAACTACTTTGTCACCTATCCAGTCGAACTACTTTGTCTCCTATCCAGTCTAACTACTTTGTCACCTATCCAGTCTAACTACTTTGTCACCTATCCAGTCGAACTACTTTGTCTCCTATCCAGTCTAACTACTTTGTCACCTATCCAGTCGAACTACCTTGTCTCCTATCCAGTCGAACTACTTTGTCACCTATCCAGTCGAACTACTTTGTCTCCTACCCAGTCGAACTACTTTGTCACCTATCCAGTCGAACTACTTTGTCTCCTACCCAGTCGAACTACTTTGTCTCCTATCCAGTCCAACACGCATAATACATGGGTGTCACTAGCCCAATGTAGACCCCAAAAAACTTCTGAGGTCATAGACAGAGGCTGTTTGTTGTATATCATCAGCAAGCTTGTTATTGAGGAAAATTAAATGAATGATAAAGTCAATGTAGTGTAATGTTAAGGCATGTGTCAAACATACAGGCTTTTTTTGTCCGAACATTATACTTGTGGTTTAGGAATTAAGAACAGGGAGGTTATGTTTACAGTGCTCTTTACTTTATAAATAGAAGCATTAGAAATAACAATGAAAATGTAGTGACACATCTGCTCCTGGAACATATATATTTCTGATTTTGTTTGTAGATGATATGGTATTATTGTCAGAATCTTCTAGAGATATGCAAACTTTTCTAAGTTCATTGGAAATAAACTGACGTCCAAAAGAAACTTCACCAGAGTTTGAAATCACTCTTGCTCAAAAACAACATAACATACATGCATGAAGTAAAGTGTATTACGAAGATCAATATATGAACATAATCAACACTGAAAATGACAATCATACCGCAACCGAAAATGATGTCAGAGCCCCCAAAAGTTTGGTGTGGTACAAAACTCGAGCTTTCAGAATCCTGGCCAATAGGCAGAGTACATAAACAATCGCTCACGTTCAATAACAAGTCATTAGTAGCGTGTGTTACCCCTTCGGCGGTGAACACGTTGTCTTCCATCAGCCCTAAACATACAGAATCGACTTTCGTCAGTGAAGACAACCCTCTGCCAGTCACGTCTTTGCCAGCGTCATACAGTCCGGGCCCATCTTAATCGTAGACGACGATGTTGCGCTGTCAATAGCTGTCCTCTGTATGGTCTAAAAGCCCCGATTCGATGAGCCCTGAGTCTCCTGGCCACTGTCTGTCGACTAACCCTGTGACCTAAGGCATTTGTCGCCGATGACGTCACTGTCAGGAAGCTATTTCGGAGGTGCAAGGTAAGCAAGTACCGGTCATCATGGGGCGTGGTCACCCTGGTTCTGCCTGTTCTTGGCCTGTCAGCGGTCCGCCCTGTCTGTCTGTAACGTTGCATCAAGTTGTAACTGCATCGAGAGAGTAACCGAAGGTTCGTGCAATAGTGGCGTGGGTGGCTCCCATCTGTACCATACCCAAGGCTCGTTCACGTTGTTCGACTGTGAGTCGTGACATTTCTTTTGTGTTGTTTTTTTTATCACTGTGGATGTCTGATTTGCTGTTGCAATCGTTTTATACCCTTACCCGCACGTGCATTTGCAGTTGTCCGTGGTGCACGTGTTTTTCACTTTTTCGCGTGTTATCTCGCAAACATGTAACAGACGATTAACATTTTGTGCATATGCTATTGTTGTATTTAGGTTATGTGTTTCAGATAGACTTCATGCGGAAAAAATTTTATACTTTGTCTGAAATTTACATTTTTAGTTGGTAAAGTTTCTTTTGGACGTCAGTTTATATTTTTGTAATTGGGTTTTAGGTGTAAATGTAAATAAAACATAAAAACAATATTATTGTTTGTACCAGTGAAGAACCATCCACATGAGTGTTGGTGTTATGATGGGAATAATTTGGAAATTGTAAACCAATTTGATGGTCTTTGTAATGTAATCAAACAGAATAGTTTCTTTAATCTGACGGAATAAAGCAACATTTGCAGAAAAGGCTGTGGTCGTGTTATTACAAAAATATTTTACTATTTAGACTTTGGTTGATTGATTTGATTCCTGTACCACCAACTTTGGGCTACGGTTCGGAATTTGGGGTTTGGCGAAATGCCCATTTAACATTGTACACTATGGATTTGGCTACGCTTGAGAACATCCATATTGCATTGATAGCATATCCGTGTGCATGTTATTCAAACACAGACTGATGCATAACTATGTTCAACGACAGCATGAATAGTTTCAATATACTGGTAAACTATGTGTGTATAAATATGTAAGAGTTCAGTTTCAGTTTGAATCATATTTAGAAAGTAGTGAGTTAGTTCGTGCTTTTTGTTTAATGCCACTTTGAACAGTATTACAGTCATATCACGGCGTGCCAGCCTAATGTTATCAAGTCAAAGGTTTATTTTCATTTATATACAGGTTTAGATTGAAAACCTGCTTAAACTGAAAACATGACCTATCTAGGCTGAAAGCATGACTTATATAGACTGAAAACATGCATAGTTCCCAGACGTTTTTAATCTAAACATGTTTAGAGACTAAATATATCTAGATTTGGAACTCAATGCTAAACACAATTTAAAAAATTACATGGTCGTTATTGGAACGTGCATAGGTTTGTGTTTCAGATGTAAGTGCATTTTATAACCTTGCCTGTCTTGCCTGAAGACTAGTGTATACCATCCATGTCTTCAAATGCGACTCCAACTATATATAAGTGCTTATCTTTCAGGGCAACAATTAACGTCAGATGATACTAGGCATACCCGCTCTAACACAGCATCATTATGGGCAGATCACCAAGCTTCCTGATGCTGATGTCAACTGTGGGCTGTGTACTGGGGACACGCTATGTCAAACAGCCATGCGGCCCCAAGATGTGTGAGCTATTCTGTCGCCAGGTTGTTGACTGCGCTAGTTTCATTGTGACGACTCCCGACCTGTCTTGCCACCTGACAACTCAGACCGTCCCTACAGAGACCTCCGATGTGACAGTACATAAGTTTAACCTAAGACAGGTTGGTAATAGCACAACAAAACTCTTCATTTTCTTACCCGTTCTTGCACTGTCGTAAAGTGTGTTTCAAGCCTTTCAGTGTTTTTTGAACTATTGATTGATTGATTGGTTGGTTGGTTGGTTGGCTGGTTGGTTGATTGAATAATTCATCCTTCCATCCATCCATCCATCCATCCATCCATCCACCCATTCATTCATTCATTCATTCATTTATTTTGTTGTTGTAGTGTTTTAGAAATATACACATGTATATTTACACATACATATTCACAAGTCCAATTATGATATAGATATGAGGGTATGATTTTTTTATTTGAAGTTTACACGATATACAGCTTTTCCATTGGACGAAAGGTCGGTCACATGACCGCGAAATTGACGTTCATTAGTGTATGAACGACACAATTTGACGTTCATACGCTTTTAGCAAGACCGTGTTCTTGAAATGACGTAATCAGGAAACCCCTGGGAATTCCCTAGCACGAAGACATACAAAAGCGTTCCTTCTGATCATTAAGAACCTTTAATCTTGGTCTCAGCGTTTCAGTATACATTGATAAATATCAGAGAGCGTGACTGCATGGTTGTTTACGAATATCCTCGCTACGGCCCATCCTAATGAACAAACGAAGAAATGGACATCTAAACTACCTTAGTATCGACTCGATTCGTGCCTAGGCTGAGACTGATCGTCTCCAGCAATCTATGAATTTACCTTAGTGTCTGTTTGACGCATCTTTATTAACCTTTCAATGATCGGTCAGTTGATCAATGATGACTAACACGTGTAACCGCCACAGATTCATTAACAACTTCGGAAATCTCTCCCGTCACGTTTATCGTTTCGGCCATTTTGACGTCTTGTACTTGATGAAAATGTATTACGACACGCTGTCATTGTGACTTACTGAGGTAGCTCTTTACAGACCTTTCTCATCTAATGAGGATATGATTTGAACACATGTGCTGCGTAACATGTTTCTGAAGAGCAAATTGTGCATCCATACGCTCATGTGACCACTCTTTTTTAGGAACTATTTTACGCCGCTCAGATGGTTGTTGTATGGCTGTCAGTGTAAACATGAAGTCACACTTACTAAATAAAATTGTGTCGAGATCTTGGCCTCCATCCTTTGAGGTCTGATGTTCATACAGTTAGGCCCTCACTCTATGAAGGTTCATACTCCAATGAGCTCACACAAAGTGAAAATCAGTTCTTAAATATTTGTCTTGCAGGCAGCTGCTTTGCTGGACGCTGCATGTGGTGACTCAAACTAAATATGTATAGATATGAGGGTATATTTGTCTTGCAGGCAGCTACTTTGCTGGACGCTGCATGCGGTGCACACTCCACCATTGTCCAGTCAAGAACAAGAGGACTGCGATGTGTTGTGTGTAAGTATTTGCATCCAGTTCAGCACTCTGAAAGTACTTGCTAACAAACATGGACATTTAAAACAAATACCATGCTTGTATCAGTGAGGAACACAGAACGTGCCTTGAGGCCAAAATTGTTGTGTCTGCCTAATTGCATTCATGACATTGGTAATGCATTTCAAAATGTCAGTCCTACACAGATGTGCTTATTGTTTGTATTCTTGTTGTTTAACAACGCACTCAGGAATGTTCTTGCTATATGAAAGTGGTCTGTACATATTTGGCAATCTAGTGATTGACACCATGAGCCTCGATCTAGGAGTCTGACGAAACGATCCCATGGGCTGACAAGCATTGGTTTGCTGAAGACCAATTCTAACCCAAATCTTTACGTGGGGCGATCATCTGATATTACAACCATCCGATTGTGATTCGGAATCCTTCAACGGACTCTCCTTCTTTCAGGTCACTGTTCTGATTTTGGAAAGGGTTTGGTAGCTTGTATTCGCATTTCAAGATTTGATTAATAATGACAACATGTATATCTCATATGATGATGTCAGTTGTCAAGAACAACCTAGTCAGGCTTACTTCTTAAGGATGTTCCAGTGCTTTCATTTTGTTTTCAGCTGATCGCAGTGGACGTATACGAAATCGAGAGTTCGTGCCACAGGTCATATACACGCCCTCATCGACACCTTATCTGTACCAACTGGATCTAAATACTGGACACACTGTCAATTACACGAATTACAAGATAGAACATATTATCGACATGGCTTTTGTAAAGGCATCGAAGGAGTTGTTAGTAGCAATCAAGCAGCCTTCAGTGTTGTCCTGTCGCTCTGGTGAATTACGACCAAGGTTTATTTTTAACCTTAGCGCAACCCAATTGGTGGTTGACCAGGTTAAGCCACTTGTGTTCATGCTTGTTAGGACAAACAGAACAAGGTATAGTCATCTTATGACAATGACGACCGAAGGCAAACTTCCTAACATTATTAGAGTAAACCTATTTAATTTTAAGGCCTTTGATGTTGACCAACAACTTGAAATTGCGTACTGCGTTACTAACAAACAGCTCATTGCATATGATTATAAAGGACAAATGAAGGGGGTTCTTAGAAAGAAAACTTATACTACATTTGTCACCGTAGGTGACGAAGGCAAATGCATTTATTTTGGCATGCACAACATAATAAGATACTCTATTAGGACCAAATCTTCGAGTTTCCTGATGAGACGTAAAAAGGTAAAAGTGAAACAATTTCATGTTGATGGACACGGTAAAGCCATTGCTACTTTATGGAAACAAAACAGTATTTTTACTGTCAACCTTGAAAATCGTACGATATCGAAGCTTCTTACGCTCTCATATGAACAGACAAATGATGCTCCACTTGTATGTTTAGTGCCATGACATAAGTCTTTGGGCACATTGTAATGCTCAGTAAATTTAATAAACATGTTGTGAATTGATAATGTTGATGACGCTATTCACACAAAATACTGACATGCTAATATTTTTCTGTTGACAAACAACCAAACACTGGAATGGCTACTTGACCACCTGATGTCATTGTAAGTTAGGACTGATTGGCAAATGCATGCGGAATCGTATAGTGCAATACATGTAGCAGATATTATATTTATTAACCATTTTGTCCTGATTTTGAAACCCATGGCAAAAAATGTAGTCAAACAGAACTGAGAAATCCCGTTTGTACATGTTTAGCATAAAAATAATCCTTATATAATGATTGCTTTCACTAAGAAAAGTATGTGGTATTATATCACCTTATTTATTCAAGTATCATGTTTACACAAGTGTGGTTGCTTCATATTTAGAGATTTATTGATTTTCTTTTGTACAAAGAACTGTAAATAACAATTGAAACTCATCCTCTGGGGAATATACAGGGCGTTATAAAGAAACGAAGGATCTATAACATGCAACTCAGGTTCTAACTTCCACCTAAATGCCAAGTACAGATCATATAACTACGACCGCCTCCGTGGTCTAGAGGTAGAGCGTCCGCCCTGAGAGCGGAAGGTCCGGGGTTCGATCCCCGGCCGCGTCATACAAAAAAGCGTCAAGGGATTGTACTTGTTGTTACCCTGTCTGGGGCTCGGCATTAAGGGGCTAAAAAAGGACTGGTTGGCTCGGAGTCAGTATACTGTGTCTGAGTGGGGTATTCATGTTAAACTGCGGGATGGTATCACAGTGAGCTAGCACTATACAGAGATAAAACAAGGACTGGTCGGCTCGGAGTCAGTATACTGTGTCTGAGGGGGGGAATGCATGTTAAACTGCGGGATGGTATCACAGTGAGCTAGCACTATAAATCGGCATCAGTCAGGGCTGGTACACACAGCCACACACATACGCGTGCATGCACGTCGCTATATAAGTGCAATAATTGTGGACCCGACGTTAAACCAAATTTCACCTCTAGACTACTTTACCGCTCTTGAGTTAACATTCACCAAACTCTTTTTTTTAAATCCCATTGAAACATATTTGAAAACACTTCCTGAAAGATCAAAACAAAACTTAACAAAACTGTATTTACAGAAATTGCTCACATATTACAATGAGCACACAATCCCAGACAAAGTGTTCCTCGTCCCTGACGCGCATGTCTGTTGCTAGGCATATGCATAATCCTTATTCACTTCAGACAAAAAATATGACATATATGTCCACATTCTCCCCTAAACATAGCATTTGGACTAGTCTTACATTCAGAAACTTTCACCAGCAATATTTGGTCTTTGGTAGCTCCAAATTTCTTAACAATAGAGTAAAGCAGGCATTATTGGGGAATACAAAGTTGTTAAAGTGAACATTGTATGGAAACGGTTCATGAAAATACAGTTTAATTGATACTTCCAAAAAAGGCGTTATTGACCTTTATTGCAACGTCTTTACAACTTTGAGAAACACTTAACTTACTTGTGTGTACAAATGGTATTGGTTAATCACTTTGACATTACATAAACCATAATTAACTCTAATTAATCTCCCACCTCTCCTGAATACGACTACATGCATTGTTGTTTTTTCACATATTAACAGAGCAAGAACAGGGCTTGCAGTAAATGTGAATGTGTTTACCCAGACTGAATACTATCACATCAGGCACATGCTGGTAATAAGAGAGTGAGTGAGTGAGTGAGTATGGTTTTACGCCGCTTTTACCAATATTCCAGCAACATCACGGCGGAGGACACCAGAAATGGGCTTCACACATTGTACCCATGTCGGGAATCAAGCCTGGGTCTTCGGCGTGACGAGATAATCGCTTCAACCACTAGGCTACCAGACCGCCCCTATATGCTGTAAAGGTAGTGTCTAGCATAGGTACATGACTCACACTGACACAGCTACCAGACCGCCCCTATATGCTGTAAAGGTAGTGTCTAGCACAGGTACATGTCTCACACTGACACACTAGGCTACCCGACCGTCCCTATATGCTGTAAAGGTAGTGTCTAGCACAGGTACATGTCTCACACTGACACACTAGGCTACCCGACCGCCCCTATATGCTGTAAAGGTAGTGTCTAGCACAGGTACATGTCTCACACTGACACACTAGGCTACCAGACCGCCCCTATATGCTGTAAAGGTAGTGTCTAGCACAGGGACATGTCTCACACTGACACAGCTACCAGACCGCCCCTATATGCTGTAAAGGTAGTGTCTAGCACAGGTACATGTCTCACACTGACACACTAGGCTACCAGACCGCCCCTATATGCTGTAAAGGTAGTGTCTAGCACAGGTACATGTCTCACACTGACACACTAGGCTACCGACCGCCCCTATATGCTGTAAAGGTAGTGTCTAGCACAGGGACATGTCTCACACTGACACAGCTACCAGACCGCCCCTATATGCTGTAAAGGTAGTGTCTAGCACAGGTACATGCCTCACACTGACACAGCTACCCGACCACCCCTATATGCTGTAAAGGTAGTGTCTAGCACAGGTACATGTCTCACACTGCCACAGCTACCAGACCGCCCCTATATGCTATAAGGGAAGTGTCTAGCACAGGTACATGTCTCACACTGACACAGCTACCAGACCGCCCCTCTATGCTTTAAAGGTAGTGTCTAGCACAGGTACATGTCTCACACTGTCACAGCTACCAGACCGCCCCTATATGCTGTAAAGGTAGTGTCTATCACAGGTACATGTCTCACACTGTCACAGCTACCAGACCGCCCCTATATGCTGTAAAGGTAGTGTCTATCACAGGTACATGTCTCACACTGACACAGCTACCAGACCGCCCCTATATGCTGTAAAGGTAGTGTCTATCACAGGTACATGTCTCACACTGACACAGCTACCAGACCGCCCCTATATGCTGTAAAGGTAGTGTCTGTCACAGGTACATGTCTCACACTGTCACAGCTACCAGACCGCCCCTATATGCTGTAAAGGTAGTGTCTATCATAGGTACATGTCTCACACTGACACACTAAGCTACCCGACCGTCCCTATATGCTGTAAAGGTAGTGTCTATCACAGGTACATGTCTCACACTGACACAGCTACCAGACCGTCCCTATATGCTGTAAAGGTAGTGTCTAGCACAGGGACATGTCTCACACTGACACAGCTACCAGACCGCCCCTATATGCTGTAAAGGTAGTGTCTAGCACAGGGACATGTCTCACACTGTCACAGCTACCAGACCGCCCCTATATGCTGTAAAGGTAGTGTCTAGCATAGGTACATGTCTCACACTGACACAGCTACCAGACCGCCCCGAATATGCTGTAAAGGTAGTGTCTAGCACAGGTACATGTCTCACACTGTCACAGCTACCAGACCGCCCCTATATGCTGTAAAGGTAGTGTCTAGCATAGGTACATGTCTCACACTGACACAGCTACCAGACCGCCCCTATATGCTGTAAAGGTAGTGTCTATCACAGGTACATGTCTCACACTGCCACAGCTACCAGACCGCCCCTATATGCTGTAAAGGTAGTGTCTAGCACAGGTACATGTCTCACACTGCCACAGCTACCAGACCGCCCCTACATGCTGTAAAGGTAGTGTCTAGCACAGGTACATGGCTCACACTGCCACAGCTACCAGACCGCCCCTATATGCTGTAAAGGTAGTGTCTAGCATAGGTACATGTCTCACACTGACACAGCTACCCGACCGCCCCTATATGCTGTAAAGGTAGTGTCTAGCATAGGTACATGTCTCACACTGACACAGCTACCCGACCGCCCCATATATGCTGTAAAGGTAGTGTCTAGCATAGGTACATGTCTCACACTGACACACTAGGCTACCAGACCGCCCCTATATGCTGTAAAGGTAGTGTCTAGCACAGGTACATGTCTCACACTGACACAGCTACCAGACCGTCCCTATATGCTGTAAAGGTAGTGTCTAGCACAGGGACATGTCTCACACTGTCACAGCTACCAGACCGCCCCTATATGCTGTAAAGGTAGTGTCTAGCACAGGTACATGCCTCACACTGCCACAGCTACCAGACCGCCCCTATATGCTGTAAAGGTAGTGTCTAGCATAGGTACATGTCTCACACTGACACAGCTACCAGACCGCCCCTATATGCTGTAAAGGTAGTGTCTATCACAGGGACATGTCTCACACTGACACACTAGGCTACCCGACCGTCCCTATATGCTGTAAAGGTAGTGTCTAGCACAGGTACTTGTCTCACACTGTCACAGCTACCCGACCGCCCCTATATGCTGTAAAGGTAGTGTCTAGCACAGGGACATGTCTCACACTGACACAGCTACCAGACCGCCCCTATATGCTGTAAAGGTAGTGTCTAGCACAGATACATGTCTCACACTGTCACAGCTACCCGACCGCCCATATATGCTGTAAAGGTAGTGTCTAGCACAGGGACATGTCTCACACTGACACACTAGGCTACCCGACCGTTCCTATATGCTGTAAAGGTAGTGTCTAGCACATGTACATGTCTCACGCTGACACACTAGGCTACCCGACCGCCCCTATATGCTGTAAAGGTAGTGTCTAGCACAGGTACATGTCTCACACTGTCACAGCTACCAGACCGCCCCAATATGTTGTAAAGGTAGTGTCTAGCACAGGGACATGTCTCACACTGCCACAGCTACCAGACCGCCCGTATATGCTGTAAAGGTAGTGTCTAGCACAGGTACATGTCTCACACTGACACAGCTACCAGACCGCCCCTATATGCTGTAAAGGTAGTGTCTAGCACATGTACATGTCTCACACTGACACACTAGGCTACCCGACCGCCCCTATATGCTGTAAAGGTAGTGTCTAGCACATGTACATGTCTCACGCTGACACACTAGGCTACCCGACCGTCCCTATATGCTGTAAAGGTAGTGTCTAGCACAGGTACATGTCTCACACTGACACACTAGGCTACCCGACCGTCCCTATATGCTGTAAAGGTAGTGTCTAGCACAGGTACATGTCTCACACTGTCACAGCTACCCGACCGCCCCTATATGCTGTAAAGGTAGTGTCTAGCACAGGTACATGTCTCACACTGACACACTAGGCTACCCGACCGTCCCTATATGCTGTAAAGGTAGTGTCTAGCACAGGTACATGTCTCACACTGACACACTAGGCTACCCGACCGCCCCTATATGCTGTAAAGGTAGTGTCTAGCACAGGGACATGTCTCACACTGACACAGCTACCAGACCGTCCCTATATGCTGTAAAGGTAGTGTCTAGCACAGGGACATGTCTCACACTGACACAGCTACCAGACCGCCCCTATATGCTGTAAAGGTAGTGTCTTGCATAGGTACATGTCTCACGCTGACACAGCTACCAGACCGCCCCTATATGCTGTAAAGGTAGTGTCTAGCATAGGTTCATGTCTCACGCTGACACAGCTACCCGACCGCCCCTATATGCTGTAAAGGTAGTGTCTCGCACAGGTACATGTCTCACACTGTCACAGCTGCCAGACCGCCCCTATATGCTGTAAAGGTAGTGTCTAGCACAGGTACATGTCTCACACTGTCACAGCTACCCGACCGCCCCTATATGCTGTAAAGGTAGTGTCTAGCACAGGTACATGTCTCACACTGCCACAGCTACCAGACCGCCCCTATATGCTGTAAAGGTAGTGTCTAGCACAGGTACATGTCTAACACTGACACAGCTACCAGACCGCCCCTATATGCTGTAAAGGTAGTGTCTAGCACAGGTACATGTTTCACACTGCCACAGCCACCAGACCGCCCCTATATGCTGTAAAGGTAGTGTCTAGCACAGGTACATGTCTCACACTGACACAGCTACCAGACCGCCCCTATATGCTGTAAAGGTAGTGTCTAGCACAGGTACATGTCTCACACTGACACAGCTACCAGACCGCCCCATATATGCTGTAAAGGTAGTGTCTAGCACAGGTACTTGTCTCACACTGACACAGCTACCAGACCGCCCCTATATGCTGTAAAGGTAGTGTCTAGCACAGGTACATGTCTCACACTGACACAGCTACCAGACCGTCCCTATATGCTGTAAAGGTAGTGTCTAGCATAGATACATGTCTCACACTGTCACAGCTACCAGACCGTCCCTATATGCTGTAAAGGTAGTGTCTAGCACAGGGACATGTCTCACACTGACACAGCTACCAGACCGCCCCTATATGCTGAAAAGGTAGTGTCTAGCACAGGGACATGTCTCACACTGAGACAGCTACCAGACCGCCCCTATATGCTGTAAAGGTAGTGTCTAGCACAGGTACATGTCTCACACTGTCACAGCTACCCGACCGTCCCTATATGCTGTAAAGGTAGTGTCTAGCACAGGGACATGTCTCACACTGTCACAGCTACCAGACCGCCCCTATATGCTGTAAAGGTAGTGTCTAGCACAGGGACATGTCTCACACTGTCACAGCTACCCGACCGCCCCTATATGCTGTAAAGGTAGTGTCTAGCACAGGGACATGTCTCACACTGTCACAGCTACCAGACCGCCCCTATATGCTGTAAAGGTAGTGTCTAGCACAGGTACATGTCTCACACTGACACAGCTACCAGACCGCCCCTATATGCTGTAAAGGTAGTGTCTAGCACAGGTTCATGTCTCACACAGACACAGCTACCAGACCGCCCCTATATGCTGTAAAGGTAGTGTCTAGCACAGGGACATGTCTCACACTGTCACAGCTACCAGACCGCCCCTATATGCTGTAAAGGTAGTGTCTAGCACATGTACATGTCTCACACTGCCACAGCTACCCGACCGCCCCTATATGCTGTAAAGGTAGTGTCTAGCATAGGTACATGTCTCACACTGTCACAGCTACCAGACCGTCCCTATATGCTGTAAAGGTAGTGTCTAGCACAGGTACATGTCTCACACTGTCACAGCTACCCGACCGCCCCTATATGCTGTAAAGGTAGTGTCTAGCACAGGTACATGTCTCACACTGACACAGCTACCAGACCGTCCCTATATGCTGTAAAGGTAGTGTCTATCACATGTACATGTCTCACACTGCCACAGCTACCAGACCGCCCCTATATGCTGTAAAGGTAGTGTCTAGCACAGGTACATGTCTCACACTGACACACTAGGCTACCCGACCGTCCCTATATGCTGTAAAGGTAGTGTCTAGCACATGTACATGTCTCACACTGACACAGCTACCAGACCGCCCCTATATGCTGTAAAGGTAGTGTCTAGCACAGGTACATGTCTCACACTGACACACTAGGCTACCCGACCGTCCCTATATGCTGTAAAGGTAGTGTCTAGCACAGGTACATGTCTCACACTGTCACAGCTACCAGACCGCCCCTATATGCTGTAAAGGTAGTGTCTAGCGGAGGTACATGTCTCACACTGTCACAGCTACCAGACCGCCCCTATATGCTGTAAAGGTAGTGTCTAGCATAGGTACATGTCTCACACTGCCACAGCAAAGAGAACCGAGACTGGTAGTATGCCTTTAACGATTGTATCCTAATTATTATTATTGGTTTTGTTGTTGTGGTGGTGGGTTTCTATTATTATTAAAGCATGTCTGAATCAGCAATTCGGATTGACTTCTATGATGTCCTACCATGTGTAACTTACTCATTGATTGAGTCCTGACCACATGTGTATTCATTGTCAATATTACCTGTCTGTATTTTCTCAACACTATAATAGTCACGTGCTGGGTATATATACGCCCACACAACATGACACTATTGGAGCTATTTCTTTCAGTATTAATTGTATTCTCTTCATGCTCGTTGCCTTTAATACGTCTCATTCAAGTATGAATCCAATGATATTACATATGTTCGCTCAATCACACAGACACATGGACCCACAGTGCATATTTTACGACGACAAAGGCTGTACAAGAGCATAAACGCATATCTGAATAAATTTGTAAGGGATTCAGCAGAGAGTTGTTATGGTTCTTGAAAGGTTTAATTACTTTTCTCTGCAGATTGTATTTTGTTTTAGAAAAAAGTACAGATAAACCACATTTGTATAATTGGGACTTTGATTTATTGTCTAAACTTTATTAACATTAAGGTCTAAATGACCGCATGAATCAATGATCTGATGTGCCAACACTTTCCAAGGGAGATAATTCATTCATGAGCTATGGATAATTCATTTCTCTAAGTTTGGAGTAGGCTATATCATATATCCTGTATTGTCACTTTTAGAAATATAATAAAGAAACTTCTATGACGTGTCAACTCAATGTTGTGTCAGTCAGCATGCTGTTCACGTGGTGCAATGTTATCAGTGAGTGTTGTCATCGACAAAGAATGACGTCCTATCACATCTCAACAAGGAGACGGTGCGACTGAATATTAAGTAAACTGCTGAAGCTATAAATGACTTTCGCAAAACACAACACGAGATCATTCTGATGTAACACTGACACTACCGCTTATAATGATTAAGGGGGAATGTTTAATATTACATGCTATTTTAGTAATAGTGTTATCTTAATTACGTTTGTTATCAACATAATATAAACTGTCTATATGAACATTGTACTGAGTTGTTTCATGGGAAATGATCATTATGACATTGCGACGATGCACATAGCACGATCAATAGAATGCTGAGGTGAAGTATATGCCATTATTACCCACGTGGTGAAGATACAGGTGGTAAGATACTAAATCCGTACGTCACACGTGTGTCGTACAAGGTTGACCTTGTTTTATTCGTTTTGATTGGATAACCGTGACCTCTGTCACCCCGGGACTACTTTCTTCATTCATAAAGAATCGCGAGACATCATTCATTTTGCAATCACAAGGCAGAACTGACGAAATTAATGAGAACGAGTGATATTTACAAACACTTTATTAAACCAAACAAAATAGTCACACGCATCAAATTCGGTTTGCATTATATATAAGTTATGGATAATCGAGCTATATCCATTTACAATGTACGACTACCGATCGAGGGCCCCCATGAGCGTGACGCACCCGACCAATTTCGCAACTTTCAATTTGATTTAACGTAAAAGGATAAGCGTGGTGAAATGAAGTATGGTTAAACTATCTGGACAGATTTTTAGACTTACTTGGGATGATCCGGTTGTGCCATCGGTGTCCCCTTCGAAGCGTATTTTGTGGCGCTGTTTCGGGAGGTGTTGTTCATGAATGAATATACGCGACTGCACGACCAGATCACTTAAAGTTAACAGTTCCCGTACAAATCATTCGAAAACTCCGTGGAAGTGTGCCTGACTTCTGAATTTGTGGCCCCAAACATCCCAAATGGGAACAATAACATTCCCTATCTTTAGCGTAAAACGCTGTGAGTGGATCGCGGTTGTCTTTTCTTATTCCGATGGCGACCTTGCCCTTCGATCGTTCGAAGCTGTCACTGACATGCAAGCAGATTTGAGTTTGTTGATTTTCATGTATAGTATAGGGTGGTACAGTTAACATGAATGTCTTTGGCGAACAGTCTCATTTCTCCACTCCAAAATGGTACTGACATGATATAAATTCAGCTGATAGATCAAAGAAACCGAACCATTTTGATTGTACAGCCGGGACCCCCGCAGTGCGAGTGACCGACTGTTGGTCCGATATTCAAAGCGCGGCGCTAATGTGACATTTCAAATTTCAACATGGCGCTTGAATTACCAGAAGTTGAAGAATTTCTTCTAAAAAAGCATCTTGGGCGTCGGTGCTGGTTTGTTTGCCAACAGAACAGCAGGCGCATGTACGTTCTTAATGCGTATCCATAAACATGTCAACAATGCCCATATTTGGTCATATATCAAAATTCATGCGCAACCAGATTTTGCAACCGGTTTCAGTTTGGTCTGTCAACGAACGAAAGTTGTTATGTATTTACACTTAAATATATTTTTAACGTGGGTAATAAATAAAATACCACACTCATTCTCGTTAGATACCATTTTTACGGTACTCGTGAACTTTCTATGGTCTCTGACCTTGCTTTCGCTCGGTCAGACACCATAGAAAGTCCACTCGTTTCGTAAAAATGGGATCTAACGAGAATGAGTGTAGTGTTCTCTATTTATCAGTATCATGCTCAAGTGAAACACTTATGATTAGAAAGACATCAAAGCAATAAACATTACATGATCAATAGCATACTGAAGTGAAACATTTGTCATGATCAATAGCATACTGACGTGAAACATTTGTCAAGATCACTATTACTGATGTGAAACATTTGCCATGGTCACTAGTATACTGACGGCACTCGTGAAGAGCAACCTCCTCGTGGTGAGTGCTGGGTAGCGCTAATAGCTCTTCCCCCGTGTGGAACCGGGGTAGAATATTTCCACAGCACCCCTTTGCTGGTCGTAAGAGGCGACCAAAGTGGGCAGCCCGTTTGCCGTGGGTTGTGTCCCTGTGTCGGCGGAGGACGGGAGTCTGGTAGTTGAGGGCACTGGTTCCTGGAACTGTGTTCCTTTGCCCAACACACTACTTCGACCCTTACTTCGCCTAGACGGGTGGTAAGATGGGCCCGGTCTTATCAATCGTCTGGTCATGCCAGGCCCTGTGCGTAATATTGTATATGCACACCTGTGTTGTATTTTACTGTATATTTTGATCTTGGCCGTACATAACTTGTGTGATTACTGAATTTTGGATGTAATTTTGGAGTCTTACGCCAGAAGGCGGTGGCTCATGGGCCAATCTGGTGATGTTGACCTCTGTATTCTGTATGTCTCCAGTTTCTTGTCATGGACTGAACCTGCCTGGCACTACATCTGGTAGATAAATATAGCTATTCAAGTCATATTTGCTGGAGTATAACATCCCTGTATCCCTGGTGTTTGCATCCTGGATATCCGGTGCAATATAACACTGTCCTTGTTGACACTCGATGGCGGGTGGGGAACAGGGGTGCTGAATTATATTCTTTTCATCATGGCTCAACAACAATCTGGTTCTTCTCGAAATGAAAAAAAGAGACGTCTAGAGGAAATTGAATCTACAACTGGAAATGTTTCTCAAAATATTGATTCCTGGGCTCGATTCCTGGTAATTGAGGCTGCTGACAAACTACCCATCAAATTGAATCCTTTTGCCATATCTAAGGCTGTGTCTGGGATTTGCGGTGAGGTCAAGAACGTCACCCGTCTCCGTTGTGGTTCGCTTCTGGTGGAGTGTGCACGGAGACAGCAATCTCTCAATCTTTTATCTATCTCTACCTTTGCCAATATTGAGGTTGCTGTGTCTCTGCACAGAACATTAAATTCTTGTCGAGGCATTGTTCGTGACAGAGCTCGTTGTCTGTCCGACATGTCTGAAGAAGAAATCGTTTCAGAGTTGGGAGACCAAGCCGTTACTGAAGTTAAACGTTTCACAATGAAGAAAGACGGTGTCATCACAAACACTAATACTTATCTCATAACGTTTGCCCGTACATCCCTTCCACAGGCAATTAAAGCAGGTTATATGAACATCGGAGTGGATGTGTATGTCCCCAATCCACTCCGATGCTACAAGTGCCAACATTTCGGTCACGGTTCCAAATCCTGTCGCAACTCTGTAGTATGTCATCGCTGTGGTGACAGCCATGAGAGCTCTGACTGCGATCATGATTTGAAGTGTGCAAACTGTTCTGGCCCACATGTTGCTTCGTCAAAATCTTGCCCTGTGTGGCAAATGGAATCTAAAATAATGAAACTCAAATGTGAAAGAAACATATCCTACCTGGTTGCCAAAAAACTATTTAAAGATCAGACCATGACTCCATCTACCATTTCCTACTCTGCTGCAGTTTCTCGCTCTGTAACAACATCCTCTATTTCGTGCCAGACTGACTTGACATGGGTCAAGTCAGAAAAACCTGTTGCTACTATTCAACTCACTGAACATATTACTGCCACTCACTCTGGTTCAGGATCTCAAACTGAGATTCAAACTGAGATTTCTCAAACGTCTATGAAAGAACCTGTTCATCAGTCGAAAAAAGGGAAAAAGAAATTGAATAGAAAACAAGCACCGATCGTCCCTTCACCTTCAGAGGTTCCTTTACAGAACTCATTTGGGCCTCTGGATATGGAGGTTACTCTGTCCTCACCGGACAGGCGGAGGAGTAGTTCCTCCTCACATTCACGCGAGCGATCTCCAATTGAGCCACCATGACTCAATTGTCCAACATAATACAGTGGAATTGCAGAGGACTTAGGCATAATTTTAATGAGATACAATTATTAATACAGGATTTTCAACCGTCAGCATTGTGTCTTCAGGAAACATACCTGAAAACTACAGATCAGTTCACCTTACGACAGTACAATGACTATCATTCATTTTCTCCTCCAGGAGATAAAGCAACGGGAGGCTCTTCTATCTTGGTGCGACAGGGGATAATACATAGTCCTGTCCCTCTTAATACCAATCTTCAAACTGTTGCTGTTCGTCTGACTCTGCACATTGCTTTTACGCTGTGCTCTTTGTATATCCCTCCTTCTTCTGATCTTCGACAGTCTGATCTTCAAAATCTGTATGACCAGCTCCCAAAGCCCTGCATCATCATGGGTGATCTGAACGGACACAACCCACTTTGGGGAAGTACAAATACCAGTTCTAAAGGAAAAATCATTGAGGAATTTATTTCTGACAACAACCTATGTATTTTTAATGATGATTCTGCCACATATTTACATCCAGCCACTGGAACTTATTCTGCCCTCGATCTGTCACTCACAGACTCAAACTTGTATAATGAATTTGCATGGTCAGTCCATGATGACCTGTGCGGGAGTGATCATTTTCCCACAGTACTTAAAACTGTTAATCCTACTGATGAGCCACCATCATGCAGGTGGAACTTTACCAAGGCTAATTGGTCCTTATATGAGGTACTGTGTACTGACACAACAAAACATCACATTTTCCAGAATATTCCAGATCCGATACAGTTGTTTTCGGATTTACTGAATGACATTGCTGACCAAACCATTCCTAAGTCCTCTGCGAATTCCCATATTCGTAAACCATGGTTTACAAATGACTGCAAACAGGCCAGAAAGTGTAGGAAGAAAGCAGAAAAATATTTTCGCCGACATCCTACAGTCCATAATTTGGATAAGGTTAAAATTACAAATGCCAAGGCACGACGTGCTTTTAAACAAAACAAACGACAATCTTGGAGGAACTATGTCTCCCAGATAAATTCCCGTACACCCATGTCAAAGGTGTGGAACATTGTTCAGAAAATAAAAGGCAAAGGCTCAAAATCTTCTGTTCATCATCTTAAGGATGGTGATCAGTTATTAACTAATAAAACTGACATTGCAAATAAGCTTGGAGAAACGTTAGCAAAACATTCTTCAACATCAAATTATGTCCCGGAGTTTCAAAAAATTAAGAAACAACAGGAAAAGATCAAAGTAAATTTCACTTCTGATAATGGTGAAGACTATAATGAAGTCTTCTCATTACATGAGCTACACACCGCCCTTGAGCAAGCTCATGACACAGCAACGGGTGCTGACAACATCCATTATCAGCTTTTAAAACATTTACCTAAATCCTGTCTGGAGACACTTTTAGATATATTTGATCAAATATGGATATCTGGGAATTTTCCTCCTTCATGGCATAATGCCATTGTAGTTCCAATACCAAAGCCTGGCCGGGATCATACAGATCCCTCTAAATATAGACCTATATCCTTAACAAGTTGCGTGTGTAAAACCATGGAACGAATGGTGAATAATAGATTAATTTGGTATCTGGAAACCAATAATCTAATTACAAATATCCAATGTGGTTTCCGAAAAAATCGAAGTACTATCGACCATTTAGTACGCTTAGAATCCTTTGTGAAAAATGCTATTGTAAACAAACAGCATGTAGTGTCAGTCTTTTTCGATCTTGAAAAGGCCTATGATACTACTTGGAAGCACGGCATTCTAAAGGATTTACATGATTTTGGTTTGAGAGGCCGTTTGCCTCATTTTATATCACAGTTTTTAACTGACAGACAATTTCAAGTCCGAGTGGGTTCAACCCTGTCTGACCATTATACTCAGGATCAGGGTGTCCCACAAAGCAGTATTTTGTCTGTAACATTATTTAGTATCAAGATAAACAGTCTGTCAAAAGTTTTGAATGATTCCGTTGATGGGTCGTTATTTGTGGACGATTTTAACATTTCTTGTCGCGGGAAAAACATGAACACTATTGAGAGACAATTGCAGTTGTGTCTCAATAAAATCCAAAAATGGTCGCTTGCTAACGGCTTTAAATTTTCTAAAACAAAAACTAATTGTATACACTTCTGCAGGAAATATAGACAGCACAAGGACCCAGAACTATTTCTATCTGACACACCCATAAAGGTAGTTGAGGAGACTAAGTTCTTGGGGCTTATTTTTGACCGCCACCTGACATTCTTGCCACATATAAAATATCTCAAGGCAAAATGCCTAAAAGCATTAGACTTATTGAAAGTCGTCTCAAACTCTAAGTGGGGCGGGGATCAGACAACCCTTCTCCATTTATACAGATCTTTGGTCCGCTCAAAATTAGACTACGGTTCCATCATTTATGGTGGAGCCTGTAAAAGTAACTTACAAAAACTGGACTCAATTCATCACCAGGGCTTGAGGCTCTGTCTTGGAGCTTTCAGGACCTCTCCTGTTGACAGTCTCTATGTGGAGGCTGATGAGCCTTCATTACAACAACGCCGTTTAAAACTTGCTTTACAATATATCACAAAATTAAAATCAAATCCGTCAAATCCAGCCTATGATTGCATATTTAATCCTCCCTACGAGGACTTATTCCATACAAAACCGAAGCTTGTTCCTCCACTAGGGATTAGAATAAAACCTCATGTAACAGCAGCAAATATTGACCTTGATTTTGTTGCACCGTACCGTTTACTGTCTACACCTCCTTGGCAACTAGTCCATCCCGTTGTAGGCCTCACACTTACTAATTTTAAAAAATCAGACACAAATCCCTTAGTCTTTCAGCAAGAATATATCCAGTTGAGATCAAAGTACGATTCTCACCGCTCTATTTTCACTGATGGATCCAAGGATGGATGCAAAGTTGCCAGTGCTACCATCGTTGGATCAAAAACTATTTCTTCCAGATTACCAAACAATTGTTCTATCTTTACTGCTGAGGCCAAGGCTATTCAAACAGCTTTGGAATATATTCAGACACAAAATATCTGCAAAAGCTTCATCATCCTCTCTGATTCTTTGTCATGCCTACAGGCATTAAAAAATGTTCGCTCAAATCATCCACTCACTCTTGATATTTTAGAATTACACAATACTCTTGCCACTGGCCAATACGACATCGTCTATTGCTGGTTACCCAGTCATGTTGGAATCACGGGTAACACTATGGCTGATGCTGCAGCAAAAGCAGCTCTCAACAAATCTGTGACCCCACTTCTTATACCATACAGCGACTACAAACCTTTAATTAGATGCTATATCAAAGTCCTTATGCAAAAGAAGTGGGACACCCAAGTAGGTACAAATAAATTACATGCAATAAAACCAACTATCGGTTACACCTACTTGGGTTGTCAGTCCAGATTTGAGGAGGTCATTTTACGACGATGTCGTATTGGCCATAGCAGATACACTAACGAATATTTGTTGAAAGGTGAAGATCCTCCATTTTGTATCCCTTGTGATGAGAGAATCACGGTCAAGCATGTCCTGCTTGACTGCATTGATTTTTCCATCACAAGGGATAAATATTTCAAAATTACATCCATAAAGGATCTTTTTAATCAAATCAGTGCTCCTTTAATCATCGTTTTTTTAAAAGAAATAGAATTAATAGATAAATTTTGATTATAATATGTACAGTATAAAGTAAATGATTTTTAATTTGGTGGAATGAAATCATAACTGAGATTGTTAGTGGCTGTATCTTCACAGGGGGTTGAGGTATCGTAAAACAATTGTCCCCCTGGGAAGGTACGTAAGTCCGGTATCCTTCAACGTATCATTTCATTTCTCTGTGATTTTAATCGTAGTATTTTTGTTTATTTTACCTCTTTGGCTAATCTTTCTGATCATCGCCAGTGGCCAGAGGGATGGTGTAAATCCTGCTGGGGTACCATGTAGGTAGCAGAAGTACCGTAAGTCCCCATGGTCCCTAGTATGGTGGCCTAATTTTGGTTGCTGGCGATCTACAGCCCCTTTTTTATATTGTGTCGTCTGTTTTAATCTGATTATTTTATTATTCTCTAACTAGTTTTACAATTATAATCTGTGATATTTTGCTAGTTGTTGTACTGTCCTTCGACGACAGGTCTTAATATATTCTACAAATACATAACTTGCTCAAGTCACGATATGGCTGAAATAATGCCGCTGTGACTTTAAATTTTAACTCACTCACTCACTCACTAGTATACTGACGTGAAACATTTGTCATGATCAATAGTATACTGACGTGAAGCATTCGTCATGATCAATGGTATACTGACGTAAAATATTTGTCATGATCAGTAAAATACTGACGTGAAACATTTGTCATGATCACTGGTATACTGACGTGAAACATTTGTCACGTTTCACAAACTCATACAAAGACTCAAAGTCAGATTGACCAAAGAAGACAATAATTGGAGAAGATCTTTGAGTCCTGGACTGAAGGAGTGAAGACACCCTCAAAACCTGAAGTATTGCGCCAAATGAGTAACGAATTCGAATTAAGATGGAACTTTGCACATGCAGTCGGGGCCATAGATGGAAAGCATATCGCTATAGAGCACCCAGTGAATCTGGCTCCCTCTTCTCTTCCTTTGTTGAGATGTTGTTGGCCTAGGCTCTAGTGTAGCAGACCTGTGCACCCCAGCAGTTGTCTCTTTTGCGCCTTCTACAATTTCTGGTTCTTTATTTTTTCTGCCTTTACGGACCAGAGTGATGAATGGAAATAATTGATGTGAAGTCTCTGCGTACATATGACCAAATAATGCTGTAATGCTAAGACATTTTTTTTTATAGACGGTGACATGTTGCAAACCCAATGCCGGATGATCAACCCACGCTTGGAAATAAATTGCAACCGTGCGAATAAAATAACACCACTTGGGGAGCTCTAGGAGACCAATGAAACCTCCAAGCTTTTGTGCATGTTCAAAAGAGTGGTTGCGACCGAATGGGTTTTGCGACTTCTCCGAAACCTTGTAGCGACCTCAGTGAAACCTTTCAGAGACCCTTGAAATCTCATTGCAATTGTCAAATATTTTGATCACCAGGAGGTTGCATCTCCGTTGCACTGTCTGTGTGACTGGGGATTTTCACAACTCCTACCTTTCAAGCTTGATACTGTAAGTGTTGGCACCATTACATAACCTGCGTCCGGTGACTTTGAGATTACAACCATAGACACTTTTTTCCAAACTTGCATTGGCACCATTTTGAAATTTTAAGTATAGTCACATTTACAAAACTCACATCCAATCAAGTATATAGTGTTTATGAAGATATGTGGCAATCAACATGATTATGGTATTCAAGGGCTTTTGCTGTTGAACTAATTGAGGAAAGTGTTTATTATTGAACGCATTAACATGATTCTACTACGCTGAATAAACAAGGTCAAACGCCAAGCGTTGTTAGCGAAGAATTTCCCAAGCAATCCAATGTGTGACTCACTGGTCTTGACCAGTAGTAGGACTTTATTATTGGTATCCCTGATATAAACATGGTAAACTTCACCACCGCATGAATGAATGTGAAATATATTATTCTGTAAAGAAAACGTAAGGTTGACATGTCTCTCCTTTGTAAGCGTTGACCATCTCTGTAACTTAGCGAGTCAACTTTTCACATGGCATGTCCACACTCGAAATGAATGTGGCACAGTATTCGCGGCATTGCGCTTGCTAGAGCTACATTGCAGTTCGTCCTACTGAACTCTTGTCGCAGTGTTGGACCTCTATTTCACTGATGTCAGAGCACCGCTGTCAATGCAACAGTTGCCAAATACGACTGTTTGCCTTGCACCAACTCGCAGCGTACGCGGCTGTTCAAAGCGGCAATAAACATTTGAAGGCACGTATCACCGGAACTGTTTGATAACATCGATGACACTCGACCAAATTCGTCTTTCAAAGCAAAATCACAGATTTCCTGAATGAAGGCAAGTGACTCTTGTGGTTGTATGTTAATGAAACAAGGATGTTCTTATGTTATGTGGGATGAATAGTGAGTGAGTGAGTGACTATGGTTTTACGCCCCTATAAGTAATATTCGAGCGATATCACGGCGGGGGACACCAGCAATAGGCTTCTCACATTGTGCCCGAACCCGGGTCTTCGGTGTGACGAGCGAACGCTTTAACCACAAGGCTACCCGACCGCCCCTGTGATGAATAAACATAATACATATACAGTGGTCACGTGACTTGATCCAATATGTCTGATGGTTATATCGAACTGAAATTTGTGGCCCGTTTGAGTACTTGAGTGAGTGAGTGAGTTGGGTTTAACGCCGCTTTTAACGGTATTCCAGTTATATCACGGCGTGTCAGCTAAATATGAGAGGAAAGCCCAAACTGATGTAGGTCTAAGACGTTTACCGCTTCAGTGGACCTATGAGCACGGGTATGGTGCTGACACACCTAGAGACATAATTGGTGCGAACCGGGATTCGAACCAACAATAACAGGTTCCTGGCGTGCCCAAGGGAGGCAACTCCGAGAAAGCGGATGTGATACAGTGGGGTATACGTTAAAACTCACAACCCTGGTTCCTATAGCACGTGTAGTATACTACTGTCAGTCTACACGCTATGGAGGAAGAGTAGCTTACGTATGCACAGTGTATACTTTCCAGTAACTGATTGGAAACATGGTGATGAATGTGAGCCGCTTTTTGTCAGCTAATATACAGATACAAACATACAGAGACAATGGCAAACCTCACAGAATACAATAGTCGAGGACACCATTCGTATACGCCAACAGTGGCCACTGTCTGAAACTAAGGAATTCAGGTCTTCATCTCAACGTCATATACGAGTGAGTAACCAATATTTAGTTGTTATATTTGTTCATGGAGTCTGATCGAGTTAGTAACCTTCCATTTTCTTCATTCGCATGAATATATTATTTCATACTTAAAAGTTTACACTGTTTCTTGCATGCTGATTGGCTGAAGGGGTAGTCACGTGATTTGATATTTGGAGTTCACACACCTGTGAACGGATAAAAAAGTTTCACAAGCTCGAAGGTTCACACAGTTTAACCAACGCTTTTAAATCGTTCCCACTTCAATGAACCCATTTAAACTGACATTCAAAAAATGTGAAATGAAATGTGAAAACAGCTTACTATTGATATCACAGGCATGTAAAAAAAACTTTAGCAATAGTAAACAAATCTAAATGTGTTTAATACCGCTGTTTCTTGGATACCTTGTCTCCTATCCAGTCGAACTACTTTGTCTCCTATCCAGTCGAACTACTTTGTCTCCTACCCAGTCCAACTACTTTGTCTCCTATCCAAGTCGAACTACTTTGTCTCCTATCCAGTCGAACTACTTTGTCTCCTATCCAAGTCGAACTACTTTGTCTCCTATCCAGTCGAACTACTTTGTTTCCTATCGAGTCGAGCTACTTTGTCTCCTATCCAGTCGAACAACTTTGTCTCCTATCCAGTCGAACTACTTTGTCTCCTATCCAATCGAACTACTTTGTCTCCTATCCATTCGAACTACTTTGTCTCCTATCCAGTCGAACTACTTTCTCTCCTATCCAGTGGAACTACTTTGTCTCCTATCCAGTCGAACTACTTTGTCTCCTACCCAGTCGAACTTCTTTGTCTCCTAACCAGTCGAACTACCTTGTCTCCTACCCAGTCGAACTACCTTGTCCCCTATCAAGTCGAACTACTTTGCCTGCTATCAAGTCGAACTACCTTGTCTCCTATCCAGTTGAACTACCTTGTCTCCTATCCAGTCGAACTACTTTCTCTCCTATCCAGTCGAACTACTTTGTCTCCTATCCATTCGAACTACTTTGTCTCCTATCCAGTCGAACTACTTTGTCTCCTATCCAGTCGAACTACTTTGTCTCCTACCCAGTCGAACTTCTTTGTCTCCTAACCAGTCGAACTACCTTGTCTCCTACCCAGTCGAACTAACTTGTCTCCTATCAAGTCGAACTACTTTGTCTGCTATCCATTCGAACTACTTTGTCTCCTATCCAGTCGAACTACTTTGTCTGCTGTCTAGCCAAACTACTTTGTCTCCTATCCAGCCGACTATCCAGTCGAATGTGACCAACACGCATAATACATGGGTGTCACTAACGCAAGGTAGACCCCAAAAACTTCTGATGTCATAGACAGAGGCTGTTTGTTGTATATCATCAGCAAGCTTGTTTTGGAGGAAAATTAAATGAATGATAAAGTCAATGAAATGTAATGTTAAGGCATGTGTCAAACGTAAAGTTTTTTTTTCTTTTGTCAGAACATTGTACTTTTGGTTTAGGAATTAGGAAGAGGGAGGTAATGTTTACTATACTCTTTCCTTTATAAATGGAAGCATTTGAAGTAACTCTCAATGACATTGTAGTGAGTCATCTGCTCCTGGAACATATATGTTTCTGATTTTGTTTGTAAACTAGTGTCCAAAAGAAACGATACCACCTGTTTGCAACGACATAAAAGAAAAACTAAACAATGCAGAAGTTTAGGATTGGTGTTATGCTTTTGAGATATCCTTTCACAACATCTGTACAAAGATTTCATTTCAATAAAATCTGTACAACCAATATGACAAGCCTTTAAAGATGGGTGGGGTCGAAAAATGAACATTTCGTTAGAGCACTGATCACAGAAACAACGGGAAATGTCACACCACACGTCTCAAAGTTAAGTCAGTAGCGGGTATGTCCACCGTGAGCATCAATACATGCCAGAACACGCCTACGGACTGATGACGTCAAACGTCTGATGACGATGGGAGTGATGCGTTGCCATTCCTCGAGGAGACATCGTTCCAAGTCCTGGACGTTGACTGGAGGCACACGGCGACGTCGGATTGGCCGATCGAGGTGGTCCCACAAGTGCTCGATGGGATTCATGTCCGGTGAACATGCGGGCCATGGCAAAACCTGTACATTGGCGTTGGCAAGGAAGTTCTGTGTCAATCTTGCTGTGTGTGGCCTTGCATTGTCATGTTGGAAAAGGAGTCCACGAGGCTGTTGCTGAATAAAGGGCACCACAACAGGCCGTAGGATGTCATCAACATACCGCTGTGCATTCAGTTTCCACGAATTACGACAAGCATCGTGTTGACGTCACCACATATGCCACCCCAAACCATTAACCCTCCACCTCCAAATGGCCGGACCTGTTGGATACAGTTAGGCGCCAAACGTTCACCAAATCGTCGGTATACAAGCTGCCGTCCATCGTTTCTGAAGATGAGGAATCTGCTCTCATCAGAGAACATAACACGTGCCCAGTCCCGCCGTTGCCAACGTCGAACTCGACTGGCCCAGATCAGTCTGTTGTTCCGGTGTCGAGGCGTCAGGAGCGGTCCGCGGTAGGGATGACGTGGCCGGATACCATACTGCCGTAGTCTCCTGTAGACGGTCTGTCGACTGATCCTGTGTCCCAGAGCTGTAGCCGCCGTGGACGTCGCTGTTACGGTGCGGTTCCTCAGGTGTATTATCCGGATGTAACGATCTTCACGGGGCGTGGTTACTCGTGGTCTTCCACTCCTGGGCCTGTCTGACGTCTGACCTGTCTGACGTAACCGCTGCATCAACCTGGTGATAGTGATGCGTGCGCAGCCCTACCTTCTGGCGACGTCGACGTGTGACGCTCCTTGTTGGACCATTCCAACGTCTCTCTCTCTCTCGATGGCTGTCAAACGTGGCATATCTTGTGTTCTTTTTTTTGCTGTGTTATCAACGTGTCTGATCAGCCGTTTTATACAGTTTTTATGCACGTGCAGAACATGCTAGAGAGGGAAATGTCACTTTCACGAAATTTACGTTTTTTCCCGGAAGTGATCACGTGTTCCCGGTATTTTTTATCGACTATGCTGTGTTTGGGATGTGCAATACGAATTGGCATGTTTTCATACTAGACAATTCACTTAGTAAAAAACAATTTTGAAAATAAGTTGGTATCGTTTCTTTTGGACACTAGTTTAGATGATATGGTATTATTGTCAGAATCTCCTAGAGGTATGCACACTTTTCTAAGTTTATTGAAAAGATGTTCTTGTCATTGGGGTTTAGGTGTAAATGTAGATAAAACATAAAAAAACAATAGTATTGTTTGTACAAGTGAATGTTGGTGTTATGATGGCCTTTGTAATGTAATTAAACAGAATAGTTTCTTTAATCTGACGGAATAAAGCAACATTTCCAGAAAAAAGTCTGTGGTCGTGTTATTACAAAATTATTTTACTATCTGACAATTAAGACTTTGGTTGATTGGTTTGATGCCTGTACCACCAAATGTCAGCTATGATTCGGAATTAAGGGGTTTGGTGAAATGCCCATTTAACATTGTACACTATGGATTTGGCAACGCTTGGGGAAATCCATATTGCATTGATAGCATATCCGTGTGCATGTTATTCAAACACGGACTGATGGATAACTATGTTCAAAGATAGCATGAATAGTTTCAATATACAGGTAAACTATTTGTGTATAAATATGTAAGAGATTAGTTTCAGTTTGAATCATATTTAGAAAGTAGTGAGTTAGTTCGTGCTTTGTGTTTAATGCCAGCCTAATGTTATCAAGTCAATGCTATATTTTCATTTATAAACAGGTTTAGATTGAAAACATGCTTAAACTGAAAGCATGACTCACAAGAAAAAATACCCATATATACAAAATATACAATTTTGTATATTTGATATTTCCAAAATATACAATTTTGTATAGTTGGTATTTCCAAAATATACAATTTTGTATATATGGTTAGATTTTACCACTGCTTCATTCAACTTCCTCACCTCTTATAGAATGTTTCACATAATATGTGGTTGCAAAGTTTACTAATGATACCGAACAGTATAATTATTGCATGTGACAATAATGCTTTAATACTATTTTCATTATGACAACTATATGATGTTATGAAATAATTTGTATTTCATTATGTTTTACAGATCTTAATAACACTTTGATAAATATAAAATGCGTACGCCAGCAACAAGTAGTTGAAAGTAGTTTTAAACATTGATGTTTATCGTTCCAAAGCTCTTTTCTCCAGCTCAGTTCATCTTTGTTTACGAGAACGTTTTTAATATGGGCAATTTTCTTCTTTCGGGACATTGGAGCAGTCATAATATTCATAACATCATAGATATTAAGATTACAGGCAATTTTAACAACTTTAGTACTCCATGAACTTTTACATAGTAACCATTTTCTTCATCAAAGCGTTACAAGTACTGTTATTAAATCTTGGGGTAGTCTAAAAACATTAGCATGTAATGTAAGAAACGGGGAGGAGAGACCCATGTCTCCATTAGTGGCTATACTGGAGGTACCGTTACTAACACCAAGAAATAATTTACCGGCTCTATTTTGGATTAGATTAACGTTTTATCCTCATATACCAGAGCCATAGAACATTACCGGCTCAACAAGACTTTCATACAGTTTCATAAAAAACATCATAAGACATACACCCAAATGAATAAGACAAAGCATGGCTGGCAGAATTGTACAACTCTTTCACAGTTTCACATATCTAGATGCTCGTCAACCCGTAGTCCCAGATAACGATATGATTCTACATAGACCAGTGTTTGCCCAGCGTAGAGGAATCTAGTTAATCTGTATCACTTAACGAGTTTGAATAGCTTACTCTGCCCACAGTCGAAAGCAGCACAGTAATTAGTAGTTTAGACCAGGCGAATACACTGGTCACACTTGACTGGTCTGTCTGATGATTCGGTCACCTGCCAAATGGGATGTCTGACAATTGGGTGTGAACCTTACAGAGGAAGTTATTTTATGAATGCGTCACGTGTTTCAAAAGAATTATCTAAGTAAAATACTTCTAAGATCATATAGGACATAACATTTAATAAAGTGAAATTCATTTTCGACAAACTTTTATGAACAATTTTAAAACAGTGCGGGCAGATTCTATTTTCTAAAAGGTTTGGGGGGTTGTAAATCGTCCTGTTTCGATCCAGATCTAAAACTAGCTAAAATGCGACGGTGGTCCCTGTATTTAAAACATAAGGAGCAACAACGTTATGATCATGAAAATTCTTAATGTATTGCCCTTAACGTTATGTTTATCGTTCCAAAGCTCTGTTCTCCGGAGAGATTAATCTGTTCATTTTTCCGTATTTTTATAACGGAACTTATAGCTTTGTGTGGCACAAATGATCAAATAGTAAGATGACTACAATTAAAGGGTATTAATAACGAGAGGCTGTTCACATATATGTACATCATATATGTATCACGCGAATCATTTCTGATTTTACTCGACGTAAGAGCTAGAAACGTTACCTACTTCCGGCGCAGCGGTTCTAGATGTTGGCGCTATCTAGATTGGGTCCCTGACACATGCAGCTCTATTTGATGGGTGTATTGTACTTAATAAGCTGAACTTTTATAAATCTATTTTTTGCAAATATATACTGGTCACTCCAACTAATCATTGTTACTAAAATATATAGGATTGTTGTCTATAACGTGTCCATTCGTATGTCTGTTTTACGTCTGTTCTACTAATTATTGACGCTAAGAAACTCGTACAATTTTTAAAATCATTACTAAACGTGTTGTACTTGTCTACATCTGAATTGAAAAGTGGGAGAAAAGTTGCTTACTGTATTTTGCCGCCTTTGATGGTTCTGATGATCAAGATGACAATGTCAAAATCTAAGTGTTCAGGAGTCGATGAGGATTAAGGAGTTTTTGAATTGATGCAGAGTCAAGGTTGGGGGTTCTAAAAGGCCTTATAGTGCACCACGTGATTTATGTCCAGGCCCCCGTGACATGCAGTTGTCATTTGACATGTAATTAACTAATTGAATTGCAAAAGAATTCCGACAGCAAATAACCGCATCCACAACAACAATGCGTGGATGCAAAGAAAGAAACCATTTTAAACCCCTTTCTGTATATTTGTATTTGTATTCCTTTCTGAAACTATCATTCTACAAACAGTTGTGTTCACCGCCCATTGTGATACTTCTACTTAAGAAAATAAAAAAGGATGTTTATTTAGTCATTTGACATGCGTTCATTGTAAACAAGGATTAGTGTGAAAGGATTACTAAGTTTGTCATCCAGTATAATGCACTTCCTCGATTAGCATAATTAGAACAGAGTTTGTAATTAGTTATATCCTGACTCCAGTTAACCAAGGCAGCTACATCAGTTGTGATTTATGAATTTGTGGAATCTTAATGAAAATAACGACCGCCTGTCACAAAAATGCAAACGAACATTGAACACGCACAGTTGCAGATTTTCCTTTCGTACATTTGAGGGTGAACGTGAACGAAGCCGTGCAAGATGCTTTACAGCGATTTGTCTTCAGAACACATATTGAGCTCAGGTAAGTTTATTAATGATGATATTTTCATCCATTCATAGATATGGCGATCATGAGCGCTGACACTATATGTATTCGCAATAGAACATTTGGAAGACTAGACACAAATTGAGTCACAATATGACAACATCAAATCAAAGAATTTGTTTAATGCAACAGATTTAAGGCATTGAAATTGTACATTATTATAAAATACATGAGTGTCGCTACGTCTCATGTCAAATACATCAATGAATTCTTTATAAAAAAAATAATTTAATATTACTATGAATTTATAGCTAAAATTATGGAGTCTTGCATGTCGAGCCAACAAACTATAGTACATGTTATTCACCTTGGAATTTCTGTTTACTGTGCTTGCGGTGGGGTCAACCCTATTCCCAAAATGGACAGTTCCAAATACTACTGCATAAAATATTAATGCCAATTTGGAGAAAATTACCAAATGAATGAATGCAAGTAAAACTTAATCCAGGGAAAAAGAAAACTGTTCAATATCACGTCAAAGTGTGCCCAAGTGCAAAACCTAATCTTAAAATGAAAGGACTTTGGTATTAATATTTCAGTCAGATTATGATATTGGCGAGTTAACGAGGTAAGCCCTATGAATAATTGTCTTAAATACCTTTCTGGTGTCCACCGCCGTGAACCATACTCAATCACTCAGATAAATAACCCCTTTTACATAAGTCATGAACAAGCATATATATATTGCCAATATTTCGCTCACATGTTTTGGATAATTGTACCAAAGAAAAAGAATTAATCCTAGAATGTCTACACATTAATTCATTACGGACGCTGAAATAATGCCGATGAGACGTTTATTTTTACCTCGCCCACTCACTGATTACGGACTATTTGTGGGCCAATAAGAGGTACAAGCCACGTGAAAATGTAGAGTGAGACCAACGTAGCCATTACACCTTTTTACAAGATGGAAAACATCTTTGCTGTTAGTGATTACATATAAAGAAATCTAACCAATTCACAGGCTATACGTTGTAGAACTGAATGCAAGTCATTCCTACCTGATACCATTAATAATTGGAATAGTCACCGGAAAAAGAGGATTATTAAACTTAGACAATGTTATATTCAGTTAAGCCATGATACCAGATTTTGTCACTTTAAACTTCCATCGGCTTAAAAAACACATCTCAGATAACACATCATGCATGCTCTTGTGGCTGTCACAATGGTACACTGCATTAATTTTTACACATGCCCCAACTACAATATATTTAGAAACGATTCTATTCTAAAGGTTAAGTGAGTTTCTAATCAGTGGTTTATTGGAAACAATTTGAACAGTGCCTAATTTAGCTATTTTGAAATCGGCCATGTACATCCGACGTTCGGGTGGATTTGCACATATATAATAACTAGTAGTAAGACTTAATACATACTTTGAGACACGTATTAAGTATTAAAGAGTTAAATAACTTTTCTTAGGAAACCCCTTTCCATCAACCGCACTGTTGACCTATCTTTTTTGTTCTGTTTTGATGTATTGATGTATTATTTAATACAATATATATATCTCCCCTCATCCCAATGTTAATAAAAGGAAGCTTGGTGGGGACTTTTGGGATATAAGAAATGAATACAGACTGCCATATTGTCTGAATGTCTTAACAATCACCGGGTATGACCACGTAGACAGGATATCATTCGGGTTTCTCATAATTACTCAATGAGCATGCTTGGTATTGTAGCTTGGAGATATTAAATGTAAGTTTGTTATCAGAGGAGATTGATAGTGAACTTTTAGTACCAGTTAGATATGATATCTATATGACTTCTTTCTGTTTGACAAAGGATTAAGGGTATATGTGTGGGTAATCCTTACACGCTGATGAAAGAAAGTCACTCTACTAGTTCATGTAATCTACGTCAAATAAGATCAGAACACATGCATTATTACAACATACTCAGGATACCAATAACAACGAAATATACAAATTAACAAACATGATCAATATTATTATTACATGTTGATGCCATGTATGTAAATATAGCTATATAAACATATGTTTAATTTTTCAGCTTGTGTGAAGTCGTCCATAAATACAAGAAAACGTATATTTTCCCAAAATTATATTACCCTCAAAAGGGCAATTATATTCATGTTACATTTTTTCAGTCTCTTTTTTAATTCGAATGACGTAACATTTATGTTACTTTGATTTTATTAGACCCATGTTGTTGTTACAGACCCAGGGATTGACTAGGTTCATTACATGTCATAAAAGTGCCGGGACATAATATGGTGGCAATACATTCTCTAATTAACACCTGTCACAAAGGGACGGGCAATTTGGGTTTGTCCTCAGGGAATGTGTTATGCAATTTGTGTATTCACGAAATCACATTTAACAAATTATGTACATGGTCCTGTGATGTAGGATTGATGCATTCGTACTTTTTATAAATAAATGAATTGCATTTTTTTTCTTAACCGTGTGCGAAATACGCATAATGTCGGAAAGCGCAAGTTAAATACTGACTTCATCCCAAAATAAATCACAAACCCTCTCTTATAATTTGTATATTATTCTATATTTTAATTATGTAAATCACGTTCCTGTCACTTTTAAAGTAGAATATGTTAGTCACTCAACCAATTCCATTATTATTTTCCTAAAGATCAAAGATTAAAGCAGTTATCAAGATTTATTTTCCATATCTTTAAAAAATACTTAATCTTTACATTGAAACTGCCATCATGATGTATTATTATTATTATTATTACTATTATTATTGATGTACATATGGTTTGCACCCAACCATGCGCGTGCCAAATTATACAGCGTCAAGCTTTTAGAGCGCCAACTAAGTTTTCCAAAGTAGAAATTAAGCCAAATGAATATATATCAAGTTTCCTTTTGCTAGAACATATGCATGCTGTTGTGTTTTTTCAAGGTAATCTTCGTTCTCGCATTGATAACAATATTAAAAGAACAAGTATTATAAAATATAATACGGGAATATATTACACACGTTATTTACGCATCCGGTTGCTCATAATACAGTTTTTCCATAGGGGATTACCGTTTTACAAAACGCGATTTTCCGCGTTTCCGCCGAGATTTCACATTATAACAATGTATATCTACAATGAAACCGACAGCTCAGAACAAACACTTTTAAGTAGTGATAAAATAGTTTTCATCCTCTGTGCAATCCACTCTGTTGGCATATGTGCACGAGAGCATGTTACAAAACACATCGCGGCCTCCCCGTAAAACAAATCCAAGCTCACACACTTTCAATACAGAAGTTACCGCCAAAGCAATCGCCCCCGACAGCTAATCCCCTCTGTGCATTTGACCATAAAGTCTACTCACATACCAAGCACCGCGCCAGGAAAAGTACCAGACGCCTCAACCGCCCACCCGTCAATATCATTGCAAGGACAGTATGTACTCCCGCTAACAGTGTGGAGTACTAATTAAACCTTCCAGTAATGTTACCCGCCACTAAATCAGTTTTTTGTAACTTGCTGATACTATTTTGCACATACAAAACATTTATAGAGCAATACATAGCAATTATCCTCCTTTACCAACATATACAAAGAAACACAGTGCTCAACTTAAAACACTTCAATTTGCACATATATCATAACTATACACAAATACATAATAATTATCTCCCTTTACCAATATATACAAACAAAACAAATTTGGATACACCATATATACAAATTTGTATATTTTGTATATGTCATATATACAAACTTGTATATTTTGTATATATCATCTTTCCAATCTTGTATATCCTTTGGAAATATCATCTTTCCAAAGGATATACAAGCTTGTATATATGGATTTTTTTTGCAGTGACTTATCGAGACTGAAATCATGTACAGTTCCCAGACGTTTTTAATCTAAACATGTTTAGAGACTAAATATATCTAGATTTGGAACTCAATGCTAAACACGATATAAACATTACATTGACGTTATGGGAACGTGCGTAGGTTGGTGTTTTGGATGTAAGTACATTGTTTAACCTTGCCTCTCTTGCCTGAAGACTAGTGTCGTCAAATGCGACTTCAACTAAATATATGTGTATCTTTCAATGCAACAATTGACGTCAGATGATACTAGGCATACCCCCTCTAACACAGCATCATTATGGGCAGAACACCAAGCTTCCTGATGCTGATCTCAACTGTGGGCTGTGTATTGGGGACACCCTATGTCAAACAGCGATACGGCCCCAAGATGTGTGAACTATTCTGTCGCCATGTTGTTGAGTGCGCTAGTTCAAATGTGACGACTCCCGACCTGTCTTGCCACCTGACAACTCAGACCGTCCCTACAGAGACCTCCGATGTGACAGTACATAAGTTTAACCTAAGACAGGTTGGCAAAAGCACATCTCTCTCTCTCAAAACTCTTTATTTTCTTACCCGTTCTTGCACTTTTCTTAATGTGTGTTTCAAGCCTTTTAGTGTTTATCTATCTATCTATCCATCCATCCATCCATCCATCCATCCATTTATTTATTCATTTATTGTAGTGTTTTAGAAATATATACATGTATATTTACATATACATATTATCACGTCCAATTGTGTGGTGACTGAAACTAAATATGTTAAGATATGAGGGTATATTTGTCTTGCAGGCAGCTACTTTGCTGGACGCTGCATGCGATGCACACTCCACCATTGTCCAGTCAAGAACAAGAGGACTGCGATGTGTTGTGTGTAAGTATTTGCATCCAGTTCAGTACTCTGAAAGTACTTGCTAACAAACATGGACATTTAAGACAAATACCATGCTTGTATCAGTGAGGAACACAGAACGTGCCTTGAGGCCAAAATATGCAGACCCAAGTGTTTGTGTCTGCCCAATTGCATTCATGACATTGGTAATGCATTTCAAAATGTCAGTCCTACACAGATGTCATTCTTGTTCGTATTCTTGTTGTTTAACAACGCACTCAGGAATGTTCTTGTTATATGAAAGCGGTCTGTACATATTTGACAATCTAGTGATTGACACCATGAGCGTCGATCTACGAGTCTGACTAAACCAATTCTAACCCAGATCTTTACGTGGGGTGATCATCTGATATTACAACCATCCGATTGTGATTTAGAATCCTTCAACGGACACTCCTTCTTTCAGGTCACTGTTCTGATTTTGGAAAGGGTTTTGTAGATTGTATTCACATTTCAAGATTTGATTAATGATGACAACTTGTATATCTCATTCAATGATGTCAGTTGTTAAGAACAACATAGGCAGGTTGTTCCAGTGTATTCATTTTGTTTTCAGCTGGTCGCAGTGGACGTATACGAAATCGAGACTTCTTGCCACAGGTCATATACACGCCCTCATCGACACCTTATCTGTACCAACTGGATCTAAATACTGGACACATTGTCAATTACACGAAATTATAAGATAGAACATATTGTCGACATGGCTTTTGTAAAGGCATCGAAGGAGTTGTTAGTAGCAACCAAGCAGCCTTCAGTGTTGTCCTGTCGCTCTGGTGATTTACGACCAAGGTTTATTTGTAACCTTAGCGCAACCCAATTGGTGGTTGACCAGGTCAAGCCACTTGTGTTCATGCTTGTTAGGACAAACAGAACAAGGTATAGTCATCTTATGACAATGACGACCGAAGGCAAACTGCTAAATATTATTAAATCAAACCTATTTAATTTTAAGGCCTTTGATGTTGACCAAACACTTGAAATTGCTTACTGCTTTACTAACAAACAACTAATAGCATATGATTATAAAGGACGTATGAATGGGGTTCTTAGAAAGAAAACTTATACTACATTTGTCACTGTAGGTGACAAAGGCAAAACAATATATTATGGCATGCACAACATAATAAGATACTCTATTAGGACCAAATCTTCGAGTTTCCTAATGAGACGGACAAGGGTAAAAGTGAAACAATTTCATGTTGATGGGAACTGTAAAGCTGTTGCTACTTTATGGAGACAAAACAGTATTTTTACTGTCGACCTTGACAAGATATGGAAGCTTTTTACGCTTTCATATGAACAGACAAGTGATGCTCCACTTGTGTGTTTAGTGCCATGACATATGTATTTGGGCACATTGTATTACTCAGTAAATTTAATAAACATGTTGTGAATTGATAGTGTTGATGATGCTATTCACACAAAATATTGACATGCTAATATTTTTCTGTTGACAAACAACCAAACACTGGAATGGATACTTGACCACCTGATGCCATTGTAATTTAGGACTGATTGACAAATGCATGCGGAATCGCATAGTGCAATGCACTTAGCAGATATTATATTTATAAACCATTTTGTCCTGATTTTGAAACCCATGTCAAAAATGTAGTCAAACAGAACTGAGAAATCACGTCTGTACATGTATAGCATATAAATAATCCTTATATAATGATTGCTTTCACTGAGAAAGTTATGTGGTATTATATCACCTTATTTATTCAAGTATTCAATAACATTGAAAAATATTTGAAACCACTTCCTGAAAGATGACAACAAAACTTAACAAAACAGAAATTACTCACATATTACAATGAACACACAATCCCAGACATAAAGCGTTCCTCATGCCTGACGCGCATGCCTATTGCTGGGCTTGTGTATAATCCCTTTTCACTTCAGACAAGAATTATGACACATAGCATTTGGACTACTCTTACATTCAAAAAAATTTCACCAGCAATATTTGGTCTTTGGTGGCTCCAAATCTCTTAACAATAGAGTAAAGCAGGCATTATTGGGGAATACAAAGTTGTTAAAGTGAACATTGTATGGAAACGGTTCATGAAAATACAGTTTTATTCAACTTACAAAAAACGTTCTTAACCTTTATTGCAAAGTCTGTACAACTTTGAGAAACACTTAACTTACTTGTGAGAACAAATTGGTTAACTACTTCGATATCATAATTTAAACCATAATTAACTCAAATTAATGTCCCACATCTCCTGAATACCACAACATGCATTGTTGTGTGTTCCCATATCAACAGAGTAAGAACAGGGCTGGCAGTAAATGTGAATGTGTTTACCCAGACTGAATACTATCACATCAAGCACATGTTGTTAATGAGTGAGTGAGTGAGTATGGTTTTACGCCGCTTTTACCAATATTCCAGCAATATCACGGCTGTGGACACCAGAAATGAGTTTCACACATTGGACCCATGTCCGGAATCGAACCGGGGTCTTCAGCTTGACGAACGCTTTAACCACTAGGCTACCCGACCGCCCCTCATGATCAATAGGATACTGACTTGAAACATTTGTCATGATCACTAGTATTAAGACGTGAAACATGTGTCATGATCAATAGGATACTCTGGTGAAATACGTATCATCGGGGTTGCTGAAGACCTATTCTACCCTGGAATCTTCACGGGTCCTGATGTGAAACATTTGTCATGATCACTTGTATACTGACGTGAATCATTTGTCATGATCAGTAGTATGCTGACGTGAACCATTTGTCATGATAACTAGGATACCAACATAAAACATTTATCATGATCAGTAGTATACCAACGTGAAACATGTCTCATGATCAGTAGTATGCTGACGTGAACATTTGTCATGGTCACTTGTATACTGACGTGAAACATTTGTCATGGTCACTTGTATACTGACGTGAAACATTTGTCATGGTCACTAGTATACTGACGTGAAACATTTGTCATGGTCACTAGTATACTGACGTGAAACATGTCTCATGGTCACCAGTATACTGACGTGAAACATATCTCATGGTCACCAGTATACTGACGTGAAACATGTCTCATGGTCACTAGTTTACTGACGTGAAACATGTCTCATGGTCACTAGTATACCGACGTGAAACATGTCTCATGGTCACTAGTATACTAACGTGAAACATTTGTCATGGTCACTGGTATACTGACGTGAAACATGTGTCATGATCACTAGTTTACTGACGTGCAACATTTGTCATTATCAATAGAATACTGAGGTGCAACATTTGCGATGATCAATATCACTCACACGACACCATGTCACAGTCAACATAATACTGTTTTGTGTCATGGCATGGTGATTCATCAATACGTCCTGCTTATTTTGACACATTCCTTATTTTGACACATAAACACCAAAAGGATTCTTTTGCATATTTTTATTTGCATCTTCTTAACTGAGTTATGTATAAAGGCAAAATATATTTATGGATACTGATATGATATGATCTATGAAGATTTCGACATTACAAAATGCACATTATAATTATTGTTTTCAACCTAACCAAACATACAAAGGTAATACCCCTGATGAATATAGTGTGACGAAAAACGCATCCCCACAGTGAAAGCTTGTTCAGGTGTCTGCGTGTGTGGATGATGATATGATTGAGGTCGAGGTGAATCCAATTTCTATTTTAACAGCTTAATATTCGTCATGTAAATATATCAATAATACTAACCACACTCATTTGATTTTTCTGAGGCCAAAAATGAAACCCCATTTTCCATTGTTTTGTTATATAACATTAAACCTATCAGCACCTACTTAATGAAGGCCAAATATTTATCAAAATGTTCATGCAAAATAATGTACTGTTCGGTGTACAGCAATACGTATTATTTCAGCGAGCAGCAACAACTCACAACATAAACGACCCTTATTTGTCACGCAAATGAATATGCATATTATTCAACAAACCTTGTTGCCACCAATGCTTCAAGGTACAACACTCTACTTGTGCATAGGTTGATAGAAGGAAGTAATGAACCATTATATAAAGAGAAGGTGCATACAGATATTGAACTGTCTGACATTCACCCAAGTGATACTTGCATTCCAATGTTACCCTGTAACATTAGAGGTAATCTAGAATGTAGATAACAATCACTACGAGCTCTCGACAATGAAGAATATCAAAATACCTTGGTCGTCGGGCTTTATTGAATAATTTATTTTGGCTCTGGAAAGACATTCGAAAATTAATATGCAAACGTTTTAATCACGGTTAGAAAAATAGACCTTTCTGTTCAATATTGTCCTGCATTGGTCATGTCTATTTCTGAATACGGGTGTCATGATATCACATCAGGAGAGCTTATGTCTAGATTTCATAAACGCTTTCCTGTATGGCAGAGGCTTCACGAAGCTTCACGTTTGCCTATTTTCTAGCAAAGATAGAACGAGTACTATATCTGATCGCTGATGGCTCCTTTGTTCAACAATGTATTAGATCATTTGATTTAACACTACATCTTCAGGCCAATTTAGTAACTAGCTTTTGCGCATTTTGACATTTTTCACAATGGTCAATGAGCAACTAGATATGTTGGAATGTTTTACGTTAAAGGTGTGGTTTCTCCAGTTGTCAATACTTCTAGTTAATCTTCTAATTGTTAACCCTGAGTTTTAGTCCTACAGAATCATGAAGCCGACAGTCTGTTGAATTCTCAGTCTGCAACATCAATAATCAATTTCACGAAACATGCTGATGAGCTCTTAATAATTTACAGCATGCTCTAGTGTATATGATAAGCGTCCTCCGCCGTTTCAAATATATTAATATTGAGGATTATTTAGTTAACACTGTCATTATTTCCTTGGTTTGTTCTGCACTCAATCAGGTGGTAAACAATTTGCCAAACATGAAGTTACATTGTAACGTCTAGATCTGAAGGTAACTGTTACACATAAAATTTACTCAACACATCAACACACAATTCACATGAAACACAATCCTAATTTACTGCAAAAATTGATTTGCAAACCATTTCAGATATGTTGGTAGTTGAAAATTTACTGCTATCAATCCATAGATTATAAGTTATTTAGCAAGGAAATATACTCTCCTTATTTTAGCACAAATGTGCTGGTTTATGGTTTTCACCTGATGACAGAATGTATTTCTATCAGTTCACGTGAATTATTCAGACTAAGAATCTATAAACCCAGCAGCACAAGAACACTTCATGTGACAGAAACAACACAGAGTGAAATTCACAGCCAACTCAGCTGAATAACAATGAGACATAATGAAGCGCGTTTGGCCCAATGGTTGTTTGTTTGTTCAGGGACAATCTTCTCGGGGCTTTTTGTATGCACAACACATGGAAATATATGTATGGCCTGACGCACCGTCATTGCAGCACAACCATACGGCTACAATAGTAGCTTTTGACATGCAGGGTTTGTGCAGAACGAATTTAATCATCTCTGTGAAGACCAAATGCATCAAGCCAAATATGACAATAAAGAGAAACACACCGTCATTATCACAGGGTCGATGATGCTCTCGTAGCAAGTGGGCCTTTGAGAGGTGTCATCAACTGTGATGATTATGTTACTTGCGGCTTGATGCAGAGCCACACATCGTCACAAACTGAAAAGAGTACACATATTATTCTCCTGAAACTGGTAAGGTCTTGGTAAAAATGTTTTAAGCCTAAACAACAAACCCAACACATGTGAAAGTGGTTTTTTTAATTTATATTTTTCAACTTAATCTCCCTGATTTTCAATACACTTCACATATTGATAGTGGAGCTATGAGATATACCTCATCTTTGAGGTCATCGTTGCCGTCATAGCGATTTTAACGAAGGTGTTCTTTCAGCTTAGGAAATAGTCGGAAATCACTTGGTGCCAGATCTGGTGAGTAGGGAGGGTCAGAAAGCTCTTTTAATCCACATTGTCACACAGCAGCCTTTGCAAGTCGAGAGGTGTGAGAGGAGACATAGTCACGAAGCTGTGGACCTCAAGCAGTCAGCTTTACTGATCTTGAAGAAATGATTTTTTTAGAGCCGGTGAATTGGAATGCTGGAGTGACGTTTTTATTCGGGATCATAGTGATAGACCTAGATTGATTCTTCATTGATGGAACTTGAGGGACGTCCAGACCTAGGGTCATCATCAAGGCTTGTTCTCCCTGTCTTAAACATAGATGTCCAACGTTTAACAGTTGAATAGCCATGCGCTTATTCCCATACACTTGTCACATGCTGTCATGCATTTCTTGGCGAGTACTTTTCTCTAAAGTCAATAACTTCATGACTGCTCGGCACTCGCTCTTTTCCATTTCTGTGTCCATTTGGACCCCTCTCACGTTCAACTGGCTGTCACTAATCTACAAACGGCATCAACAGACCAGATACACTTGCAATGATCTACTCAAACAATGTTTTACATTGACTAGTTCGCTTTGTTATGGCCAATAGTTCAAAGTTAGTCGGGCTCAGAACTTTATGACCAGCCCTCGTATTAATGTTACTTGGCCGAAGTTGTAACGTTATGACCAGTGTAATATATGTAGAATACTAAACGAGCATCCGTGTAATTTGGTTTTACACGCGAGCGAGTTTAATATTTTATTTATTACTTGCCATTTTTAACATTTTTAGAATTATACTGTTGAGTGTGAATAGGCTGACACCTACACGATCCACGGCATAATCCAATTGAGTTTAACAGAATAATACTTCAAACATGTCAAAAATTGAAACGTAGGAATCTAATACCATACAACGGTCCACCTTTAGAATGCAGGCGTCCGTTCCACAAACTTATCGTTACGCTGAGGTTATCGTAACTCACATACTTTAACGTAGACTTACGACTTATGAAGTGGAACGGGGCCTTGCACCTCATCGACGAAACGTCAGCCTAGCAACTAGGTTGCTGGGATAATCGAGTGTGCATACTCTCCTCTCAGTGATCTATCATCTCCACACGCAATGTCGTTGAATAAGCCAAGGGATGTCGAGAGCTTTCAATATTTGTTCGTGAAACTTGTCCCGAGAGTACATAAGCACGCGCGTTTGGTATTACACAATGTGTAATACAGCTGTATGTTTATTAAAAGGGTGATCTATTCACAGGCAAGAATTAAATGTAGTTCATACACAAACGTATTAACGTGAATTTTGCTACACTGGAGACACTATGGTCTAACACCAAAGGTTGTTGCGAGGGATTTCCTTATGAAGATCAATGTGTGACTTACTTGTTAAATATAGTATAACGTAATTTAATTAGCAGTCGTCTGCCAATGATCTTATTAACACAAAGAATTTAAAGCCTCAGACATGTGCCATTGTTTTCCATACACCAGCTGACACATCGTCACATTAATAAATTGAAGTAAAGTCAACATTTGATTTTCTGCAGCAGAGTAATGTGACAAAATAACTGTACATCATATTCTTGAATGTCACTGGGAAATATCAATACAGCTGTTGTCCCATAAATAAAATCCTTGAAAGGTTTCAGAAGTGATCAATTTTCTTTAAGGTTGAGAATAAATCCTTGTCTAGAGACAGACTGTATATACTCTACTTGATCAGAGGAAGGACGTGGTTGTGCTGCGCCAGCCATGGCGAATTTACCCGTGGTCATCATACTTCTAGCTGAAACACTTTGTGTGAACTCTCAAACGGTGACGTTCCTGTACACGAGAACTCAGACACGGATGGTCAAGCCGGGAAGCGCGGGATCTCCTCATCACTACTCCTCTTTGGTTGGATGCGCCGTCCGGTCAACTTTGAGGAGATCGGCTGACTGCTTCTCCTTTGACATTACATCTGGCGCCTGCAACATAGCTCCACCACCATCACTTTGCAACTATCGACGAGTTCTCGCCAAGCCTCCAAAAACTGGTAAAAAGGTGAGATTCACTCTCCTATGATGATTATTTCCACAATTGTTAAATTCTTTTCAAAAATACTGATTTTGACATGTCACATTTTGAATGTTGTTTTGCTTGAGCGTTGATGACGCTACCGCGTCAGTCATATGACGTCGATGGCTGCATAGTTAATGATAATACGTTGCGACAGTTTGTGACGTCAAAAATATTTGACGTCATAGTCAGCGACAATCGTGATACATTCTGGTGTGATTGCACAAACACTCACTGAATTACAAAGGGAACTTTTGAAAATTATATTTTGGAATTTCATTTTGGTCTTAAAAGCCCAAAGGATATATGTTATGTTTCAAAACGTAAATGTTTGTCATTGTTAAACAGAGAGATAGTGGAACGGTCACTCCCGCATTCATCAGTGCGTTTGCTTACAATTATACAAAGGACATTTTGGAACTCGAATTTGCTGTCTGTGCACAGTGATCTCATGATTTGGTCTTTTAGTTGCATACCCTTTATTTTCCAATGCTCACCCTATGCCGCACATGTTAAAACGTACACATCTTTACGGATGCAGTTCATGTTGCTATTTAAAGTGTAAAATTTTAAATAACCAGTTTTCAAACAAATATTTTTGGTCAAGTTCCACATCGAGGTTTGTGCCATTTTTATTACAATGACGGTATCTGTATTTTGTGAGTATTTAGATGAGCAACGGATTTGTCTGGTATTTTAGCATCCAGTATGTTTATGCTTAGATTCCCTTTTCAAAGATTCACATTGCTTTGATTACATCAGAGTGCTCATTTTTTATATTCCCGCTTTTGTATCTCTCTCCCCAAACATTAAATTGCGTACTTTCTGATGATTGTAGCATTTTAATATTTTGTGAACACATTGATGTTGTTGCTTAAAATAATATAAATCAGAACCATATATGTATGTATAGGTGTTTTGTCCATAGTGTTTCGTGACTAAGTTTTCTGAACATCTGTTCAGCTTTTAATTGATTATTAATCTGCTTTGAGATCTAGAATCGTCCAACATTTAAATCAATACATCATAGGTCCTGATTCCTAGAAATCATTTTTGACATTAGATATATCTTCTTGCCATAGATAATGGAAAACCTATTGTTTTATGAAAGTGGATTCCTAAATCGGAACGTATGGTAATCTTGAATGGTGGCTATGTTTCTTAATACTTGCCACCACGTGGCTTTAGATGATGTAATGTAATGTTGGCAATGTGACGGAATGTTTTCTTCTTTACAGATACTGTTCATGATGTGTAAGAATGGCCGTCTGTGTAAGTTCACGTTCGTGTCAGGGCCGGGCATCGTCCACACCACCCAGATAGACACCTACGCCATAAGTTACAAAGTATATGAGGTCCACTACCACCAAACAATAAACACTGTATACTGGACACGATCTCTCTATGCAAAATCTATCTCATCGACAAAAGCGAACAGTGAGAAGGGAAAAAAATTCTATCATTGGAAATTGCCATGTGAGTTTCTTGTTATGTTATTTTTAAATTGACTGGTTGACTTTTTATTTTTTTGGGGCGGCATATCTTTTATATCTGTATATATCTGCTAAATGTTGAAGAAGAGACAAAGTAATTTCGCACGTTCTGTAACTATCCTTCATAGTATCACAGCAAGGTTTTTTTGTAAACATATTCAGTTACGATGGTACCGAACTTGTTTCTGATACTTCGGCGATGGTCCAATAACAGACGAGACCTCAGAGTACATTGCAACAGTGATCGTTTTGTGATATATATCAGACTAGGGTAAATTTGTATAATTAAAACAAATGCTTTTGCTTTCAGTCCGAACGATTACATTTGATATCGACAGCAGCATCAACCGTGTGTTTATATTATCTGACAAAGCCCTTCACAGATGTAATGCTTCAAAATGTGAATCAGAAGAATTAGTTGGAGGGGAATTTACCAGAAGTAGCCATCTATACCTCGACAAATTCAACAGGTTTGATGCTTTAACTATTGATAATATATGTTCTAAAAATAATAGTAATGTTTACAACTAATATATATTATTTACAACTCGATACAAAATAAACAGGCACATACTTTGTTTTGAGGTAGATGAGCTTTAGTTCGGTTTGTAACCTATTCTTGTTTAACATATATTGTACATGTCCAGCTACCTTCTGAAGGAAATGTCTTCTAGCTCACCTGTTTGTAAATGAATGTGTTTCAGGCGTGTATACTACACCTGTTCATGTACGAGGAGATCGTCTCAGGACATAATGTATGTCAGCTACGATGGGAAGTTCTCGACGAGAATAGCCCAATTTTCGACAAGAGTGAATACATTTGTTGTTGATGACAAAGGTAGGTGCCCCTTCTAGAATAATGTCAATAATTTTCGGCGATTGATCAATTCCCCTAAATCAGGAACTGCATCTCTAACGTTCTCTCTCTCTATTGCTATTTGTTTTCTTCTTCTTCTCCTCCCCCTCACTCCTCTGTCTCTCAGCCCCCTTCTCTCTCTAGCCCTCTCTTTCTGTATGTCTGTCTATATGTCTTTCTCTCTCTCTCATCTCTCTCAGCCCCTTCTCTCTCTAGCCCTCTCTTTCTGTCTGTCTGTCTATATGTCTTTCTCTCTCTCTCATCTCTCTCAGCCCCCTTCTCTCTCTAGCCCTCTCTTTCTGTATGTCTGTCTATATGTCTTTCTCTCTCTCTCATCTCTCTCAGCCCCCTTCTCTCTCTAGCCCTCTCTTTCTGTATGTCTGTCTATATGTCTTTCTCTCTCTCTCATCTCTCTCAGCCCCTTCTCTCTCTAGCCCTCTCTTTCTGTCTGTCTGTCTATATGTCTTTCTCTCTCTCTCATCTCTCTCAGCCCCCTTCTCTCTCTAGCCCTCTCTTTCTGTATGTCTGTCTATATGTCTTTCTCTCTCTCTCATCTCTCTCAGCCCCCTTCTCTCTCTAGCCCTCTCTTTCTGTCTGTCTGTCTATATGTCTTTCTCTCTCTCTCATCTCTCTCAGCCCCCTTCTCTCTCTAGCCCTCTCTTTCTGTCTGTCTGTCTGTCTATATGTCTCTCTCTCTCTCTCATCTCTCTCAGCCCCTTCTCTCTCTCTACCCCTCTCTTTCTGTCTGTCTGTCTATATGTGTGTCTCTCTCTCTCATCTCTCTCAGCCCCCTTCTCTCTCTAGCCCTCTCGTTCTGTCTGTCTGTCTATATGTCTCTCTCTCTCTCTCATCTCCCTCAGCCCCCTTCTCTCCCTAGCCCTCTCTTTCTGTCTGTCTGTCTGTCTATATCTCTCTCTCTCTTATCTCTCTCATCTCTCTCAGCCCCCTTCTCTCTCTAGCCCTCTCGTTCTGTCTGTCTGTCTGTCTGTCTATATGTGTGTGTGTCTCTCTCTCATCTCTCTCAGCCACCTTCTCTCTCTAGCCCTCTCTTTCTGTCTGTCTGTCTATATGTCTTTCTCTCTCTCTCATGTCTCTCAGCCCCCTTCTCTCTCTATCCCTCTCTTTCTGTCTGTCTGTCTGTCTGTCTATATGTCTCTCTCTCTCTCTCTCTCTCATCTCTCCAAGCCTCTTCTCTCTCTAGCCCTCTCGTTCTGTCTGTCTGTCTGTCTATATCTCTCTCTCTCTCTTATCTCTCTCTCATCTCTCTCAGCCCCCTTCTCTCTCTAGCCCTCTCGTTCTGTCTGTCTGTCTATATGTGTGTGTCTCTCTCTCTCATCTCTCTCAGCCACCTTCTCTCTCTAGTCCTCTCGTTCTGTCTGTCTGTCTGTCTGTCTATATGTGTGTGTGTCTCTCTCTCATCTCTCTCAGCCACCTTCTCTCTCTAGCCCTCTCTTTCTGTCTGTCTGTCTATATGTCTTTCTCTCTCTCTCATCTCTCTCAGCCCCCTTCTCTCTCTATCCCTCTCTTTCTGTCTGTCTGTCTGTCTGTCTATATGTCTCTCTCTCTCTCTCTCTCTCATCTCTCCAAGCCTCTTCTCTCTCTAGCCCTCTCGTTCTGTCTGTCTGTCTGTCTATATCTCTCTCTCTCTCTTATCTCTCTCTCATCTCTCTCAGCCCCCTTCTCTCTCTAGCCCTCTCGTTCTGTCTGTCTGTCTATATGTGTGTGTCTCTCTCTCTCATCTCTCTCAGCCCCCTTCTCTCTCTAGCCCTCTCGTTCTGTCTGTCTGTCTATATGTGTGTGTGTCTCTCTCTCATCTCTCTCAGCCACCTTCTCTCTCTAGCCCTCTCTTTCTGTCTGTCTGTCTATATGTCTTTCTCTCTCTCTCATCTCTCTCAGCCACCTTCTCTCTCTATCCCTCTCTTTCTGTCTGTCTGTCTGTCTATATGTCTTTCTCTCTCTCTCATCTCTCTCAGCCCCCTTCTCTCTCTATCCCTCTCTTTCTGTCTGTCTGTCTGTCTGTCTATATGTCTCTCTCTCTCTCATCTCTCCAAGCCTCTTCTCTCTCTAGCCCTCTCGTTCTGTCTGTCTGTCTATATGTCTTTCTCTCTCTCTCATCTCTCTCAGCCCCCTTCTATCTCTATCCCTCTCTTTCTGTCTGTCTGTCTGTCTGTCTATATGTCTCTCTCTCTCTCTCTCTCTCATCTCTACAAGCCCCTTCTCTCTCTAGCCCTCTCGTTCTGTCTGTCTGTCTGTCTATATGTGTGTGTCTCTCTCTCTCATCTCTCTCAGCCCCCTTCTCTCTCTAGCCCTCTCGTTCTGTCTGTCTGTCTATATGTCTTTCTCTCTTTCTCATCTCTCTCAGCCCCCTTCTCTCTCTACCCCTCTCTTTCTGTCTGTCTGTCTGTCTATATGTCTTTCTCTCTCTCTCATCTCTCTCAGCCCCCTTCTCTCTCTATCCCTCTCTTTCTGTCTGTCTGTCTGTCTGTCTATATGTCTCTCTCTCTCTCTCTCATCTCTCCAAGCCTCTTCTCTCTCTAGCCCTCTCGTTCTGTCTGTCTGTCTATATGTCTTTCTCTCTCTCTCATCTCTCTCAGCCCCCTTCTCTCTCTATCCCTCTCTTTCTGTCTGTCTGTCTGTCTGTCTATATGTCTCTCTCTCTCTCTTTCATCTCTCCAAGCCCCTTCTCTCTCTAGCCCTCTCGTTCTGTCTGTCTGTCTGTCTATATGTGTGTGTCTCTCTCTCTCATCTCTCTCAGCCCCCTTCTCTCTCTAGCCCTCTCGTTCTGTCTGTCTGTCTATATGTCTTTCTCTCTTTCTCATCTCTCTCAGCCCCCTTCTCTCTCTACCCCTCTCTTTCTGTCTGCCTGTCTGTCTATATGTCTCTCTCTCTCTCTCTCATCTCTCTCAGCCCCTTCTCTCTCTAGCCCTCTCTTTCTGTATGTATGTCTCTCTCTCTGTGTCTCTGTCTCTCTCTCTACCCTTTTCCCTTACCCTCTCTCTCTCTCTCTCTCTCTCTCTCTCTCTCTCTCTCTCTCTATCTCGTTTCCTACCTACATAGTCTCCCGTCTCTCCTTTACCAATATATATCAGCTTCGATGGTAAGTTTAAGACACGAATAACCCAAATATTCGATCGATCGATCGATCGATCTATCTATCTATCTATCTACATCTGAAAATTGTGGCACTGACTCTTCTCTGTGAATGTATGTGTGTGTGTGTGCCTGTGTGCCTGTGTCTGTGTTTTTGTGTGCCTGTGTCTGTGTCTGTGTGCCTGTGTCTGTGTGTGTCTGTGTGTGTCTGTGTGTGTCTGTGTCTGTGTGCATGTGTCTGTGTGTGTTTGTGTGTCTGTGTCTGTGTGTGCCTGTGCCTGTGTCTGTATATGTGTCTGTGTGTCTGTGTGCCTGTGTCTGTGTGTGTATGTGTGCCTGTGTCTGTGTGTGTATGTGTGCCTGTGTCTGTATATGTGTCTGTGTCTGTGTGCCTGTGTCTGTGTGTGTATGTGTGCCTGTGTCTGTGTGTGTATGTGTGCCTGTGTCTGTGTGTGTTTGTGTGTCTGTGTCTGTGTGTGTATGTGTGCCTGTGTCTGTGCCTGTGTCTGTGTGTCGGTGTGCCTGTGTCTGTGTGTGTATGTGTGCCTGTGTCTGTGTTTGTATGTGTGCCTGTGTCTGTATATGTATCTGTGTCTGTGTGCCTGTGTCTGTGTGTGTATGTGTGCCTGTGTTTGTGTGTGCCTGTGCCTGTGTCTGTATATGTGTCTGTGTCTGTGTGCCTGTGTCGGTGTGTGTTTGTGTGTCTGTGTCTGTGTGTGCCTGTGCCTGTGTCTGTATATGTGTCTGTGTCTGTGTGCCTGTGTCTGTGTGTCTGTGTCTGTGTGTGCCTGTGCCTGTGTCAGTATATGTGTCTGTGTCTGTGTGCCTGTGTCTGTGTGTGTTTGTGTGTCTGTGGCTGTGTGTGCATGTGCCTGTGTTTGTATATGTGTCTGTGTCTGTGTGCCTGTGTCTGTGTGTGTTTGTGTTTGTGTGTCTGTGTGTGCCTGTGCCTGTGTCTGTATATGTGTCTGTGCCTGTGTGCCTGTGTCTGTGTGCCTGTGTCTGTGTGCCTGTGTCTGTATATGTGTTTGTGTCTGTGTGCCTGTGCCTGTGTCAGTATATGTGTCTGTGTCTGTGTGCCTGTGTCTGTGTGTGTATGTGTGCCTGTGTCTGTGTGTGTTTGTGTGTCTGTGGCTGTGTGTGCATGTGCCTGTGTTTGTATATGTGTCTGTGTCTGTGTGCCTGTGTCTGTGTGTGTTTGTGTGTCTGTGTCTGTGTGTGCCTATGCCTGTGTCTGTATATGTGTCTGTGTCTGTGTGCCTGTGTCTGTGTGTGTATGTGTGCCTGTGTCTGTGTGTGTTTGTGTGTCTGTGTCTGTGTCTGTTTGTGTCTATGTTCCATTACCCAGTAGAGCAACTGGATAATCACATTGTTTTCAGGCTTGGGGGTGTTCATCTGCCGACGTTACCTGTCTATGTACAACGTCAACACGACAGAAACATCACAGCTGGAAGTGGACGCGGCACGCTGTTCTGACATGACAACTAATGGGCAGGAGATGTACATACCTGCTGTCAGAAAGTGAGAAACATTTAAGTATCAAGCCATCTTGCAAACGTTGCCAAAACAATGTGAACCGTGAAGATTCCGGGGTAGAGTAGGTCTTCAGCAACCCATGCTTGCCGTAAAAGGTGACAATGCTTGTCGTAAAAGGCGACTAAGGGGATCGGGTGGTCTGGCTCGCTGACTTGGTTGATGAATGTCATCAATCCCATTTACATGGATCGATGCTTATGATGTCAATCACTGGATTGGCTTGTCCAGACTCGATTATTTTACAGATCGCCGTCATATAGCTTGAATATTGCTGAGTGCGGCGTTAAACAACAAACCAACCAACCAACCCAAAACAATGTACTTAGTTACCAACAATCTTAATTTATGTATGCAAATATATGTTGATGTTGTAACTCTCAAGCAGAATCAAATTCTACTTTTTTCAGAATATTGGTAGTGTCAATGGATTCTGGTACCCATATATCAACGCTTCAAATAAAAACGAACAGGCGCAATCCAGAAACGTACCTGCCAGAGATCCATTCTGACCCAAACTAACACCGACCAGAAACCTCCCACACCAACTGACATCTACCAGATATATTTCACCTGATCACCTACCAGCATCATTTCGTCCTAACTAATACCTACCAGAAATGTGTCATCCTAACATATCTCAGTCTAACCAACACCAATTTACAAGATATCTTCTCTGACCCTAGCTGACACTAGCTTACCACACCTGGTACCACACCAACTAACACGACATTCTCTCACCCTAATTACCACGTGAGATCTGTTTTGACCCTGACCAAGCTGCTGCAGGTGTTGCCGCACCCTGACCAAGCTGCTGCAGGTGTTGCTGCACCCCGACGGTGGCAAACACCTATCTGACAGAAAGCTTCTCTACATCTTTAATACTTCAAAGGAGTACCCATGATACGCCTATATGGTAACTGGATAAATAGAACACCTGGCTATTTCATCCTGTTTATGATTGCATCACGGACTTACCATGCTCTGGTTCATAGCATGTATTCACCTGATGAAGGAGTAAGTATTTACCTCGAAACGTTGAGTTCATCATAATAAAGAAGTTGACATCCATGAATTATCTTCCTTATGTGTATCACTTCTAAATCCTATCCAAAGACTTCACGTGTGCTATGTATATTTTTGGAATGTTAGGTTAATGTCATATAACACACACATTGTATGTGCCTCACGATTTGGTTATAATTACAAATTGCTATTGGAAGAAACATTATATTTCAAGTTTCTGTAAATTGACCACATAATAGGAGCACATTGTCTCCACATATTTGGGGCTCAAGTGGGGATTTACAAAAAAACCTTCACTTCCCCAATTGCTGAATACAGCACACCCTTAACTCATCGAAGTCACAATCTCAAAGAAGGAGTCTTCAGAGAGTGACCCAAAGCTGACTGATCGACACAGAATTGTGGATTATGAAGGTAAACCTACATGAATGTTTTTATTCAGAAATAATAGCACAGAACGAACATGTGTAATACATTAACATTGTCATCTCAACATAACTATTTCAGTATTGAAATCTTTAGTTGCCAATGTAATGAATTCTATGGACTCCGCATGTCAGTACTAATATGTGATATTCCACAGACAACATTTCTAGCTGCAATAGGCTGTGATATAGATGATGCAGCTTAAACCAGTATTTGGGCATCCACTCCACAGACAGAGCATAATCAAGGTTACACTAATATGTGATAATCAACAGACAAAGTTCCTAGCTGCGATAGACTGCGATATAGATGATGCAGCTTAAACCAGTATTTGGGCATCAACTCCACAGACAGAGCATACTCAAGGTTACTCTAATATGTGATATTCCACAGACAAAGTTCCTAGCTGCAATAGGCTGTGATATAGATGATGCAGCTTAAACCAGTATTTGGGCATCCACTCCACAGACAGAGCATACTCAAGGTTACACTGATATGGGATTTTCCACAGGCAGAACGTATAACTGTCACAGCAGTCAGTATGAATGCGCGATGTTCCACAGGCAGAACGTATAACTGCTACAGCTCATAGTATGAATGCGCGATGTTCCACAGACAGAACGTATAACTGCTACAGCAGTCAATATGAATGCGCGATGTTCCAGAGTATCACGTGTGTACACTAGAGCGCAAAGTGAGGTGAGGTGAAATTGAGTTTAACGTCGCGTTAAGATTATTGCACTTATATAGCGACGGGCATGCACGTGTGTGTGTGTGGGTGCTTTGCCGATTTAAAGTGCTAACCCACTGAGATACCATGCCGCAGTTTAACATGAATACCCCACTCAGACTCAGAATACTGACTCCAAGCCGACCAGTCCTTGTTTTAGCCCCTTAATGCCGAGCGCCAGAAAGGGTAACAACAAGTACCATCTTTTCACGTCTTTTGGTATGACGCGGCCGGGGATCGAACCACGCCTCTTCCGCTCCCTGGGCGGACGTTCTACCACTAGACCACGGACGCGGTCCTACATCACAAGAGTTTGTTATTATGTTACAATTACATTTTCGTTCTGTTCATTGAAATTTCTGCATTCTGATTAGCTGAATTGGTGACGTGTTACTGCATTCTTTTCCCAATGAATATAACAAATATAAGCCAAGTCCACCGGGGCGGACTACTTTTATTACTAAGGAATGTTTAGTTATCGCAATATTAGAGTCGAGCAATTCCCTTTCTGCTCACGTGTTTCCTTATGCACAGGGCATTTCGCGAAATTCATACATACTCATTGTCCAAACTACCATTTGTGATCCTACTCTCCGTTGCTTGGCAACTGTCTTTGTGGGCGTGTCAAACTTTTGTGCAAATATGAAACAATCACCTGATTCATGTCTAGCCACAATATGTATTCCTACACATGGAATTTTTATCATTCACGTCTTTTTTGTCTGCGTTGAAATGTGCAACTTTTTTTGGAAGATGTTGCAGATAACACATTTTGTCGTTGTCGAATTTAATTGTAAGGATTAACTGCAGATTCATACAGTTTGCACATCAAGTATTCGATTCATACCTCAATGAACATAAAACAATACACTGTCAGTCCTTAACTATTGTAAAATAGCGAATGATCCGCGTTAATTCCGCGGATAATCAGCGAATAATGTGCGAATAATTTGAAAAAGTATTATATTGAGTTATGGCACTAGTTATGAGTTTTTAGGGGCTGTCACACCGTCAACTTAAAGCCTCGGGACCAAGGCGATACTCTCCATACATGTACAGTGTTTTCTTTGATGCTACAATGTGAGTGAATTGCAGGTACGTGTACTGTTTGATAGAATATCACTGCCGTTTTTATGTTGTCATATTCTTCTTGACGTGAATATTGTATTTATGATTAACTTGCATTGTATCTCTTGTTTTGTGCAAACCTGTAGTGAGTCAGTGAGTGTTTGCTTCACATATTGTACCGATTTGGAGAATAGAACCCGTGTCTTCATCGTGACGTGCAAACACTTAAACCACAAGGCTACCACACCGCCCTCTATTTGTACTTGTATTGTCTTATTATGTAGTGGTTTGATAAACTCAACTTTGACACTGGCTTGACCACAGTTGATGTTTGTACATGTACATGTGTGATTTGAAGTGCATCACTCATACAGAGTTGATTATGATATACACAGTCCAACTGTTAAATATGGATATTTCTCTATGTAACAGACAGATAGTTGAAGACTGGAATGTTGCTAACAGCGACGTAAAATAAAACCCATAACGCGGTGTATATACGTATCATAACTCGGAAACAAACAGAATGACAAACAATTCTAACATTATGTTAAGAATGATCATTCCGGTATGGAAACAACAACACAATGTACATGTATGTACAATGTGCACAAATCTTAACCGACAATTACCTGATGATGATTGCAGTTGCATGTGTGTGTTATAACTGTTAGTTTTTGATAACTAATCGGGGGGCATGGGTGGCCCAGTCGTCTCAAGCACCGCGATTCGCTGTGCAGAGTTGCTTCCCTTTGGCACGCCAGAAACCTATGTTTGTGGTTTCGAATCCCGGTTCGCTCCGATAATATTTCTAGGTTTGTCAGCACCATACCCGTGCTCGTGGGTTTCACTGAAGTGGTAAACGTCTGAGACCTGCATCACTTCGGGCTTTCCTGCCACATTAAGCTGACATAAATTCGTAAAAGCAAATCGAAATAGATTTTAACAGCATGTGCTTTAACTAAAGAATTTGCTTTTCCTGTGCACAAGCGGTTCCCAAGTATAAAGTATTGTGTGGACAATACAAACTTGTTTGACTGCTTTGAGCTATTGTAGACAGGACAATTTCAGATATTCCACCTGCGTGAAGCAGAGAGAAGCCAAGTACCATGTGGATTCACACACGGGAGCAATAGAAATACTGTGTGTAAGCTTGTTTCCTATGAAACATGTTTGGTTAGGTTGTTGTTTAACGCCGCACTCAGCTATATTACAGCTATATGTCGGCAGTTTGTAAATAATCGAGTCTGGACCAGATAATCCAGTGATTGACATAATGAGCATCGATCTACATAATTGTGATACGATGACATGCATCAACAAAGTCAGCGAGCCTGACCACCCGATCCCATTAGTCCCATTTTATGACAAGCATAGTCGCCTTCTACGCCAAGCATGGGTTGCTGAAGACCTATTCTACCCCGGATCTTCACGGGTCTATGAAACATGTAACACTAAAATATGTTAAATTTTAGTAAATGTATTAATGAAGAAAACGTGGTCCTTCAAAGTTACTTGGGGTGTCTCCGATAGAAATGATTGACAGTTGTTTGACAGATGTGGCTAACAGGGATGGCAAAGTATCTTTTCCTCGCTCACATGCTAATTGGAAACTGGTGCTTTCAGAAGACTATTTCTAATGGCTTGCCATGTAGCGGCACTGTTAATCAGATATTCTATATATGACTCGGTGTCATAACTGATTAAAGCTCAGTCAATGCCAATGTACTTATTCCAAGTTGACGAGTTCCTGTTTTAACCCCTTAATGCCGAGCGACAGACAGGGTAACAACAAGTACCATCTTTTAATGTCTTTTGATATGAGGCAGCCGGAGTTCGAACCACGATGGACTCTGCATGTCAGTACTATTATGTGAAATTGCACACACAAAGTTTCTCGATGCGATAGACTGCGATATAGATGATGCAGCTTAAACCAGTATTTGGACATCCACTCCACAGACAGAGCATACTCAAGGTTACTCTAATATGTGATATTCCACAGACAAAGTTCCTAGCTGCAATAGGCTTTGATATAGATGATGCAGCTTAAACCAGTATTTGGGCATCCACTCTACAGACAGAACATGCTCAAGGTTACACTGATATGGGATTTTCCACAGGCAGAACGTATAACTGCTACAGCAGTCAGTATGAATGCGCGATGTTCCACAGACAGAACGTATAACTGTCACAGCAGTCAGTATGAATGCACGATGTTCCACAGACAGAACGTATAACTGTCACAGCAGTCAGTATGAATGCGCGATGTTCCACAGGCAGAACGTATAACTGCTACAGCAGTCAGTATGAATGCGCGAAGTTCCACAGGCAGAACGTATAACTGTAACAGCAGTCAGTATGAATGCGCGATGTTCCACAGGCAGAACGTATAACTGTCACAGCAGTCAGTATGAATGCGCGATGTTCCACAGGCAGAACGTATAACTGCTACAGCAGTCAGTATGAATGCGCGATGTTCCACAGGCAGAACGTATAACTGTCACAGCAGTCAGTATGAATGCGCGATGTTCCACAGGCAGAACGTATAACTGTCACAGCAGTCAGTATGAATGCGCGATGTTCCACAGACAGAACGTATAACTGTCACAGCAGTCAGTATGAATGCACGATGTTCCACAGACAGAACGTATAACTGCTACAGCAGTCAGTATGAATGCGCGATGTTCCACAGACAGAACGTATAACTGTCACAGCAGTCAGTATGAATGCGCGATGTTCCACAGACAGAACGTATAACTGCTACAGCAGTCAGTATGAATGCGCGATGTTCCACAGACAGAACGTATAACTGTCACAGCAGTCAGTATGAATGCGCGATGTTCCACAGACAGAACGTATAACTGCTACAGCAGTCAATATGAATGCGCGATGTTCCACAGACAGAACGTATAACTGCTACAGCAGTCAGTATGAATGCGCGATGTTCCAGAGTATCACGTGTTTACACTACAGCGCAAAGTGAGGTGAGGCTAAATTAAGTTTAACGTCGCGTTAAGATTATTGCACTTATATAGCGACGGGCATGCACGTGTGTTTGTGTGGCTGCTTTGCCGATTTATAGTGCTAACCCACTGAGATACCATGCCGCAGTTTAACATGAATACCCCACTCAGACTCAGAATACTGACTCCAAGCCGACCAGTCCTTGTTTTAGCCCCTTAATGCCGAGCGCCAGAAAGGGTAACAACAAGTACCATCTTTTCACGTCTTTTGGTATGACGCGGCCGGGGATCGAACCACGCCTCTTCCGCTCCCTGGGCGGACGTTCTACCACTAGACCACGGACGCGGTCCTACATCACAAGAGTTTGTTATTATGTTACAATTAAATTTTCGTTCTGTTCATTGACATTTCTGCATTCTGATTAGCTGAACTGGTGACGTGTTACTGCATTCTTTTCCCAATGAATATAACAAATATAAACCACGTCCACCGGGGCGGACTACTTTTATTCCTAAGGAATGTTTAGTTATCGCAATATTAGAGTCGAGCAATTCCCTTTCTGCTCACGTGTTTCCTTATGCACAGGCCATTTCGCGAAATTCATGCATATTCGTTGTCCAAACTACCATATGTGATCCTACTCTCCGTTGCTTGGCAACTGACTTTTTGGGCGTGTCAACTTTTGTGCAAATATGAAACAATCACCTGATTCATGTCTAGCCACAATATGTATTCCTACACATGGAATTTTTATCATTCACGTCTTTTTTGTCTGCGTTGAAATGTGCAACTTTTTTTGGAAGATGTTGCAGATAACACATTTTGTCGTTGTCGAATTTAATTGTGAGGATTGACTGCAGATTCATACAGTTTGCACATCAAGTATTCGATTCATACCTCAATGAACAGAAAACAATACACTGTCAGTCCTTAACTATTGTAAAATAGCGAATGATCCGCGTTAATTCCGCGGATAATCTGCGAATAATGTGCGAATAATTTGAAAAACTATTATATTGTGTTAAGGCACTAATTATGAGTTTTTAGGGGCTATCACGCCGTCAACTTAAAGTGAGTGAGTGAGTTTGGTTTTACGCCGCTTGTAGCAATATTCCAGCAATATCACGGCGGGGGACACCGGACATGGGCTTAACACATTGTACCCATGTCAGGATTCGAACCCGGGTCTTCGGCGTGACGAGCGAACGCTTTAACCACTAGGCTACCCGACCGCCCTCCGTCAACTTAAAGCCTCGGGACCAAGGCAATACTCTCCATACATGTACAGTGTTTTCTTTGATGCTACAATGTGAGTGAATTGCAGGTACGTGTACTGTTTGACAGAATATCACTGCCGTTTTTATGTTGTCATATTCTTCTTGACGTGAATATTGTATTTATGATTAACTTGCATTGTATCTCTTGTCTTGTGCAAACCTGTAGTGAGTCAGTGAGTGTTTGCTTCACATATTGTACCGATTTGGAGAATAGAACCCGTGTCTTCATCGTGACGTGCAAACACTTAAACCACAAGGCTACCACACCGCCCTCTATTTGTACTTGTATTGTCTTATTACGTAGTGGTTTGATAAACTCAACTTTGACACTGGCTTGACCACAGTTGATGTTTGTACATGTACATGTGTGATTTGAAGTGCATCACTCATACAGAGTTGATTATGATATACACAGTCCAACTGTTAAATATGGATATTTCTCTATGTAACAGACAGATAGTTGAAGACGGTGGAATGTTGCTAACAGCGACGTAAAATAAAACCCATAACGCGATGTATATCCGTATCATAACTCGGAAACAAACAGAATGACAAACAATTCTAACATTATGTTAAGAATGATCATTCCGGTATGGAAACAACAACACAATGTACATGTATGTACAATGTGCACAAATCTTAACCGACAATTACCTGATGATGATTGCAGTTGCATGTGTGTGTTATAACTGTTAGTTTTTGATAACTAATCGGGGGGCACGGGTGGCCCAGTCGTCTCAAGCACCGCGATTCGCTGTGCAGAGTTGCGTCCCTTGGGCACGCCAGAAACCTATGTTTGTGGTTTCGAATCCCGGTTCGCTCCGATAATGTTTCTAGGTTTGTCAGCACCATACCCGTGCTCGTGGGTTTCACTGAAGTGGTAAACGTTTGAGACCTGCATCACTTCGGGCTTTCCTGCCACATTAAGCTGACATAAATTCGTAAAAGCAAATCGAAATAGATTTTAACAGCATGTGCTTTAACTAAAGAACTTTCTTTTCCTGTGCACAAGCGGCTCCCAAGAATAAAGTATTGTGTGGACAATACAAACTTGTTTGACTGCTTTGAGCTATTGTGGACAGGACCATTTCAGATATTCCACCTGCGTGAAGCATTATGAAGCAGAGAGAAGCCAAGTATCATGTGGATTCACACACGGGAGCAATAGAAATACTGTGTGTAAGCTTGTTTCCTATGAAACATGTTTTGGTTAGGTTGTTGTTTAACGCCGCACTCAGCTATATTACAGCTATATGACGGCAGTTTGTAAAAAATCGAGTCTGGACCAGATAATCCAGTGATTGACATAATGAGCATCGATCTACATAATTGTGATACGATGACATGCACCAACAAAGTCAGCGAGCCTGACCACCCGATCCCATTAGTCCCATTTTATGACAAGCAAAGTCGCCTTCTACGCCAAGCATGGGTTGCTGAAGACCTATTCTACCCCGGTTCTTCACGGGTCTATGAAACATGTAACACTAAAATATGTTAAATTTTAGTAAATGTATTAATGAATAAAACGTGGTCCTTCAAAGTTACTTGGGGTGTCTCCGATAGAAATGATTGACAGTTGTTTGACAGATGTGGCTAACAGGGATGGCAAAGTATCTTTTCCTCGCTCACATGCTAATTGGAAACTGGTGCTTTCAGAAGACTATTTCTAATGGCTTGCCATGTAGCGGCACTGTTAATCAGATATTCTATATATGACTCGGTGTTATAACTGATTAAAGCTCAGTCAATGCCAATCTACTTATTCCAAGTTGACGAGTTCCTGTTTGAACCCCTTAATGCCGAGCGACAGACAGGATAACAACAAGTACCATCTTTTAATGTCTTTTGATATGACGCAGCCGGGGTTCGAACCACGATGGACTCCGCATGTCAGTACTATTATGTGAAATTGCACACACAAAGTTTCTCGCTGCGATAGACTGCGATATAGATGATGCAGCTTAAACCAGTATTTGGACATCCACTCCACAGACAGAGCATACTCAAGGTTACTCTAATATGTGATATTCCACAGACAGAACGTATAACTGTCACAGCAGTCAGTATGAATGCACGATGTTCCACAGACAGAACGTATAACTGTCACAGCAGTCAGTATGAATGCGCGATGTTCCACAGACAGAACGTATAACTGTCACAGCAGTCAGTATGAATGCGCGATGTTCCACAGACAGAACGTATAACTGTCACAGCAGTCAGTATGAATGCGCGATGTTCCACAGACAGAACGTATAACTGTCACAGCAGTCAGTATGAATGCGTGATGTTCCACAGACAGAACGTATAACTGTCACAGCAGTCAGTATGAATGCGCGATGTTCCACAGACAGAACGTATAACTGCTACAGCAGTCAGTATGAATGCGCGATGTTCCACAGACAGAACGTATAACTGTCACAGCAGTCAGTATGAATGCGCGATGTTCCACAGGCAGAACGTATAACTGTCACAGCAGTCAGTATGAATGCGCGATGTTCCACAGACAGAACGTATAACTGTCACAGCAGTCAGTATGAATGCGCGATGTTCCACAGACAGAACGTATAACTGTCACAGCAGTCAGTATGAATGCGCGATGTTCCACAGACAGAACGTATAACTGTCACAGCAGTCAGTATGAATGCGCGATGTTCCACAGACAGAACGTATAACTGTCACAGCAGTCAGTATGAATGCGCGATGTTCCACAGACAGAACGTATAACTGTCACAGCAGTCAGTATGAATGCGCGATGTTCCACAGACAGAACGTATAACTGTCACAGCAGTCAGTATGAATGCGCGATGTTCCACAGACAGAACGTATAACTGTCACAGCAGTCAGTATGAATGCGTGATGTTCCACAGACAGAACGTATAACTGTCACAGCAGTCAGTATGAATGCGCGATGTTCCACAGACAGAACGTATAACTGCTACAGCAGTCAGTATGAATGCGCGATGTTCCACAGACAGAACGTATAACTGTCACAGCAGTCAGTATGAATGCGCGATGTTCCACAGGCAGAACGTATAACTGTCACAGCAGTCAGTATGAATGCGCGATGTTCCACAGACAGAACGTATAACTGTCACAGCAGTCAGTATGAATGCGCGATGTTCCACAGACAGAACGTATAACTGTCACAGCAGTCAGTATGAATGCGCGATGTTCCACAGACAGAACGTATAACTGTCACAGCAGTCAGTATGAATGCGCGATGTTCCAGAGACAGAACGTATAACTGTCACAGCAGTCAGTATGAATGCACGATGTTCCACAGACAGAACGTATAACTGTCACAGCAGTCAGTATGAATGCACGATGTTCCACAGACAGAACGTATAACTGTCACAGCAGTCAGTATGAATGCGCGATGTTCCACAGGCAGAACGTATAACTGTCACAGCAGTCAGTATGAATGCGCGATGTTCCACAGGCAGAACGTATAACTGTCACAGCAGTCAGTATGAATGCGCGATGTTCCACAGGCAGAACGTATAACTGTCACAGCAGTCAGTATGAATGCACGATGTTCCACAGGCAGAACGTATAACTGTCACAGCAGTCAGTATGAATGCGCGATGTTCCACAGGCAGAACGTATAACTGTCACAGCAGTCAGTATGAATGCGCGATGTTCCACAGACAGAACGTATAACTGTCACAGCAGTCAGTATGAATGCGCGATGTTCCACAGACAGAACGTATAACTGTCACAGCAGTCAGTATGAATGCGCGATGTTCCACAGACAGAACGTATAACTGTCACAGCAGTCAGTATGAATGCACGATGTTCCCCAGACAGAACGTATAACTGTCACAGCAGTCAGTATGAATGCGCGATGTTCCACAGGCAGAACGTATAACTGTCACAGCAGTCAGTATGAATGCGCGATGTTCCCCAGACAGAACGTATAACTGTCACAGCAGTCAGTATGAATGCGCGATGTTGCACAGACAGAACGTATAACTGTCACAGCAGTCAGTATGAATGCGCGATGTTCCACAGACAGAACGTATAACTGTCACAGCAGTCAGTATGAATGCGCGATGTTCCACAGACAGCACGTATAACTGTCACAGCAGTCAGTATGAATGCGCGATGTTCCACAGACAGAACGTATAACTGTCACAGCAGTCAGTATGAATGCGCGATGTTCCACAGACAGAACGTATAACTGTCACAGCAGTCAGTATGAATGCACGATGTTCCACAGACAGAACGTATAACTGCTACAGCAGTCAGTATGAATGCGCGATGTTCCACAGACAGAACGTATAACTGTCACAGCAGTCAGTATGAATGCGCGATGTTCCACAGACAGCACGTATAACTGTCACAGCAGTCAGTATGAATGCGCGATGTTCCACAGACAGAACGTATAACTGTCACAGCAGTCAGTATGAATGCGCGATGTTCCACAGACAGAACGTATAACTGTCACAGCAGTCAGTATGAATGCACGATGTTCCACAGACAGCACGTACAACTGTCACAGCAGTCAGTATGAATGCACGATGTTCCACAGACAGAACGTATAACTGTCACAGCAGTCAGTATGAATGCGCGATGTTCCACAGACAGAACGTATAACTGTCACAGCAGTCAGTATGAATGCACGATGTTCCACAGACAGAACGTATAACTGTCACAGCAGTCAGTATGAATGCGCGATGTTCCACAGGCAGAACGTATAACTGTCACAGCAGTCAGTATGAATGCGCGATGTTCCACAGACAAAACGTATAACTGTCACAGCAGTCAGTATGAATGCACGATGTTCCACAGACAGAACGTATAACTGTCACAGCAGTCAGTATGAATGCGCGATGTTCCACAGACAGAACGTATAACTGTCACAGCAGTCAGTATGAATGCGCGATGTTCCACAGACAGAACGTATAACTGTCACAGCAGTCAGTATGAATGCACGATGTTCCACAGACAGAACGTATAACTGTCACAGCAGTCAGTATGAATGCGCGATGTTCCACAGACAGAACGTATAACTGTCACAGCAGTCAGTATGAATGCGCGATGTTCCACAGACAGAACGTATAACTGCTACAGCAGTCAGTATGAATGCGCGATGTTCCACAGACAGAACGTATAACTGTCACAGCAGTCAGTATGAATGCGCGATGTTCCACAGACAGAACGTATAACTGTCACAGCAGTCAGTATGAATGCGCGATGTTCCACAGACAGAACGTATAACTGTCACAGCAGTCAGTATGAATGCGCGATGTTCCACAGACAGTGCGTATAACTGTCACAGCAGTCGGTATGAATGCGCGATGTTCCACAGACAGAACGTATAACTGTCACAGCAGTCAGTATGAATGCGCGATGTTCCAGAGTATCACGTGTCTACACTACAGCACATGCACATGGAATGATCAATATGATAATGAGAAGATACAGTTGCCATGAACAATATGATACTGGGGTGATACACAGGACATGATCAATATGACACTGAGGTGATACACATGGCATGATCAATATGATACTGAGGTGATACACAGGACATGATCAATATGACACTGAGGTGATACACATGGCATGATCAATATGATACTGAGGTGATACAGTTGTCATGATCAATATGGTACTGAGATGATACACATGGCGTGATCGTTATGATACTGAGGTGATACAGTTGTCATGATCACATAATAATGAACAAATACATGTTCAATATTGAATACAATTTTAGTTGTTTTGAAATTTTCTTTGGGTATTTGATACAAAACAGGTCTTTTACATTGTAAAAACAGTCATTTTATGTTGTGTCGAAAAAGCATATTCCGTTTTATACATGGGTATTTCCCATACCATGAACGAAAATAAGGGGAGATATGTTTGACTCAAAATACCAGTGTCGTCTTTCTCCGACGATGTCACAGACATGAACCAGCACTGAAATCAAATAGAATGGTGTCATGTTTTTAGTGACTCGTTACATTTGTTGATAAGGCTAGAGCTCCATTGATGATAGTGCAACATCATGTATAAACCGATGTATAGGTGCAAGACATTACTGACAGATGACAAGATACACTTAGATTACGTTATTTATCATGTCTGATAACGGCCTATCTGGAAGAAGAAAAAACAAAGTCACCTGACCCGATAGGGAAGTTTAAAGTTTGAAAGAGAGGGGCGTAACACGATTTCAACTTGATGTTGAGACGGTTGTGTGTTTGGCAGTACGGACACTAGCAGTTTTTTTGTGAGTACTGAAATTATGAAATACTTTAAATTAACGCATCTTCCCTTTATGAGTTACATAACTAGATAATTAGATAAGAAAAAGTGACTCGTTACACTTGCTTCATTGAACGCTTTAAAAATATATATATAAGCCCTTTTCAATATTCATAAGAAATCTCTATAAAAAGCAGAGTCCATTGTACGATTTAGACTAACCATTTAGACATGAGCATATATCACAATGAAATATTTCCGCTTACATAATTTGATTTTACATTTCACTGCAACCATTTATATGTTTGGAGAATTAACTACTTCATAGAAATCCTGATATTGAATCACAGATAAATACATCCTGCAGAAGGTATACATACATATTTCGGAGATACAATCAATCTGGAGAGACCTATAATGAACTAACGAATTGTCATGACTGCACAATTAAAGTGTCCCCAGTCACATATTGCTGCTTTTCAACTCCAGTCTAATCTCGTTTTGTGGAACTCGGATGTGTCGAGTTGCATATTGTCTCGAACTCACCTTCCGGTCCCTGCGTCTATTTATTACAATTAATACTCGGATCTGTCAACTCGATGTGTCGAATTCCATATTGTCTCGAACTCACCTTCCAGTCCCTGAGTCTGTTTATGACAATTTATACTCGGATCTGTCAACTCGATGTGTCGAATTCCATATTGTCTCGAACTCACCTTCCGGTCCCTGCGTCTATTTATTACAATTTATACTCGGATCTGTCAAATCGATGTGTCGAATTCCATATTGTCTCGAACTCACCTTCCGGTCCCTGCGTCTATTTATGACAATTAATACTCGGATCTGTCAACTCGATGTGTCGAATTCCATATTGTCTCGAACTCACCTTCCGGTCCCTGCGTCTATTTATGACAATTAATACTCGGATCTGTCAACTCGATGTGTCGAATTCCATATTGTCTCGAACTCACCTTCCGGTCCCTGCGTCTATTTATGACAATTTATACTCGGATCTGTCAACTCGATGTGTCGAATTCCATATTGTCTCGAACTCACCTTCCGGTCCCTGCGTCTATTTATAACAATTTATACTCGGATCTGTCAACTCGATGTGTCGAATTCCATATTTTCTCGAACTCAACTTCCGGTCCCTGCGTCTATTTATTACAATTAATACTCGGATCTGTCAACTCGATGTGTCGAACTCCATATTGTCTCGAACTCACCTTCCGGTCCCTGCGTCTATTTATTACAATTTATACTCGGATCTGTCAACTCGATGTGTCGAACTCCATATTGTCTCGAACTCACCTTCCGGTCCCTGCGTCTATTTATTACAATTTATACTCGGATCTGTCAACTCGATGTGTCGAATTCCATATTGTCTCGAACTCACCTTCCGGTCCCTGCGTCTATTTATTACAATTTATACTCGGATCTGTCAACTCGATGTGTCGAACTCCATATTGTCTCGAACTCACCTTCCGGTCCCTGCGTCTATTTATTACAATTTATACTCGGATCTGTCAACTCGATGTGTCGAATTCCATATTGTCTCGAACTCACCTTCCGGTCCCTGCGTCTATTTATGACAATTTATACTCGGATCTGTCAACTCGATGTGTCGAACTCCATATTGTCTCGAACTCACCTTCCGGTCCCTGCGTCTATTTATTACAATTTATACTCGGATCTGTCAACTTGATGTGTCGAATTCCATATTGTCTCGAACTCACCTTCCGGTCCCTGCGTCTATTTATTACAATTAATACTCGGATCTGTCAACTCGATGTGTCGAACTCCATATTGTCTCGAACTCACCTTCCGGTCCCTGCGTCTATTTATTACAATTAATACTCGGATCTGTCAACTCGAGGTGTCGAATTCCATATTGTCTCGAACTCACCTTCCGGTCCCTGCGTCTATTTCTGACAATTTATACTCGGATCTGTCAACTCGATGTGTCGAATTCCATATTGTCTCGAACTCGTTTGGGAATCCCAATGATCCAATTAAGCATAAAGGTCTCCTGGTCACTCGAACAGTTAAAAAATATTTAAAAAATGCGTCCACACACCAACGCATGCCAAACTTTAAACTTGCTTCGTACACAACCGACTGACCTCCGTTTGTTTTAATAACATCAAAGGGAGGATGCTTTCTAAACATATGCTATCTAATCGAGGCTAATCAACAAGCAGACGTGACATCGAAGGAGCCAGCTGATTACTGTATGCAGCAAGTTATTGTTCTCATGTGACTGCCCTTGACACATGGAAATTTAGAAATTAGTAGTGAGTGAGTACGGTTTTACGCCGCTTTTAGCAATATTCCATCAATATCATGGCGGGGGACACCAGAAATAGGCTTCACACATTGTACCCATGTGGGGAATCGAACCCGGGTCTTCGGCGTGATGAGCGAATACTTTAACCACTAGGCTACCCGACGCCCCTTAGAAACTAGTAAAGCGAATTTGAATTATAAGTTAGTATGCCTTATGATATGTTGTTTTTTTCTTTACAAATTCACTAAGTTGGTTGTCTCGAATCCTCGGACAACTTTTTTCGATCCCTACGAGTTCTACAGTGAGTGAGTATGATGTTCAGCAATATGACGGCGGGGACACCAGAAATTCGCGTCACACATTGTACCTATGTAGGGAATGGGAACACTTTAACCACCTGACTACTAGGGCTGGCACAGGTAACTCGGGTACTCAGATTGGGTGGGTACTGAGGAGGACCCGGGTACCCACAGGAATACCCGGACCCGTGATAAATCACGTGATATATTGTTTAATGACAAAACATATTTAGAACCCTATGGTTACATTCAATCTGGCGTTATATGTTTGAATAAAACTAAAACTTCAGTCAACTTCAGTTTATGCATGACCAGATCGTTTTATACGAGTATCTGAAACCATTTTCCCAGTGCTCCGGTCATTTGGACCTATCTCTTGAGACCTACAGCGGGTACCCGGGTAGGGTCTGTTCATAGGGGTGTGGGTACCCGTGTGGTAAGTTTTAGTGGAACAAAAAGGGGTTAAGAGTTATGAGTTAATATGATGTGGCTGTCAAGATGATATTTCGGCAATAAGGTTTAGCTGCATGGGAAACTGTTGGTTGACGGAAAGCAATTGAGAATACTTGTCATGGTCATGTTTAGGAGAGAACACTTGGTGATTTTAGTCATCTCAGTTATCGATACATAGTAAAGGTCCAAGGTGAAGGTCAGCTACCATCCATAACGCGTATGTCCCCCGTCGGAATCGATAGCTGTCTGACATCTCTTGCCCATGGAAGAGTCCAGTATGCCCGTGCTCTTCCATCCCCTCGATGGAGGGAGAAATCTTGATTCGTTGCTGAATCTCTCCATCGCAGTTGAGGCCATACCCTGTGTTGTCCACACCAATATTGTCGTTGTTGACGATGTTGTTCACTCATTATGACGCTCGTAGACCTGCTGCTCTTACGCGGGTTCGTACGGTCTGGTCGGAGATTCTTCGAGTCCGGGTCTTTTAAATGATGTTGACGTGGCTGTGGTCGTCCTTTCTCGTAGGTGGCGAAGTCGGATGAAGCGATCTTGGGCGGGGGTAGTTACTCTTGGTTGTCCCGACCTTGACCGATCACGGGTTGACCCATGCTGTAGAAACTGACCCCATAGCCTTGTGATGGTGCTGGGCGCTACAATGAAAACCCTGGCTATAGCTGATCTGGAATCCCCTGCCTGCAAGCGGCCTATGCCGTTGTTTCTTTGCACTTCTGTTAATCTTGGCATGTTGTGGAACTGTCACTGTTCGATTGAAGTAGATGCCAGGCAATCAAAAAACCTGCACTTTAGTACCGTTCTTAGTGTTGTTGACACTATAACACATTAAACTTTTCCTTGTGCACCTCTTGGTTCGCAAATTTTGCTTTTATGGCCAAACATATCCGTATTCCGTTTATTTTTTAAGAGTATACATGCATGATCTTTATACTGAAGGTACCAATATAAATTAAGCTTGATTGTGTTAATTATTAAATAAGCAGTCTGTGAAATTATTAATTTATTTACATATTTATTTATAAGAATTTACATCAACATGATTTCGCGTTCATTGATTTATAAACGTTCAAACGGGTGTGCATACTTTGAGTTTTAAGTTTACACCTACCTTGAAATGTTGTGCACACATAAACGGAAAACATGTTGAAGTCAATTCTTCAGTACCGTCATGTACTCGCTTCAATCTGGTGTGCCGACTAGATATATAGGGACAACTGCAAGTAATGGGATGTGGCACTTAAAGGAAACGCCCGGAGGTTGCGATAGAAATATATTCGAGCATCATTCTAGAACAGTGAATGTTGTCGCGTCTTTAACCGAGAACGTATTCTCCATGAACAGCATGGCGTTAGTAGAGATATAGAGTAAGTCAATTCTCACTGTTTCAAATTACGTTGAGTGAGTCATTATTACTTCTCAACTGTTAAATCCTAAAGGGTGTGATTAATGCTTTTCTACTGTTAAATCCTACAGGTGTCATAATTGTTTGTTTTTTTTACTGTTAAATCCTACGGGTGTAAAAAATGTTCCCTACTATTAAATCATCGGAAGAATTTCTGGCTTACGATACGAGAATAGATGGCAAGACCACACAATAGCGAAAAATAAAATCTTACCAAGATTTTGGAGATCACATGATAAAACATAGCTCAAAAGGTCTAGAATATGCAGATATTGATGTACGACTGTCGACTTCAGCAGATATGATTTGATTCAATTAATTTGTGATCTTTTTAAGGCTGCCATTGAGCAATTGAAAAAACGTATTACAATAATAAGCAATAATAAGTTCTCAATAATCACAGCTCCTCCCATGATTAGTTTTCTGCTGTTATATCTGGGGATGTTTCTTTTGCTATTGTTTAGAGAACAGTTTTCAAGACAACACAAATAGACCTGGTAAGATATGATCATGATTATAGACACTGCATCGTGAAACACAGCGAAAGCCTCGGGAATATTCCGACAGTTTCAGTGAAATAATTCGTAGACTGTGAAAGTATGGAAATGACTGAATGGCGTATTTTCATCATATACTCAGCTATGAGATGTGGATGAACTGTATATATGCGATTGAATTTCACTTGCATTGTCCCCTACTTCTTAATTTGCAGAAATCTAAACTAAAGGCACCAAGAAAAGGACTTCTCAAAATCTACCCAGTAATAGAAAAAAACAACAGCAAACAAGGCCATCTTCTAAGTGCCTAGACAGACAAGTTATATAAAGTGAGGTGGAAATATTACATCACAGCAACAAGAAGACGACAGTATCAACTATGGAGGGTAAAGTTTACACGGTACAGGAAATAATAGCTTACTTTGAAGGCAAAACTGATGAACGTTTTAATTGTGAAATTGAAGCTTTTGCTCGGGGAAATACAGAAAGCGCAAAACGTTTTAGAAATATGATGAAGGGAAGGAGGTCAGTTCATCCTGACAGTTGGAGCACAGCTGTTGCTGAGTCTGCCAGGGGTCATTCTAAAATGAAGAAGGAAAGGCCAAACGCGGAACCCGTCTCAGAAGGTCATATTTCTTCTGCTAATGTCGAGGAAGAACAAATTAAAGGCGTCAGCGAGGGAGACTATACCGTGGAGGAAGAGGGCAATATTCAAAACGTGACCAGCGTTGTCAAAGATGGACAACTTATCAACGACTCTTTGGGAGGTGATGTCGTCAATGTAGAGGACAACATGCAACACGTGACAAACGTTGTCAATGATGTGCACATCACAGGCGCCACAGGCGTGGATGAAGAGGGCAGCATGAAGCAGGTGACGGGGACTTCATCCAATGAAGATGTTGATTCTTCTGATGTTGGAGTGGAGCACGTTTCAGGCGTCACTGGGGGAGATGTTGACAACTCGACTGTAGTTGGCGTGGTAAAAGGCGGAATGCGCAACAAACAGACCGTGATTGATAGCGACATCTGTATCACAGGCGGCAGAGGCCAGCCTGACGGAGATGACACCGGTGCAGATGACAAACCGAAGGAAGTCACTGGAGTTGCAGGTGGTGCTGTCAAGGACTCTACTGTTGTTGGGGAAGTACACGGAGGCATGGAAAATGAACAAACCATCGAAAATTCTAAAATCTACTCTGATGGTGGCTTCGGCGGAAACCTTCAGTTCCTCGACCTGAACATCAGACAGAGAGAAGATTCTGGCGAACAGCAAGATGGCGCTGTGCAGATCATCAAAGACTGCATCATTGATCTCCGAAAACCAGATGACCAAACAGACAAAACTGAGGGTAAATATATATATACATATTCACGTTTTAAGTGTCTATGTCCTGACACATATCAAGAAGAGCATCATATACGTATATGTATGCACAGGTAGACACTTGACTTCCCTTTGCATGTGTTTATGATGTGTAACACTGATGTGACAGGACACGCTCATCTCCTCGCGAAGACCTGGAATCATCACTATTTTAAAGTGATTCAAAACACATGCATATTATTTAATAGGAATGGTAAACTTTGACCATGGACAGTTTTGATGTTTGTACATGTAGGTATATGCTTTATAGAAATCGTAAATGCTATTTATTGAATCCACAGAGGACAACTATGGTGATGCGGATTGTGACCAGGGCCAGGCTTCTGAGGAGCCAGGTAAAAATAGTAAACCTGATTAACAATGAATAATTCATACCAGCAATACATAAAACATAACCAGTACTTAAAGGTGAAGCGAGATAAACACGGACGAAAGAAGGTCATATTTATTACTTTTGAGAAGACTTCATATTACTTGCCTTCCACGGGTCCCTAACAGGTTTCACCCATCATACTAAACATAATATTGACTCAGTTTGCGCTCGACTTATTGTGTGCTACTAATTTCAGATGAAGATACCGATCAACAAGCAATGCAGAAAGAGGTATTCAGAAATAGTTCTTGTTGATTACTGGATTGAGAGGATTCCTGAAAACAATTTGCTGTAATTTCCTATCATGAGTGACAATTGAAATAGTGAGATGTAATTTTAGAACATTATGACTGACAGTAATAATAGTGTGATGTAATTAAACCACAATATGACTAACATAAAACCGTGAATTAATTCCCACTCTAAGGCAGGTCTGACATTGCTCACGGCAAGCTAAAGATGCTCCCACGTAAATGACCAAATGTGTATTCAATTATTTTATGGTTAGCATAATGACATACAGATACTAGGGTGTTCTTATTAATGAAGGCTTCATATATATCTGGTTAAAATATGGTAGAAAGGTTTACTATTGTCAGTAAATCTCGTTAAAACCATGTTGTCATGTATGCCTGAGGAGTACACAGTGAGACGTGCACAGGGTGCAACACAGTACACAACAACCTTTTTAGGACGTTTGCAGCACTAGATCAATACCTATTCATTTTTAAAAACTTATATCTAAATTTAGAAAAACTGAAATCGTCCTTAATGACAACATCACATAGAGCCTGTAACTCATTATAACCATTACATGGCAGATACGGGAAGTGAAGGAGTAATCAAGAGTAACACATAGTAGAACATCGTTAACACTGAGAACATTACATGGCAGATACAGGAAGTGAAGGAGTAATCAAGAGTAACACATAGTAGAACATCGTTAAAACTGAGAACATTACATGGCAGATACAGGAAGTGAAGGAGTAATCAAGAGTAACACATAGTAGAACATTCTTAACACTGAGAACATTACATGGCAGATACAGGAAGTGAAGGAGTAATCAAGAGTAACACATAGTAGAACATCGTTAACACTGAGAACATTACATGGCAGATACGGGAAGTGAAGGAGTAATCAAGAGTAACACATAGTAGAACATTCTTAACACTGAGAACATTACATGGCAGATACAGGAAGTGAAGGAGTAATCAAGAGTAACACATAGTAGAACATCGTTAACACTGAGAACATTACATGGCAGATACGGGAAGTGAAGGAGTAATCAAGAGTAACACATAGTAGAACATTCTTAACACTGAGAACATTACATGGCAGATACAGGAAGTGAAGGAGTAATCAAGAGTAACACATAGTAGAACATCGTTAACACTGAGAACATTACATGGCAGATACAGGAAGTGAAGGAGTAATCAAGAGTAACACATAGTAGAACATCGTTAACACTGAGAACATTACATGGCAGATACAGGAAGTGAAGGAGTAATCAAGAGTAACACATAGTAGAACATCGTTAACACTGAGAACATTACGTGGCAGATACAGGAAGTGAAGGAGTAATCAAGAGTAACACATAGTAGAACATCGTTAACACTGAGAACATTACATGGCAGATACAGGAAGTGAAGGAGTAATCAAGAGTAACACATAGTCGAACATTCTTAACACTGAGAACATTACGTGGCAGATACAGGAAGTGAAGGAGTAATCAAGAGTAACACAAAGTAGAACATTCTTAACACTGAGAACATTACATGGTAGATACAGGAAGTGAAGGAGTAATCAAGAGTAACACATAGTAGAACATCGTTAACACTGAGAACATTACATGGCAGATACAGGAAGTGAAGGAGTAATCAAGAGTAACACATAGTAGAACATCGTTAACACTGAGAACATTACATGGCAGATACAGGAAGTGAAGGAGTAATCAAGAGTAACACATAGTAGAACATCGTAAACACTGAGAACATTACATGGCAGATACAGGAAGTGAAGGAGTAATCAAGAGTAACACATAATATAACATCGTTAACACTGAGAACATTACATGGCAGATACAGGAAGTGAAGGAGTAATCAAGAGTAACACATAGTAGAACATCGTTAACACTGAGAACATTACATGGCAGATACAGGAAGTGAAGGAGTAATCAAGAGTAACACATAGTAGAACATCGTTAACACTGAGAACATTACATGGCAGATACAGGAAGTGAAGGAGTAATCAAGAGTAACACATAGTAGAACATCGTTAACACTGAGAACATTACATGGCAGATACAGGAAGTGAAGGAGTAATCAAGAGTAACACATAGTAGAACATTCTTAACACTGAGAACATTACATGGCAGATACAGGAAGTGAAGGAGTAATCAAGAGTTACACATAGTAGAACATTCTTAACACTGAGAACATTACATGGCAGATACAGGAAGTGAAGGAGTAATCAAGAGTAACACATAGTAGAACATCGTTAACACTGAGAACATTACATGGCAGATACAGGAAGTGAAGGAGTAATCAAGAGTAACACATAGTAGAACATCGTTAACACTGAGAACATTACATGGCAGATACAGGAAGTGAAGGAGTAATCAAGAGTAACACATAGTAGAACATCGTTAACACTGAGAACATTACATGGCAGATACAGGAAGTGAAGGAGTAATCAAGAGTAACACATAGTAGAACATCGTTAACACTGAGAACATTACATGGCAGATACAGGAAGTGAAGGAGTAATCAAGAGTAACACAAAGTAGAACATCGTTAACACTGAGAACATTACATGGCAGATACAGGAAGTGAAGGAGTAATCAAGAGTAACACATAGTAGAACATCGTTAACACTGAGAACATTACATGGCAGATACAGGAAGTGAAGGAGTAATCAAGAGTAACACATAGTAGAACATCGTTAACACTGAGAACATTACATGGCAGATACAGGAAGTGAAGGAGTAATCAAGAGTAACACAAAGTAGAACATCGTTAACACTGAGAACATTACATGGCAGATACAGGAAGTGAAGGAGTAATCAAGAGTAACACATAGTAGAACATTCTTAACACTGAGAACATTACATGGCAGATACGGGAAGTGAAGGAGTAATCAAGAGTAACACACAGTAGAACATTCTTAACACTGAGAACATTACATGGCAGATACAGGGAGTGAAGGAGTAATCAAGAGTAACACATAGTAGAACATCGTTAACACTGAGAACATTACATGGCAGATACAGGAAGTGAAGGAGTAATCAAGAGTAACACATAGTAGAACATCGTTAACACTGAGAACATTACATGGCAGATACAGGAAGTGAAGGAGTAATCAAGAGTAACACATAGTAGAACATCGTTAACACTGAGAACATTACATGGCAGATACAGGAAGTGAAGGAGTAATCAAGAGTAACACATAGTAGAACATTGTTAACACTGAGAACATTACATGGCAGATACAGGAAGTGAAGGAGCAATCAAGAGTAACACATAGTAGAACATTGTTAACACTGAGAACATTACATGGCAGATACAGGAAGTGAAGGAGCAATCAAGAGTAACACATAGTAGAACATCGTTAACACTGAGAACATTACATGGCAGATACAGGAAGTGAAGGAGCAGTCTGAGAGGGAGGAAGAAACACGACGACTCATGCAGGAAAAACAGGCAACCATGGAGGAACAACTGCAAAGTAAGCAGACAATAGAGTAGAGAAGTTACTTCATAAATGCATTAAACTTTTGACATATTATAAATATATTCGAGTATTAGTATTGCCAAAATAATTACCAAGAACAAAGTAGATGTAGAACGTCAACGGCAGAGAATAAACAGATTCGATTATCCATTCGAAACAGGTTACATTTGGCTAAAAAGGCAAAATGACACGCTCATTAATTTATACAGTAGCATATATACTGAACAACAAAAATTTCGTGTGACATTGAATAAGATTTAATGCAAAGTTATGTTTTTTACCAAATCTGAACCAATTTTGGTTTGCAACAGATAAAAGACTCATGTAAGTGTTCAAATGGTTTAATTTGCCATACTGACTTCAGAAAATGCGTGATTTTATAAAAAAAAACATGAACATGCCAAATTGTCAATTTACAAATCAATAGCGTGTGTGTCCACCTCTGGTTGGGATGCAAGCAACACATCTTCGTCTCATGGAATAGACAGGCGTCGCACAAGGTCCTGTGGGATATCTGCCCATATCTGCTGGAGCATGTTTCGAAGTTCCTGGAGTGTCTGCGGAACACGTGGTTGACGTTGAAGGCGCAGATCCATCTCATCCCACATTTGCTAGATTGGTGAGAGATCAGGGGAGCAAGCCGGCCAGGGGGTGACATTCACGTTGTTTTGTTGGATCCTGAATAAGTCGAGCAATTGTCGAGGCCGGGCGTTGTCGTGTTGAAAGGTAATGCCTTGGCCATGACGACGCAAAAACGGTAGAACAACAGGGCCGATGATTTCGTCGCGGTAGCGCTGTCCAATGACATTTCCCTCTAACACTATCAAACGGGTCGTCTGTCTTGCTGCAATCCCACCCCATACCATAACGCTGCCTCCCCCGAACCGATCCATGACACAATGATTGAAAGACGTTCACCTCGACGTCGGTACACTCGAATCCGCCCATCGCTGTGGCTGAGTTGAAAACGAGACTCGTCAGTGAATAGAACTTGTACCACTGCATGCCCGTCCAGCGTAGACGCTGTCTGCACCACTGTTTCCTGTCAAAATGGGACGTCTGGCGGGTCTTCTGGCGACAATCCCTGCACATCTGAGGCGACGACGTACGGTTTGCTTCTTGTAGTCACTGTTGCTGGCTGGAATCGTAGGTGTGTTGTTCGAATCCAGTTGTCTTGTCGATTATTGGTTAAGCGTGGCCTGCCACTCCGATGATGGTGTCTGCATTCGTCTGTTGCCAACGTTGCCATAAACACCAAATGGTGTTTCTGTGGGCGTTTAATTGTCTTACAACATCACATTGACTCCATCCTGCTTCAAGCATACCAATGGCTCGCAGACGCTCATTTTCGGACAGGCGTGGCATTTCGTAATGTTGAATAATTGCGTAATTTTGTTGCTTTTCTGAGTGGTTGTTGTCAGCACGATGCTAAACAATGTATAGGGAATCCCGTTAACGCACACGTTTTAATACCCATACTTAGGTAGTGAAATGCATGGGGCTTGCATAAAAGTCAACTTTTGCATGTAAACAACTAAACAAATCCTGCCAGCCGGTTCAGGTTTATTTGAAACCTGAATTCCATTACAAATTAGGATATATCAAGTTTAAATTCAATTTGTACTTATTTTCCACGTCAAAAACAGTTTATACTTATTTCCTAAGTAAAATACAATACAGATATATTTTCTATGATATATACAGTATGTATTTATATCCCAGGTTAAATACATTTTGTACTTATATCCCATGTTAAATACAATATCTACTTATATCCCATGTTAAATACAATATCTACTTATATCCCATGTTAAATACAATATCTACTTATATCCCATGTTAAATACAATATCTACTTATATCCCATGTTAAATACAATATCTACTTATATCCCATGTTAGATACAATATCTACTTATATCCCATGTTAAATACAATATATATTTGTTTCCCTTGTTAAATACAATATCTACTTATATCCCATGTTAAACACAATATCTACTTATATCCCATGTTAAATACAATATCTATTTATATCCCATGTTAGATACAATATCTACTTATATCCCATGTTAAATACAATATCTACTTATATCCCATGTTAGATACAATATCTACTTATATCCCATGTTAAATACAATATATATTTGTTTCCCATGTTAAATACAATATCTACTTATATCCCATGTTAAATACAATATCTTCTTATATCCCATGTTAAATACAATATCTATTTATATCCCATGTTAGATACAATATCTACTTATATCCCATGTTAAATACAATATATATTTGTTTCCCATGTTAAATACAATATCTACTTATATCCCATGTTAGATACAATATCTACTTATATCCCATGTTAAACACAATATCTACTTATATCCCATGTTAAATACAATATCTATTTATATCCCATGTTAGATACAATATCTACTTATATCCCATGTTAAATACAATATATATTTGTTTCCCATGTTAAATACAATATCTACTTATATCCCATGTTAAATACAATATCTTCTTATATCCCATGTTAAATACAATATCTATTTATATCCCATGTTAGATACAATATCTACTTATATCCCATGTTAAATACAATATATATTTGTTTCCCATGTTAGATACAATATATATTTGTTTCCTATGTTCAGTACAATATCTATTTATATCCCATGTTAGATACAATATCTACTTATATCCCATGTTAGATACAATATATATTTGTTTCCCATGTTAAATACAATATCTTCTTATATCCCATGTTAAATACAATATCTATTTATATCCCATGTTAGATACAATATCTACTTATATCCCATGTTAAATACAATATATATTTGTTTCCCATGTTAGATACAATATATATTTGTTTCCCATGTTAAATACAATATATATTTGTTTCCCATGTTAGATACAATATATATTTGTTTCCCATGTTAGATACAATATATATTTGTTTCCCATGTTAGATACAATATATATTTGTTTCCTATGTTCAGTACAATATCTATTTATATCCCATGTTAGATACAATATCTACTTATATCCCATGTTAAATACAATATATATTTGTTTCCCATGTTAGATACAATATATATTTGTTTCCCATGTTAAATACAATATATATTTGTTTCCCATGTTAGATACAATATATATTTGTTTCCCATGTTAGATACAATATCTACTTATATCCCATGTTAAATACAATATATATTTGTTTCCCATGTTAGATACAATATCTACTTATATCCCATGTTAAATACAATATATATTTGTTTCCCATGTTAGATACAATATATATTTGTTTCCCATGTTAAATACAATATATATTTGTTTCCCATGTTAGATACAATATATATTTGTTTCCCATGTTAGATACAATATCTACTTATATCCCATGTTAAATACAATATATATTTGTTTCCCATGTTAGATACAATATCTACTTATATCCCATGTTAAATACAATATATATTTATATCCCATGTTAGATACAATATCTACTTATATCCCATGTTAGATACAATATATATTTGTTTCCCATGTTAAATACAATATCTTCTTATATCCCATGTTAAATACAATATCTATTTATATCCCATGTTAGATACAATATCTACTTATATCCCATGTTAAATACAATATATATTTGTTTCCCATGTTAGATACAATATATATTTGTTTCCCATGTTAAATACAATATATATTTGTTTCCCATGTTAGATACAATATATATTTGTTTCCCATGTTAGATACAATATATATTTGTTTCCTATGTTCAGTACAATATCTACTTATATCCCATGTTAAATACAATATCTTCTTATATCCCATGTTAGATACAATATATATTTGTTTCCCATGTTAAATACAATATCTTCTTATATCCCATGTTAAATACAATATCTATTTATATCCCATGTTAGATACAATATCTACTTATATCCCATGTTAAATACAATATATATTTGTTTCCCATGTTAGATACAATATATATTTGTTTCCCATGTTAAATACAATATATATTTGTTTCCCATGTTAGATACAATATATATTTGTTTCCCATGTTAGATACAATATATATTTGTTTCCCATGTTAGATACAATATATATTTGTTTCCTATGTTCAGTACAATATCTACTTATATCCCATGTTAAACACAATATATATTTGTTTCCTATGTTCAGTACAATATCTACTTATATCCCATGTGAGATACAATATCTACTTATATCCCATGTTAGATACAATATATATTTGTTTCCTATGTTCAGTACAATATCTACCTTATTCCAATGTTTCTTAAAACATAAGTTGAATTACTATTTTCAGATGAGCAGCGAGAACGGAGATGGATGCAGAGTGAAGCAAGTAGTATAGGGAAATTTATTTGGAATCACTTATTGTTTAATTTCTGGTGAACATTTCATCAGAAATAGTAAACTCCATTCAGCCATGAATGATTCTGACAGTTTCTATATTATCTTTTAGATTGGTTGATATTGCTGGAATATTGCTAAAAGCGGCGTAAAACCATACTCACACACTCACTCACTCTTATATTGGTACAGTCAGCCTTCTAGAAACTGTTCCATCCCAAAGTTCCTAGGACGATCAAGCTTGTCATGTCTGTTAACTCTGAAACCCACTGAACAGTGCTTCAATCATTGACTAACACAACAACAACAATCATATTATGAATTCAAAATTTCATCTCCTATTTTTTGCTCTTATATTTAGAAAATTTGTGCTTATGATTCTACTAATGGACAAACCAATATATGGCTTGGGTCATTATGATTGTGCGCTAACATCAATTTATATATTTTGAAGTTATTTTTGAAAATATGCAAGGGCGTTTATTGATGAAGTTACAGGTTTGAAATACGGTGCTGAGGTATCATGACGTAAGAATGATACATGTTGTTCATACACTTTCAGATGCAGAGAATAAGCTATGAACAACAACAAAATGGTAAGCATGGTGGACAATTGAGAAATATATAACAAAATACATGTTTACATTATGACCACAACATCCATTAAGTCGACCAGCATGGGCCGCCGGGGAACTATTCGATAACGGAATCCCCACGTGGCCGCCACAACGGAATCCCCACATTGCAGCCACAACGGAATCCCCACGTGGCAGCCACAATGCAATCCCCACGTGTGGCCACAAAGGAATCCCCACGTGGCAGCCACAATGCAATCCCCACGTGGCAGCCACAAAGGAATCCCCACGTGGCAGCCACAATGCAATCCCCACGTGGCAGCCACAATGCAATCCCCACGTGGCAGCCACAACGGAATCCCCACGTGGCCGCCACAAAGTAATCCCCACGTGGCAGCCACAACGAAATCCCTACGTGGCCGCCACAAAGGAATCCCCACGTGGCCACCACAAAGGAATCCCCACGTGGCCGCCACAAAGGAATCCCCTTGGGTTCTTGCTTTCAACAAATGCTCGTGTTTCTATGACGCGTTAAGCAATAATTGTTAAAGTTGGGTTCCAAAGGACAAATGCTAATTCCTGATTCTTGTTTGTTACATTTTTATGTACCATCCAACATGGGTATGAACTTCCTTTTGCCTTGCGATTTAGAAGGTTTTAGGGATGCGGAAGATGCTTTTGACATCGACATGAAAACATACCACGTGTTTCATTGACTGTTCACCTTGCTGAAGAGAATATCATTTCTGTGAAATATTAACAAGCTACATAAATATAACAACCACTACACATAGCATGCTTTATCTGCTCAACTTGTATATGTTCCATCCACACAATTCAAATATACCACAAGATGTGTTTTATTCAAATGCCTCAGATCCTTCCATAACTGTGTATAACACCAAACACGCTGGAACACGTACATACATACACCCCTTAAACAGTCAATACAATATGGAGAGTAGCACATACTATGATTCCTCCTATATTCATTTTAAAGCTGCATACAGAGGATACCCACCTCCAGTAGCCAGATACCCACCTCCAGTAGCCACTCCTGCCATGCCTGCTGGTGGAGTAGTGATAACTACTGCTACACCGACTGCGTACGGTACCGTACCGACTACCTATCTCCCTCCAGTTGTCGGGTATCCACCTCCAGGTGTCTTCAATCCTCCCATGGCTGTTGGTGGATTGGTTGTAGCTCCAGCTAGACCTAACTCAGGCCGACCAAAAGGGACTGGTGAGCATTAAATGAATACATACCGAGTACGTGTTTTCAGGATATGATTGCTAAATAACACTACAAACACTGTTCGATTAAAATCGACAAAATAATTTCCATATTCATAAGACAATCTCTGCTAAAAGCATATTTGATTTGTTCCATTTCGACCATATCATAAGCAAGTGTTTATGACTCGCTATCAAATAATAAATGGAGATATAAATAGCATGTACGGTTTCCATGATGTGTGGATCTACAGGAAAACTCAACAAAACTAGTTCATGATCAAAAGCAGAGTCCAGTGAAAGATTCCGATTAAATAATAAAAAAGTGTTTATGAACGACAATAAAATAGTGATGATTCCATGTGTTTGCGAAATCATGAGCGTATCCTGCCCCAACGGCGGCACCCATCACATACAACGAAATAAATTGTCCACCTAAAATAACCAGGGCAACATGTGGTACACGTCCAAGAGGGACTTTCATCAGACATCATTTTTGTCACTGATGCGTCAAATTTGGAAATGTCCTCTTCACCACTCTGTCTCTCATTACACTTTTGGAAAATTTTACTGATGCCTTGAATGATGTAACATTGATCAAAACAACTTTGGAACAAGAGTCGAATAACGCTTTTTGAAACCTTCGTTGAAAGAACAAGCTCGATTGTACCTTAAAGCTGAAGACACCCAAGCTAAAGCTGTTGTGATGTTGATCCACAGAAAACGGAAGTAAACTATTGGCAAGTTGAAGCCATTCCTCCATCCTATTTTGTGGAGATGTTTTTGTTTTATGTAGGGTGACCACATTTAGTAGCAAATGCCCCACGGACAAAGGAAGGAAGTTGTCCATTATGTTTGTTCTGTGGGATAGTGAGTGGTGTACAAAGATAGAAATTCGAATGTTTCGACAGAATAAAACTTGGTTCTTTTGTGAGATTGCAAAAAATAAAACAAATCGTTTACGTTTTGAGAGAATTATCATGGTATTAATTTCATTTGTCTCAAATACGTTATGTGGCTATAGAGAAGTGCTTTATTGATGTACACGAGATGTTTAATGGTTACTGCATGCTTGTGCGTGCCAGTCATTTCCATAACTTATAATATCTTCTCTTTGTTCACATGTGTTCTAAATTACACACTACCTACACTGTGACTTAGACAGCTTTATCCGTATAGAGGGGTCGAGTTGCCAGTGTGAAGTTGAGTGTCTGCACACCATGACTTTGCTTGACTATTTCACTGTCTTGACTATATTTTGCAATATATCTGCACCTCGTTTTTTTCTTTAAGGTCTTCTAAAGAACATAAAGCACTTCATCAAGGGAGGAAAACAATAGCAAGATGTGACCACGGATTCCATGATGAGGCACAGACATTTTTTCAAATGAGAAGGCATTTCCTATAGGTCGGAATTATAACGTGTAACATTTGTTCCGATGTTGAATCAGAAAACATGTTTTGGAATATTTTGAGAAATATTAAATAGTTTGGATAACAGATAGGTTTTAACAGAAATGCAATTGTACAAGTGTGACATACAATTTAAGGTAATTGGTAAATTGATTCATTAACAAGGCAAAGTTTGAAATGTAGGTAAGGCTCAGGGTGGCTCAGTCATCTGAGGCGCTGCGAATTGCTGTGCACAGTTGCATCCTTTGGGAACGCCAGAGATCTATTGGGTTTCACCGAAGTAATAAACATCTGAAACCTGTATCTTACTGGGCTTTCCTCCCACATCAAGCTGACACGCTGTGATATACCTGGAATACTGCTTAAAGTGGCGTTAAACTCAACTCACTGACTCTCTAAATGTAAATAATTTAAGATATTATACCAGGAAATGTTTTAGAATAATTGTTGCAAGGATCTGTCACACTGTTCTGGTTGCAGACATATTGCCAAATGTTTCGTGAGTTAAATAGATGGCGTGCAGTGCTAAAAATAGCCCATGCACAGAATCCAGTCAGTTTAGGAGCATGGACCAGTACTCAAACATATTAGTTTCCGAAACTTATGTCAACTAGTGTATCATACCTCAGTTCATTTATAAATAAAACACCCTTGACTCATTCACCACCAAAGCTGTCTGACGTGAAATAACTATTATTTACATTAAGGCATAAATGGTACACAATCATTTCAACAACATATACATGCACATATCAAAATAGAATAAACACAAAACATCTTTGTCCAGCATGCATGCTTATATACACACATTCACTGAGGTAACAGTGCAACTAAATACGAAATCAAAGCAACCCAGAACTTTTTGGAGAATTTGAAGACTCACCAATACTGCATCCTTCTGCATTACCCAAATTGTCAAAAGGGCTGTATTCCTGGTAGAAAACCCGGGTTCTCCCCCAATGTCAGTCAACAGATTGGTAGGTACCAAACCTAAGGCACCAAGTACAATGCGGAGTCAGACAACTTGGTACTTGGGGTGTAAGCGTGACATTTCGAACGCGAGGTCCGCATACTTGCCAAGTTTTTCCTCAATCTTGTCAATCACATTAGTTTCAAATAGGACAGATGAATTCAATGATATAAAGGATTTCATTGGAATTGTCAAAAGGAAAAGATCAAGTTTGTTGGTAGTATACGGGCCTATTCCAAAGAATTTTGTATGTATCATTTTCCATGACGACAACTACATATTCCGGGTCATAACATGGATGAATATCCGTGTCAAAACCACAAGCATTGCAGAGCAATAATAAAATGATCGAGCCACTCCATCATGCCACTTTAGATACTGATTTTTTTGCCAAAGCAGAACACCCACTGACAATGTGTTGGACAGTCTCATTAAATTCCTTGCTTATTATTATACTTTGTATTATATGTTGCATATTAATACATTTATTTCGTTTGTCCAAGATTGAATTGAATAAAATATCATGCATTAATTTTTATCGTTGGTATTATCTCCAAACTGATCTCTGTGTAATCAGATGTACTTGCTAATGGAACCGAAGGCCAGGAGGCAAAGGAACAGCGAATTTGACCCGAATATGAGTCTCAGAACTCACCTTATGAATCTTGAGGTGAAGGTGTACTGTTCACTGTGTCACTTTTTTTTAAGTCGCATTAATGTATATCAATTGTTCCACGCTCCTGATGGTAGTGTTTTCCTTAAGAACCTCTTCACCACGAATCTTCACATAAACACAATACAGTTCCAGTGCGATACCATTAGCGCTGGTTGTTGAAATACAAGACTAATACACATGACAAGATACAAGGACCTTGCCCCAGGCTATCATAATGAGGAAATTAAATGCATTTCTGAAGCTGGAAACAGAAGCTTACTCCAGGACAAATGTGACCAGGAAAGGATATTCCACGAGCTCCTGCTGCAACTAGATATTCGGCTCTCAAGGGACCAATGATAATTTTCCTGTTTATTTCCTCCGTGGTGGAAGAGGGAGAATCCTCACTGTATCTCGGACGGCCGTGAACGGAAGTGCAGGATCAGAGGATCGTAGCTTTTAACTATCAAATAGTATGTCCAGGGACAATATGCATATGCAGTGTGACCTACGGCTGATATTATTTTGTCACATAAGTATTCAAATAAGAAAAAAAAATAAGCATGTACATAAAGGCCTTGGTGTACACAACCGTGTGTACCACATTTCACTCTACTGAGGTATACATGTGACCCACTATTGATATCATGGTATTGTCATCTCTTGTCTGACATTCTTATTCAAACAAGATAACCATACCTTGCATAACATTTTAACATATCTGTAGAAAAAGGCAATTTTCAGTATCAAACACAACCCAGTAAGTTTCCAATGCCCAACAAGCAACTTTCAGAAAAAATACCATTTTGGCATATGATTTTAATATCAATCCCAGAAAACACTACTGACCCTTAACTTCTGTTGAGTTGTTAGGTGCAGATACAACATATACGATCCATTTCGAATTGACTGCCTATAACTTCCTCTTCAATCTTGCCGTCCAGAAATACATACATCTATCTAAATTTAGGAACAACACACTTTCACTTAAATTATTCTAAAGGTGAAACTTTTGAGATATTCATTTTTTTCACGAAATATATCATACAAAACAATAACTAAATGAATACGTTTTAAAAGAAATGGGAACAAATAAGAAACATACAGAAGAATGTTTTTTTTATCTGAGAAAGTGTCGTAAAATTAAAAATGCATTCGGAAAGTCATGCTTGGTGTTTCATTTTCCTAATAGAAATAAGCTCTCATAAAATATTTTCACTGTATATTTACATAATTCTGACCGCTAAAATGAAATAAAAACACTGGACACTTTGTTTTCGTTTGGTGCATGGGTATATAGAGGTTATCACGCGAGTGTGTTTGGGGATGGTAAATATCCTGCTTTAGGAATAAACATTGTATTTAGCGAGCCTTGGCGTGATAACCTCTTTATCATATAATATCATTCATTAATTCTGTACTTCAGAATCGCTTTCCCTCTCTCACAAACATTACCGAAACACTGGGAGTTCTCCTGGAATGCGCGCAGAGGGTAAGTGATGTGTCTGTCGGACAGTGACAGTAGCCAATATAGTTCCAACTGAAAGCTATTTCTTTTACAGTGGCGAAGCCACATAAACGCAAAACAACAATTGTTTGTCAAAGGGAAGCTAGTCTAACCCTGGTCTATGAGACGTCACGGCCACGGTGAGACGTTGTCCAACTATTTTAATTTGTGGAGAAGGTTTCAAGCCGCAGAGGTCTACAAGCACAGATATGGCTACTGATCCCGCTTGTCTAGGCCTCGTTCCCTCGCAAAATTGTTTCGAAATTGATATATCTCCAAAGTTGCCCAAACTTATAAAATGCCTTATCTACGTCACAGTTAGACACTGATTTTCAGTATATTAGACTGTTCTTTTGATAATGATAGCAATTATCCCTGTAGTTTATCCATATTTCCGATGGTTAATTCTGACTCGATCGCCGAATGACGAGGGCTACGCCATGTTTGTTTATAAACAGTGAAAGTAGTCCCTACTTGACCTTTGATATTTGCAATACCATGACGTCACAATCAAATGACATCACTAATGGCTCTGCTACTGAAGCTGTAAACATAAAACTTTTTACACTGAAGTCACTGTTAATTACTCGTTGATAAAATTGGGAAAAAATCCTCGGCAAGCCTCGGAGTTTTCCCACTTTTATCAACTCGTGTTGATATATTGGATATCAAAAGGCACTCGGGCGAGATCCTTTATATAGAGAATATAGGAACAGATCATTTAAAAGTGTCAGAGCGAAAAACATATGTGTCTGATCTTAACAATATGTCTGAAATCCGAAAAGTTTATTTCAGCATAAATTGCTGAAATAAACTTTTCGGACTTCAGACAATCCGACTTTAATCCAATATGCCTCTTCCTTCACAATGTGTTCTTTATAGTGATATGTCATATATTAAATATGTGCTTGTCTCTGTGTTGGTATTTGTCGTAATGTCTGTACGTATCTAATGGCAATTACTGTTGCATGTACACTTATCACTGAAGACGGAATGTCGTCAGGTCCAACAGAAAATCTCCACGGTCAGTTCCGTGGGATTTTACATGCGCTTCATTGGGTACAACACATAAACTACTATTCAGCATCTGGCCAATATTGAATTGATCAACAGATGATAGTTATTATTCTGAATCAGATTGACCAGTTTTGTGCAGAGTAACAGCAACGTTACAAAAAAATATTGATGCTTTGTTTGACAAAGAAGTATAACAAGGTTATAGGGGGCACGGGTGGCCCAGTCGTCTAAGCCGCCGCAATTCGCTGTGCAGAGTAGCGTCCCTTGGGCACCCCAGACAGCGTGGGTTAGAATCCCGGTTTGCTCCGATTATGTTTCTAGGTTTGTCAGCACCATAACCGTGCTCGTGGATTTCACCGAAGTGGCAAACGTCTGAGTCTGCATCACTTCGGGCTTTCCTCCCACATTAAGCTGACACTACTATTGTCCGCATACTACTCCTTGTCTCCACTTGAACCTCAGCGATGAAGGCTCCTTCCTCAGTTTTGGACCACTCATCTCCCGAGGAAGCATGCGTTGTGAGGTGCTGTCGGTTTAAACCAGCACAAGGTTGTGGCCATTTTTAATTTCTTGCAAAACAATTGGGCTCAATTAATACATGGTGTCCTTAAACACTGCTGATGCGACGTTCCCTTAAAAATCGCCTATACCAATTGACATGGTCAACTCTTCCATTGTTGCAGGACGCATTGACGGCATTTCGCAGGATGGTCAGCGTGACACTTCTCTCCAGGCGAGAGTGGGGCTGCTTAGTTTACAAGTTCACCTGCTTGAGGAACAAACAACGGTAGAGCCGTAAATGACCTGCCTTCGCTCCTACTCAGTCGGACCTACAAGAGGTCATTGGTCATTTTTGTGGTTGTAGATGTTGTTGTCAAGGTCCCCGTTTTGGCATATCCAGGGGCTGTGACGTTGCTGTCTCGGAACCAGTAAGAAGTGGTGAATCTCCCAGATTGGTAGATATTATCTCCAAGTTCATTGTATCTTCTTTGGAACGAATGGAATGTTCTGTTCCCAGCCTTTCCTGTTTTCATATGACATGTATAGGCAGAAAATTGGGTCTATTCCTAAAGAATTTGGCCATCCTGGACGATCTGTTTGTACTATGTTTTCTGCGAAATGGCGATCATCTACCCCTGATGGTGATTGTTCCTGCAACGACAGACCTCCTCAACGCCGTATCCTGGCGAGCAGCTTCTGCTTCTCACGGATGCTACAGGTATGTTACTTGCAAAGAATGCCACAGCGTGTCTGAGCACAGCTACGACGACACTGGTTTTCATGTCTCTGATTTACAATGATCCGAAGAAAAGAGAGGCTCCAATTTCGGCTCATTTTTAACATGAAAATTGTCTAGACGTTATCCCTAGAGATACCTCCAACACTTCTTGATGAATTTATTCGCGTTGATAACTTCTACATAAAATCAGTAACGTTAGAACATTGCTTTCGCCTTTCGAAAGAGAGCTAGAGAATATAGATGTTTTGTGAAGGACTTTTAAATCCTCCCCTGCCAAATCCTTAAGTTGGTGGTAGACGGAGATGGCAATCTGGTTTGTAAACAACTTGTCATGAATATATACTGTTATTTGTACTTGTTTCAAAGAGAAAAAAGCTAAATTGTTCCCATTCTGGTCAACATGGAACATGCCCATAACACTTTTCATAAACATTTCGTTTGTATGCAAAAAGATATGTCTTTGTTACATTTTTTAATGTCTTCATCGAAGCAGTCAGGGTTGTGGCATAGAACCCCAAAACATTATATATCAAACTACCGTATCTCCCCTCTTAATTTCGCGAGAGCCGTTTACTCGGCGTGTATTAGAGACCTGGCTTGTATTAGAAAGCAAGCGTCTAATAGAGGAAATGTAGATGCGTTTTACAGTTAATATGATGATCGATCGGCAGCCATTATTTCATGAATCGATATGTAGGCTATCTGTGTATTCATACGCACGTTTTCTGTGTGAACTGGCTTAGTACATTTGAAACTTCTTTTTTACTAATCAGAATCAAGCATTTGTCAATGTCATGGTAGAATGACATGTTAAGAGCACTTAACTGTAAAAAGCACACACATGCACACGCACACACACACATCTGAAAACGTATCCTGGTTTGCTGAAAAAAATATGTTTGTATTATTTCCAAAAATATACTTCATCGTAAATATAGCATAAACATGCATACCAAAACCTTTACAATATACATATGTATTGACATATGAGTTGATAAACATGATACAGAATACAATATATATCATCATGGCCATGAGAAGTGTATGATGTCTCATACATATCCTTAGCACTTTATATACACACATCTGTTGCGGAATTGGTTGAGACTTATTCTCATCATTGTATTAGATGGGTGATCTAACGAAGGGAGATAAAAGGAAATACCATGGTTGAAAATTAAATATTGCCCTGTCTGATATTGTATGTATGACAAACATTAACGAGGCAGTTCTGAATAAACGTGGCTCTTCTCAGTCGTGGTTGCATTAAATATGTCCAACGTGAGTTTTTGTTATGTTTTCAGCAGGCCTCCATTCAGTTGGTGATGAACTTATCTATGTGACTCAGTAGATATTCTTACCATTTTGCCACCGCTACCAACCGATTTTCTCTACTTGATATCGGATCAGGTCTTTGAAGGGCATTCAAATGTGATACAAATAAGGAAGAGAATATATTGGTGTCAACTTGGAGAGTACCTACAACTTCCCCCTTGTAATGTTCATTCTTTCAACTATCAGAGCTAGTCACCCCCCGCACACACACACACACCCGTTTGCCCAGTGTCCATTACTAATTACTTAAGTGTTGGCTTCCATTGTCTATTGCTAATCACATATCAGCGCCAATCATATGTTGGCTTCCTTTGTTATTTTGTTGTCATTGCATGTACATATATATGTTCTCTGCCTTATGGCGTTAGTTCACCTGATGAAGGAGTAAGCACATACATGTACCCTGAAACGTTGTGTTCCTCATTCTACAGAAGTTGACATCCATATGTTCTCTTCCTTGATATCGGATGTCATCCTTGATTGGATACGGGTTTGAGGATGACTTTCATCCAGTTTGTTGCAATGGTAGTAGTGCTTTCTGCGTTGGGGCTGGTCATGATGGTGCTTGTGAAGGATTGTTGATCGCAAGTAGTGGTGCATTTCTTTGGCTGTGGTATTGGATCTGGGTTTGGGTTGGTGTGGTGGTGCAAATGTTTGAGCTGATCGTCATACACCAATAATTTGTGATCCTTAAGGGTCTGTCCGTGACAAAGTTTAAAAGTATGATTGGGTCTTAGTTGGGAAATGTGCAATAATCTTATGTGCTATGCATGTGTTTTCGCGAATTATAGACACATCATCTTTCTGTTTGACTTATTTGGTTCTCATTCAATGTAATTATTTTAGATATTTGGCAAAAAGTGTTTTTTCATCTATGTCAAGTTCCGTTTTTTGAAGAGTATATATTGCACATATACATCTGCTATATTGCAAATATATACAACATGTATACATACAGACTAACATTAAAATGCGGCTTTTTTAACCTTAATTGTGCAATGTCACAACTCAAATAGCCAAAACCATACACTTCCACCGTCCCCGCTCTAAGCTTTTGATAAACTTTGCTTTCATGACATAATACAGACTGTCCACATATATGTTCATCTTCAATAACGTTTCAATGGTGCCTGTAAACACAGCGTATTGAACTTACTTTAAAGGGATTGGTAGAAAAGCCCTATTGACTTGTGTAAATACCGCTCCCTCTTGCATAATTACTTTTATGTTGACATAAAAACTTTAAGGTCGTGAAACAATACACATTATATAATATACCAACACTACATACACATGCGTGTAAGCTTAACATATATTTACGCTCAATGTACAAGTCTACCACTGTTTTGTCACCATGACTCCATGTTTGCCTTAAATACTTCTTGACCAGGTATGAATTTTATGGCATCAAACATATGTACACCAAATGACAAAGACGCATGAGTCCCTAGAGACACGCTTTGTAGACTAGTGGACACAGACCAGGGATGAATCTCATGGCATCACATATGTACACCCAATGACAAAGACGCATGGGTCCCTAGAGACAAGCTTTGTAGACTAGTGGACACAGACCAGGTGTGAATCTCATGGCATCACATATGTACACCCAATGACAAAGACGCATGGGTCCCTAGAGACAAGCTTTGTAGACTAGTGGACACAGACCAGGTGTGAATCTCATGGCATCACATATGTACACCCAATGACAAAGACGCATGGGTCCCTAGAGACAAGCTTTGTAGACTAGTGGACACAGACCAGGTGTGAATCTCATGGCATCACATATGTACACCCAATGACAAAGACGCATGGGTCCCTAGAGACAAGCTTTGTAGACTAGTGGACACAGACCAGGGATGAATCTCATGGCATCACATATGTACACCCAATGACAAAGACGCATGGGTCCCTAGAGACAAACTTTGTAGACTAGTGGACACAGGCCAGGGATGAATCTCATGACATCACATATGTACACCCAATGACAAAGACGCATGGGTCCCTAGAGACAAACTTTGTAGACTAGTGGACACAGGCCAGGGATGAATCTCATGACATCACATATGTACACCCAATGACACAGACGCATGAGTCCCTAGAGACAAGCTTTGTAGACTAGTGGACACAGACCAGGGATGAATCTCATGGCATCACATATGTACACCCAATGACAAAGACGCATGGGTGCCTAGAGACAAGCTTTGTAGACTAGTGGACACAGACCAGGTGTGAATCTCATGACATCACATATGTACATCACATATGTACGCATGGGTCCCTAGAGACGACTTTTGTAGACTAGTGGACACAGACCAGGTGTGAATCTCATGGCATCACATATGTACACCCAATGACAAAGACGCATGGGTCCCTAGAGACACGCTTTGTAGACTAGTGGACACAGACCAGGTGTGCATCTCATGGCATCACATATGTACACCCAATGACACAGACGCATGAGTCCCTAGAGACAAGCTTTGTAGACTAGTGGACACAGACCAGGTGTGAATCTCATGGCATCACATATGTACACCCAATGACAAAGACGCATGAGTCCCTAGAGACAAGCTTTGTAGACTAGTGGACACAGACCAGGGATGCATAATACAACGTTAACACATGTTAATGTATTATTCATACGAAATCTGTAAGGAAATGTTATGGAATGTTTTCTCTCGCTTTTAATTGCAGATTGAGTGCATTTCCCTTTGGAATATGTACACATAGACTCATTTGAAAACACGCGTCTTAGATTGACTGTTCAACAATTTAATCGTGGATATTTTACGAGAAGATATGATTACATAGAAGGACCAATGGCTGGCCAGAATATGTGATATGTCACTTCTCAGAGTGAGTGAGTGAGTGAGTGAATAGGGTTTTACGCAGCTTTTAGCAATATTCCAGCAATATCACGGCGGGGGACACCAGAAATGGGCTTCACACATTGTACCCATGTCGGGAATCGAACCCGGGTCTTCGGCGTGACGAGCGAACGCTTTAACCACTTGGCTACCCGACCGCCCCCACTTCTCAGAAAAGGACGCTCTGTTTCACACGTCCCATTATGATGTGACTTCAGGCGTCTAACATCTTGTTAATAACATTCAAATTCTCATACGTTTTAAGTCTGTTACTGTACAATATGGACAGTTCCAGAAAGAGGATTTTCTACAGGAGGTCTGAGATGGATGATCTGGTGTTTGTGAAGCTGACGCGCCATTGGGGCAGGACAGTGTGTCGGTCAGAGGGATACACATGACATAATCAATATGATACTGAGTTGATATACATGACATGATCAAGATGATACTGAGGCCATACACATGACATGATCCATATGTACAACGGCGATACACTCGGAATGATCAATAGGATACTAAGGTGATACACATGACATGATCAAGATGGTACTGAGGTGATACAAATGACATGATCAATATGTACAACGGCGATACACTCGGAATGATCAATAGGATACTAAGGTGATACACATGACATGATCAAGATGGTACTGAGGTGATACAAATGACATGATCAATATGTACAACGGCGATACACTCGGAATGATCAATAGGATACTAAGGTGATACACATGACATCATCAGGATGATACTGAGGTGATACACATGACATGATCAAGATGATACTGAGGTGATACACATGACATGATCAATATGATACTGAGGCGACACACATAACATGAACAATATCATACTGAGGTGATATACATGACATGAACAATATGTATCCCGGCGATACACACGAAATCATCAAGATGATACTGATACACATGACATGATCAAGATGATACTGAGGTGATACAAATGACATGATCAATATGTACAACGGCGATACACTCGGAATGATCAATAGGATACTAAGGTGATACACATGACATGATCAAGATGGTACTGAGGTGATACAAATGACATGATCAATATGTACAACGGCGATACACTCGGAATGATCAATAGGATACTAAGGTGATACACATGACATGATCAGGATGATACTGAGGTGATACACATGACATGATCAAGATGATACTGAGGTGATACACATGACATGATCAATATGATACTGAGGCGATACACATAACATGAACAATATCATACTCAGGTGATATACATGACATGAACAATATGTATCCCGGCGATACACACAAAATCATCAAGATGATACTGATACACATGACATGATCAAGATGGTACTGAGGGGATACAAATGACATGATCAATATGTACAACGGCGATACACTCGGAATGATCAATAGGATACTAAGGTGATACACATGACATGATCAAGATGATACTGAGGTGATACACATGACATGATCAATATGATACTGAGGCGATACACATAACATGAACAATATCATACTGAGGTGATATACATGACATGAACAATATCATACTGAGGCGATACACATAACATGAACAATATCATACTGAGGTGATATACATGACATGAACAATATGTATCCCGGCGATACACACGAAATCATCAAGATGATACTGATACACATGACATGATCAAGATGGTACTGAGGTGATACAAATGACATGATCAATATGTACAACGGCGATACACTCGGAATGATCAATAGGATACTAAGGTGATACACATGACATCATCAGGATGATACTGAGGTGATACACATGACATGATCAACATGATACTGAGGTGATACACACAACATAATCAAGATGATACAAATGCGATACACATGACAAGATCAATACGATGCTGCGGCGATACACATGACATGTTCAATATGACACAAACACGATGCTGTGGCGATACACATGACATGTTCAATATAACACAAGTACGATGCTGTAGCGATACACATGACATGTTCAATATGACACAAACACGATGATGTAGTGATACACATGACATGATCAATATAACACAAGTACGATGCTTTTGCGATACACATGACATGTTCAATATAACACAAATACAATGCTGTAGCGATACACATGACATGTTCAATATGACACAAATACGATGCTGTGGCGATACACATGACATGATGATAACACAAATACGATGCTGTGGCGATACACATGACATGTTCAATATGACACAAATACGATGCTGTAGCGAAACACATGACATGTTCAATATAACACAAATACGATGCTGTGGCGAAACACATGACATGTTCAATATAACACAAATACGATGCTGTAGCGAAACACATGACATGTTCAATATAACACAAATACGATGCTGTAGCGAAACACATGACACGTTCAATATAACATAAATACGATGCTGTGGCGAAACACATGACATGTTCAATATAACACAAATACGATGCTGTAGCGAAACACATGACATGTTCAATATAACACAAATACGATGCTGTAGCGAAACACATGACATGTTCAATATAACACAAACACGATGCTGTAGCGAAACACATGACATGTTCTATATAACACAAACACGATGCTATGGCGAATCTCATGACATGTTCAATATAACACAAATACGATGCTGTGGCGATACACATGACATGATGATAACACAAATACGATGCTGTGGCGATACACATGACATGTTCAATATGACACAAATACGATGCTGTAGCGAAACACATGACATGTTCAATATAACACAAATACGATGCTGTAGCGAAACACATGACATGTTCAATATAACACAAATACGATGCTGTAGCGAAACACATGACATGTTCAATATAACACAAATACGATGCTGTAGCGAAACACATGACATGTTCAATATAACACAAATACGATGCTGTAGCGAAACACATGACATGTTCAATAGAACACAAACACGATGCTGTAGCGAAACACATGACATGTTCTATATAACACAAACACGATGCTATGGCGAATCTCATGACATGTTCAATATAACACAAATACGATGCTGTGGCGATACACATGACGTGATCAATATAACAATAGTGATTCATAAACTTATGCTCATGATATAATCGGAATTGTACAATTGACTCTGCTTTATGCTGATATTCTATTGGATGTTGAAAAGGTTTTGTCGCTTGATTTACGTAGCTTCTATGTCAAATAACAAACAAGTCACACTTACTAAAGCAGAGGATATATACCAACATTTGATAAATACAAGAGTTCAAACACCCTGTCCCAAACATGTGTTTCTTCTTAAAATTCCTTCCCAAAATTGTTCGTCCTAACCACCTCTCTCAACGACCGTAGTGAATATGTTGTAACACACCACTGTAACGCTCACGGATCATACAAATGTGGTGATTTGGGATAAAACATAACCATATGAACAGAGAGTCTGACTTTTTTCCCACTTTCATCAACACAACCACGCAGCACTTTCATTCACCCTGTTCTGCTTAACAATGATCCTCATACGTGGAGAATATAAAACGAAGTAACAACATATAACATACAATTCAAGGTAACACGAACAGATTCTTTCGAACTTGGATGGCATATTATTCACGCGATCTACCAACGGTCGTATAGTTCGCACTAATTATCTAAGGTTGACTGTGTTAGAACACTAGTAAAGGTTTTAAAAGTGTTCTGGTAGACATGTGAAGGATATTTCCCAATTAGACGCAAGTCACATCAATGCTGCAATGTTTGACTTGTACCAGATGCTCCCGCTTTAGGTGAACAACTGATAAAGTCGGAATCGTTGAATGGTTTTAACACATGTCTATTTCAGTTGAGTCATTCTGTACACAAAAAACAACAGCATTAATTGCAACGTTTCACTTAATGGACTCCTTCAAAGATTATGGCAGAGCTGAAAGAGATGGTGGTGTGGAAATGTTAAGAATCGTTAAGGGTATACATTATATTGGCGTCTTCAATTGGCTTCAACTCTGGTGCTTATATCCGTTCACACATCCATTACCAGGAACCTTTTGTTTGCAACATGAATAATAACGTTTGCCGCTTATCAACCCTTCAACACATGTATTAAATATGTGTTAAAGTATGACGAAAGTTTCTCAGGCATTCTCGCAACAATCGATCACACTGAGTACAACGTTGAGATGCATGACAACACACGCCAGTCACATTAAAAAAAATATCTACGAGCGCGTATGTCTGTTACAGTTGTGGTTGCATAACATGAACTTAAATGCTCTTACATTCTCTCAAAATACACTTTGGCTTTGTAATTGTCAAACTAAAGAAGCTGATCTAAAACAAACATATTATCCTCAGAAGGTATGTAAGCCTCAGAGATGAAACTTTGTCTGAAGTAAAACAACTGTTGTGTTTTGAAACAATGCTATACATTAATTCATTCGTTCTTTCAGATTTAGAAATATTACATTAAGATATATGACATTTAGCTACTTCTTTCATATTAGTGAACACCTTTATCCTCAATAGTTATACATGCCATTTGAACAGCAGGGTTGACATTGAAAGTGGTTCATGTGCGCACTTAACAAATCTTTACATATACGTTTGAGGGTTGGTACAAAAGGTTCGAAACCTAACAAACAAAACTGACAATTGTGAAAGTATTTTTAGCTCTTTCCACGAAGGTGTTCTTTCAGTTTAGGAAACAGGTGACACTCATTTGGTGCCAGGTCTGGTGAGTATGGAAGGTGAGGAAGACCTTCGAACCGACATTTTTGCACAGCAGCCTTTGCAAGTCGAGAGGTGTGAGAAGAGGCATTGTCATGAAGTAGTAGAACTCCAGCGATCAGCATTCCTCGCCACTTGTCTTTGACAGTTTCTCTCAGGCGATGACGTAAATCAGCATATTGGGTACTGGTAATCATCTTTTTACTTTCTAAGTAATCAACAAGGATCACACCATTTGCATCCCAGAATACAGTGACCATACCCTTTTTCACAGATCTTGAAGACTTGAATTTCTGTGCTGTCGGAGAAGTGGAGTGGTGCCATTCCATGGATTGACGATATGACTCGGGATCATAGTGGCAGACCCATGTTTCATCACCCATTACTAATCTCTTTTTGAATTTGACGACATCCTCCTCAACTAGCTTTACATTCACTCTGGCAATGCCTTATTTTTGTCCCTTAAGATCAGAATTTAGAAACTTTGGTACCAAACACACAGATAGCTTATTCATCTGTAAATGTTTATGAATACTAATTTCAATGGGTCCATGGCTAAGACCCGTGTCTTTCTTAAGTTCAGCAATGGTAATACGTCTATCTGACAGTTTGAGGTTTTTTTCTATCACCTAGACTGAGTCTTCATTGATGGAAGTTGATGGACGTCCAGACCTGCGGTCATCATCAAGGCTTGTACTTCCAGCCCTAAACATAGCTGCCCAACTTTGACAGTGGAATAGCTAGGGTACTTATCCCCATACACTTGTGACATACTGTCATGAATTTCTTGGGAAGTACTTTTCCCTAAAGTCAAACAACTTGATGACTGCTCGCTTATCGTTCTTTTCCATTTCAGTGTCCATCTGTCCATCACGTTCAACTGTCTGTCACTAATATGCAAATGACCCCAAGAAGCCAAATACATTTGCAAACACTTTCTTATGGCTTAGAACTCTTTAACCAGCCCTCGTACTGCCAATGGGGTCTATCTTCAATCCAATAAAACATAACTACTTAGGATGGTAATAACTGGGTTGTCTGGTCTATTCTCGATTATTGACATATCGACGCCATACAGCGGGAAAACTGTGGAGTGCAGCGTTAAACAACAAAAACTATTTAGGACGCCTTGAGTAAACAAGGGGAAAAACTATTAAATCCATATGTCTTTGAGATTGAGGTTTTTGAAAGGTGTTCTTCAATATACATCACCTCCGCAAAAGCGATGTGAAATGATAGATGAAAAGTTACTTTAATACTTCAACAACATATTACAATATACTTATCGATTTGTTTATTTAATAACGATTCATTCATATGATCATTTGCTTCTTGAAGCCGTCAAAGGATGCTCAGTTAATATTCATTGTATGGCAAACAATGCTGTCACTACCAGGTGACAAGCTGAGCGTACGACACAGCTGTCACGTGGTCATATAAGCTCCGCCCAATCATGAATTTTAGAAAACTGAAGCCCGCTGTAACCTCGTTCCTGAAACACCAATGACAGGCCAGAATATGTGATATTTCACTTGGTGATTCAGAAACCATACCTCTGTGTATACAAAGCATTGGGTTGACAATATTCCTTCTCAGAAGAGAATGATCTGTTACACACGTCCCACTATGATCTTGTTTCAAATGTCTGACATTGTGTTATTAGCATGCACATTGCCATACATTCTAAGTCCGTTACTGTACACTACGGACAGATGTGCTAAAATGACTTTCTACAGGAGGTCTGAGATGGATGATCTGGTGTTTGCCGGGAGTCTGATAGAAGAGATCAACCAGGTGGACAAGAGGGTTGGATGTTTCTCTCAGTGTCAGTGGCGGGTGAGGTGTAACCTGGTCTTGTACAACCCGCTCACTAGGAAGTGTAGATTGTACACTGAAGCCTTTAGCTCGAGCAGTGACGGCACAGTTGATACTGGATGGCAGTACTATGGAGGTGAGTATCATGGAATAATTAGAAAATGAACGAACTACACGATTAAACTCCCGTGTGAATGCATGATGTAAGATGCAAGCATTTCTCAACGGACTTTTCAATCCTTCAGTCCGTTATTCCAAGTTTCAAGTAGTTTATATCAAATATCATGCACTTTATCATGTCATTTCAAGACATATAACGTAAAAGGACAATTTAGTGTCAACTCTCATGGGAAACGTCAGCCTAATATTAATATGGTGTAATTTTATCAGAAAATATTATCCTAGGCTAAGGGGAACGTCGTATCATGTGTCAACAGAGAAGCAGTACGACCTCGTGTTAAGTCAACTGACAAAGCGGCGCCATGCCTTTGATATTCACATCTGCAAATCTCAAAACAAAATATATTTATAATTTCTACCCTTTTCTGCAATATCTAGAAAGTTCTGTTAAAGACAATCATTATCTTGAACACAATCTAGGAGTGATTCGTACATGTCATTTCCCCCAGTATAGGTATCTTAATTAAGTTTAAGCTGACCTAATCCACATGATACTCAGGGGAAACATCTGCCATTATCATTATGATACAAATACAATACAGATGGAGTGATTAGTATGATACTAATATACATGATATGATCGATATCATACTGAGGCGATACACATGGAATGTCATATGATACTGAGACGATACGCATAACAAGATCAATAAGGTACTGAAGCGATACAATTAACATCATCAATTAAAAAATACCACATGACAGCAGTCACAGGATCGATACTGAGGCGACACACATGACATGATCAATATGATACTGAGGCGACACACACGACATAATCAATATGTCACTGAGGCGACACACACGACATGATCAATATGATACTGAGGCGACACACACGACATTATCAATATGCCACTGAGGCGATACACACGACATGATCAATATGATACTGAGGCGACACACATGACATGAGCAATATGACACTGAGGCGACACACACGACACGATCAATATGATACTGAGGTTACACACATTACATGATCAATATGACACTGAGGCGACACATATGACATAATCAATATGACATTGAGGCGACACACACTACATGATCAATATGACACTGAGGCGACACACATGACGTCACACGATCAATTTGATACTAAGGCGACACACGTGACATGATCAATATGACACTGAGGCGATACACACGACATGATCAATATGATACTGAGGCGACACACATGACGTGATCAATATGATATTGTGGCGACACACATGACATGATCAATATGACACTGAGGCGACACACATGACATAATCAATATGACACTTAAGCGACACACATGACACAATCAATATGATACTGAGGCGACACACATGACATAATCAATATGATACTGAGGCGACACACATGACGTCACACGATCAATATGATACTAAGGCGACACACGTGACACGATCAATATGACACTGAGGCCATACACACGACATGATCAATATGATACTGAGGCGACACACATGACATGATCAATATGATACTGAGGCGACACACATTACATAATCAATATGCCACTGAGGCGATACACACGACTTGATCACAATGATACTGAGGCGACACACACGACATGATCAATATGACACTGAGGCGACACACACGACATGATCAATATGACACTGAAGCGACACACATGACATAATCAATATGATACTGAGGCGACACACATGACATGATCAATATGACTTTGAGGCGACACACATGACATAATCAATATGACACTGAAGCGACACACATGACACAATCAATATGATACTGAGGCGACACACATGACATAATCTATATGATACTGAGGCGACACACATGACATGATCAATATGACACTGAGGCGACACACACGACATGATCAATATGACACTGAGGCGACACACATGACATAATCAATATGACACTGAAGCGACACACATGACACAATCAATATGATACTGAGGCGACACACATGACATAATCAATATGATACTGAAGCGACATACATGACATGATCAATATGACACTGAGGCGACACACGTGACATGATCAATATGACACTGAGGCGACACACATGACATAATCAATATGACACTGAAGCGACACACATGACACAGTCAATATGATACTGAGGCGACACACATGACATAATCTATATGATACTGAGGTGACACACACGACATGATCAATATGACACTGAGGCGACACACACGACATGATCAATATGACACTGAGGCGACACACATGACATGATCAATATGATACTGAGGCGATAAACATGACATGATCAATATGACACTGAGGCGACACACACGACATGATTACTATGATACTGAAGGGACACAAATGACATGTTTAGTATGACACTGAGGCGACACACGTGACGCAATCAATATGATACTGAGGCGACAATTATATCGTAATCAATATGATACTGAGGCGACACACATGACATAATCAATATGATACTGAGGCGACACACGTGACGCGATCAATATGATACTGAAGCGACACACGTGACACGATCAATATGACACTGAGGCGGCACACATGACATAATCAATATGACACTGAGGCGACACACACGACATAATCAATATGTCACTGAGGCGACACACACGACATGATCAATATGATACTGAGGCGACACACACGACATTATCAATATGCCACTGAGGCGATACAAACGACATGATCAATATGATACTGAGGCGACACACATGACATGAGCAATATGACACTGAGGCGACACACACGACACGATCAATATGATACTGAGGTTACACACATTACATGATCAATATGACACTGATGCGACACATATGACATAATCAATATGACATTGAGGCGACACACACTACATGATCAATATGACACTGAGGCGACACACATGACACAATCAATATGATACTGAGGCGACACACATGACATAATCAATATGACACTGAGGCCACACACGTGAAATAATCAATATGATACTGAGGCGACACACATGACACAATCAATATGACACTGATGCGACACACATGACACAATCAATATGACACTGATGCGACACACATGACACAATCAATATGACACTGAGGCGACACACATGACATGATCAATATGACACTGAGGCGAAAAGCATGACACAATCAATATGATACTGAGGCGACACACATGACATAATCAATATAACACTGAGGCGACGCACATGACACAAACAATATGATACTGAGGCGACACACGTGACGCGATCAAAATGATACTGAGGCGACACACATGACGTGAACATTATGATACTCAGACGACACACATGACATGAATAATATGATACTGAGGTGACGCACATGAAATAATCAATATGACACGAAGGCGATACGGATGACATGATCAAGATGATACTGACGCGACTCACAATACGATGCTGTAGCAATACACATGACATGATCAATATAACATAAATACCATGCTGTAGCGATACACATGTCATGATCAATATAACATAAATACCATGCTGTAGCGATACACATGACATGATCTATATAACATAAATACCATGCTGTAGCGATACACATGACATGATCAATATAACATAAATACCATGCTGTAGCGATACACATGTCATGATTAATATAACATAAATACCATGCTGTAGCGATGCACATGACTTCATCAATATAACATAAATACCATGCTGTAGCGATACACATGTCATGATTAATATGACACAAAGACGATGCTGTAGCGATGCACATGACATGATCAATATGACACAAATAGGATGTTGTAGCGATGCACATGACATGATCAATAGGACACAAATACCATGCTGTAGCGATACACATGACATGATCAATATGACACAAATCCGATGCTGTAGCGATGCACATGACATGATCAATATGACACAAATCCGATGCTGTAGCGATGCACATGACATGATCAATATGACACAAATCCGATGCTGTAGCGATGCACATGACATGATCAATATGACACAAATCCGATGCTGTAGCGATGCACATGACATGATCAATATGACACAAATCCGATGCTGTAGCGACACACATGACTTGATCAATATGACACAAATACGATGCTGTAGCGATGCACATGACATGATCAATATGACACAAATCCGATGCTGTAGCGTTACACATGACATGATGAATGTGACACAAATCCGATGCTGTAGCGATACACAATGCATGATTAATATGACACCAATAACATGATGTAGCGATACAATTGACATGATCAATATAACATAAATACCATGCTGTAGCGATACACATGACATGATCAATATAACATAAATACCATGCTGTAGCAACAAATGACATGACCAATATAACATAAATACCATGCTGTAGCGATAAACATGACATGATCAATATGACACAAATACGATGCTGGAGCGACACACATGACTTCATCAATATAACATAAATACCATGCTGTAGCGATACACATGACTTCATCAATATAACATAAATACCATGCTGTAGCGATACACATGACATGATCAATATAACATAAATACCATGCTGTAGCGATACACATGTCATGATTAATATAACATAAATACCATGCTGTAGAGATGCACATGACTTCATCAATATAACATAAATACCATGCTGTAGCGATGCACATGACTTCATCAATATAACATAAATACCATGCTGTAGCGATGCACATGACTTCATCAATATAACATAAATACCATGCTGTAGCGATACACATGTCATGATTAATATGACACAAAGACGATGCTGTAGCGATGCACATGACATGATCAATATGACACAAATAGGATGTTGTAGCGATGCACATGACATGATCAATATGACACAAATACGATGCTGTAGCGATGCACATGACATGATCAATATGACACAAATCCGATGCTGTAGCGATGCACATGACATGATCAATATGACACAAATCCGATGCTGTAGCGACACACATGACTTGATCAATATGACACAAATACGATGCTGTAGCGATGCACATGACATGATCAATATGACACAAATCCGATGCTGTAGCGTTACACATGACATGATGAATGTGACACAAATCCGATGCTGTAGCGATACACAATGCATGATTAATATGACACCAATAACATGATGTAGCGATACAATTGACATGATCAATATAACATAAATACCATGCTGTAGCGATACACATGACATGATCAATATAACATAAATACCATGCTGTAGCGATACAAATGACATGACCAATATAACATAAATACCATGCTGTAGCGATAAACATGACATGATCAATATGACACAAATACGATGCTGGAGCGACACACATGACATGATCAATATGACACAAATACGATGCTGTAGCGTTCAACACAAATACGATATTGTAGCGATATATCTGACATCATCAATATGACACAAATACGATGCTGTTCCGCTACAGATGACATGATCCATATGACACTAATACGATGCTGTAGCGTTACAATTGACATTGTCAATATGACATAAATAAGATGCTGTATCGATACACAATGCATGGTTAATATGACACTAATAACATGATATAGCGATACAATTGACATCATCAATAGTACACAAAAAGGATGCTGTGGCGATACACATGACATGACCAATATGACGCAAATACGATGTTGTAGAGATACAAATGACATGACCAATATGACACAAATACGATGTTGTAGTGATACACATGACATGATCAATATGACACAAATACGATGCTGTGGTGATATACATGCCATGATTAATATGACACATATGCGATGTTGTAGTGATATACATGACATGATCAATATGACTCAAATAAATTGCTGTAGCGATACACATGACTTGATCAATATGACATAAATACGATGTTGTAGCGATATACAAGCCATGATTAATATGACACAAATCCGATGTTGTAGCGATACAAATGACTTGATCAATATGACACAAATAATAAGCTCTAGTTATACACATGACATGATCAATATGACACAAATAATAAGCTCTAGCTATGCACATGACATGATCAATATGACACAAATATGACTTTGTAGCGATAAACATGGCATGATCAATATGACATAAATACGATTTTGTAGCGAGACACATGACATGATCAATATGACACAAAAACGATGCTGTAGCGATACACATGACATGATGAATATGACACAGATAGGACTTTGTGGCGATACACATAACATGATCAATATGACACAATTACGATGCTGTAGCGCTAGAGATGACATAATCAATATGAGATAAATACCATGCTGTAGCGACACGTATGACTTGATCAATATGGCAAAAATTGATACTGTGGCGATACACATCACATGATCAATATGACATAATTACGATGTTGTAGCGATACACATGACATGACAAAAATACGATGCTGTAGCGATACAGATGACATTATCAATATAACACAAATACGATGCTGTAGAGGTACAAATGACATTGTCAATATGACATAAATACCATCCTGTATCGATACACATGTCTTGATCAACATAACAGAGAAACGATGCTGCAGCGATACAAATGACATGATCAATATGACACAAATACGATGTTGTAGCGATACACATGACATGATCAATATGACGCAAATACGATGTTGTAGCGATACACATGACATGATCAATATGACACAATTACGATGCTGTAGCGCTAGAGATGACATAATCAATATGAGATAAATACCATGCTGTAGCGACACGTATGACTTGATCAATATGGCAAAAATTGATACTGTGGCGATACACATCACATGATCAATATGACATAATTACGATGTTGTAGCGATACACATGACATGACAAAAATACGATGCTGTAGCGATACAGATGACATTATCAATATAACACAAATACGATGCTGTAGAGGTACAAATGACATTGTCAATATGACATAAATACCATCCTGTATCGATACACATGTCTTGATCAACATAACAGAGAAACGATGCTGCAGCGATACAAATGACATGATCAATATGACACAAATACGATGTTGTAGCGATACACATGACATGATCAATATGACACAAATACGATGTTGTAGCGATGCACATGACATGATCAATATGACACAAATACCATGCTGTAGCGATACACATGACATGATCAATATGACACAAATAAGATGCTGTAGCGCTACATATGACATGTTCAATATGTCACAAATAAGGCGCTTTAGCGATACAAATGACATTGTCAAGATGACATAAATACCATGCTGTATCGATACACATGACTTGATCAACATGTCACAGATACGATGTTGTATCGATACACATGACATGTTCAGTATGATACAAATACGATGCTGTGGCGATATACATGCCATGATTAATATGACACAAATACGATGTTGTAGCGATATACATGACATGATCAATATGACATAAAAAGGATGCTCCTTCGAATACACATGACATGATGAATATCACAAATACGATGCTGTGGTGATATACAAGCCATGATTAATATGACACAAATACGATGTTGTAGTGATACACATGACATGATCAATATGACACAAATAATAAGCTCTAGCTATACACATGACATGATCAATATGACACAAATATGACTTTGTAGCGATAAGCATGGCATGATCAATATGACATAAATACGATTTTGTAGCGAGACACATGACATGATCAATATGACACAAAAACGATGCTGTAGCGCTACACATGACATGATCAATATGACACAAATACGATGTTTTAGCGCTACAGATGACATGTTCAATAAGTCACAAATAAGACTCTGTAGCGATACACATGACTTGACCAATATGCCAAAAATACGATGCTGTTGCGATATATGTCCAATGTTCACTTTGATGCTCAGAAATACATGCTGTTTTACTATTGTACACGAAGGATATATTCGTTTCTTTTCAATGTTGGTAAGGTCAGTGATCTCATCGTTTTGCCTGGCTTGTAGTCCAAGAAGTAATTCTGTGACTGAAGAGCTTTTTTCTCAAACTATGTGTGACGTCATTGAATATGACGTCATTAGATATGTTAATATGTGTTTAAGATAGTGAAGTCAAAAGACATTTTCACCTTAGAACTAACTGCAGAAGGCATGAGTAATGTAGTGTGACGGTATTTGCATGTATTTGTCCATTTCCTTGGTTGCGTCAAACACAAAATCTAAGTTCAGGAAACCCTGATGCGTGAGTTCGTGATGTAAATATATCAATTCCTACTTCGTCCCCAGTTTCCTGTGCCAACTATAAACTTGAAAATGCACGTGTAGATGTTGACGTCATCAATGCTGACCCTAAAGATGTCTGCAACACCAACATCATTGCCTCCGACGACAACACATCTTCCTGTTATACCGGTGCATCATGGGAAGTGGTGCCAGTCAAGTGTGTGTCGTGTTATATAGGCACGGCACGACCGTCCATGGTGGGTTCATAATGATGACTGGTTTGTCTTTATTGTCGACAATGATAAACAAAACAAGGTTGAACTCCATTTAAATATGTATTCCTTGATCCCAAATCGATCAATGTTGTCTATATAAGATTTGTGTGTTTGTTTGTTTGTTTGTTTGTTTATTTATTTATTTGTTTTTTTGTTTGTTTGTTTGTTGTTTTACGTCACACTCAGCAATATTCCAGCTATATGACTGTTGTCTGTAAATAATCGAGTCTGGACCAGACAATCCAGTGATTGGCATCATGAGCATCGATCCCCGCAATTGGGATACGATGACATGCATCAACCAAGTCAGCGAGCCTAACCACCCGATCCCATTAGTCGCCTTTTACGACAAGCAGAGTCGCCTTTTTACGGCAATCGTGGGTTGCTGAAGACCTATTCTACCCCGGATCTTCACGGTCCGTCAATATGATATGTGTAGCTGTATCATGTCTGAGTTTGTGATATGTCTAGCTGTATCATGTCGGAGTTTGTGATATGTGTAGCTGTATCATGTCGGAGTTAATGATATGTCTAGCTGTATCATGTCGGAGTTTGTGATATGTCCAGCTGTATCATGTCGGAGTTTGTGATATGTGTAGCTGTATCATGTCGGAGTTAATGATATGTCTAGCTGTATCATGTCGGAGTTTGTGATATGTCTAGCTGTATCATGTTGGAGTTTGTGATATGTGTAGCTGTATCATGTCTGAGCTTGTGATATGTCTAGCTGTATCATGTCTGTGTTTGTGATATATCTAGCTGTATCATGACGGAGTTTGTGATATGTCTGGCTGTATCATTTCGGTATTTGTGATATGTCTAGCTGTATCATGACGGAGATTGTGATATTTCTAGCTGGATCATGTCGGGGTTTGTCAAATTTAGAGCTATTTGTACGAGTTTCATTTGACAAACAAATGATCAGCTCATGTTAAGGTAGATGTGATTGATTCCAGGCAGGACACCAGGTCCAGCACCCCGTGTCTGAAGTCAGAGTACAAACCAGATCGGGTGTCCGCGGCTCCCTGGTTGATAACATGACACCATATCCCAATTCTGTTTATCGATTCTCATGATGGCGATCACTGTAATGTCTGGCCATGACTCAATGTTTGATAAACCACGTGACATCCATTCTTCATAACAGGTTCCATCCAAGTACTATACAGAAGAACTGACCTTTGACCTTGCTGCCGGGATGAAGCTGAGATTGGACGTGTCGGGAAACACGGCTGAATTGTAAACAAAAAAACACATTGACGTATTTATTTTTTACATACCCACAGCAGACGTGTTAGTTAATGGTAAGAAATACACACATTCACGTATCAAAGCAGAAATAGGTAGCACTACGTCACATAACATAAACAAAATGATTAACCTTACTATCTTAAGAATAATCAAACCCTTCCATTACACTTTTGAACATGCTTACAATTCCACAAAGTTGCATAGCTATCACACATGCCTGATTGTACATTAGCAGTGTATCTGCATACTATCTACGTATGTATCTTGATCTTTGCAGCAATCACGTCTGGTTTGAAGATTCAGGCATGAACCTTGTGTACCTTTTGTCTCTGAGATGGCTTTATTCCCCAACTCAAGCTGTCTTCAACACAAAGAAGGGAGGAACCTAAGAAAGAGAGGACGTAGTTTATGGTGTTTCAGTCAACGACATTAGCAACTACACCATTGAAGTCCACATCAGTGAGTCTGCCTTCATGGTGAGTTGATTATCAATTATTATATGGCTTTCCTTACCAACTGCCATCATGGTGAGTTGATTGTCAATTAATACATGGCTTTCCTTACCAACTGCCATCATGGTGAGTTGATTGTCAATTAATACATGGCTTTCCTTACCAACTGCCATCATGGTGAGTTGATTGTCAATTAATACATGGCTTTCCTTACCAACTGCCTTCATGGTGAGTTGATTGTCAGTTACTACATGGCTTTCCTAACCAACTGCCTTCATGGTGAGTTGACTGTCAGTTACTACATGGCTTTCCTTACCAACTGCCTTCATGGTGAGTTGATTGTCAATTACTATATGGCTTTCCTTACCAACTACCTTCATGGTGAGTTGATTGTCAATGACTACATGGCTTTCCTTACCAACTACCTTCATTGTGAGTTGATTGTCAGTTACTATATGGCTTTCCTTACCAACTGCCTTCATGGTGACTTGATTGTCAATTACTATATGGCTTTCCTTACCAACTGCCTTCATGGTGAGTTGATTGTCAATTAATACATGGCTTTCCTTACCAACTGCCTTCATGTTGAGTTGATTGTCAGTTACTACATCGCTTTCCTACACAACTGCCTTCATGGTGAGTTGATTCTCAGTTACTAAATGGCTTTCCTTACCAACTGCCTTCATGGTGAGTTGATTGTCAATTACTACATGGCTTTCCTTACCACCTGCCTTCATGGTGAGTTGATTGTCAGTTACTAAATGGCTTTCCTTACCAACTGCCTTCATGGTGAGTTGATTGTCAATTACTACATGACTTTCCTTACCAGCTGCCTACATGGTGAGTTGATTATCAATTACTACATGGCTTTCCTTACCACCAGCCTTCATGGTTAGTTGATTGTCAGTTACTACATGGCTTTCCTTACCAACTGCCTTCATGGTGAGTTGATTATCAATTATTTTATGGCTTTCCTTACAAAATGCCTTCATGGTGAGTTGATTGTCAATGACTACATGGCTTTCCTTACCAACTACCTTCAGTGTGAGTTGATTGTCAGTTACTATATGGCTTTCCTTACCAACTGCCTTCATGGTGAGTTGATTGTCAATTACTATATGGCTTTCCTTACCAACTCCCTTCATGGTGAGTTGATTGTCAATTAATACATGGCTTTCCTTACCAACTGCCTTCATGTTGAGTTGATTATCAGTTACTACATGGCTTTCCTACACAACTGCCTTCATGGTGAGTTGATTGTCAGTTACTAAATGGCTTTCCTTACCAACTGCCTTCATGGTGAGTTGATTGTCAATTACTACATGGCTTTCCTTACCACCTGCCTTCATGGTGAGTTGATTGTCAGTTACTAAATGGCTTTCCTTACCAACTGCCTTCATGGTGAGTTGATTGTCAATTACTACATGACTTTCCTTACCAGCTGCCTACATGGTTAGTTGATTGTCAATTACTACATGGCTTTCCTTACCACCTGACTTCATGGTTAGTTGATTGTCAGTTACTACATGGCTTTCCTTACCAACTGCCTTCATGGTGAGTTGATTATCAATTATTTTATGGCTTTCCTTACAAAATGCCTTCATGGTGAGTTGATTGTCAATTACTTTATGGCTTTCCTTACCAACTGCCTTCATGGTGAGTTGATTGTCAATGACTACATGGCTTTCCTTACCAACTGCCTTCATGGTGAGTTCATTATCAATTATTATATGGCTTTCCTTACCAACTGCCTACACGGTGAGTTGATTGTCAGTTCCTACATGGCTTTCCTTACCAGCTGCCTATACGGTGAGTTGATTGTCAATTACTATATGGCTTACCTTAGCAACTGCCTTCATGGTGAGTTGATTGTCAGTTACTACATGGCTTTCCTTACCAGCTGCCTACACGGTGAGTTGATTTTCAGTTACTACATGGCTTTCCTTACCAACTGCCTTCATGGTGAGTTAATTGTCAGTTACTACATGGCTTTCCTTACCAACTGCCTTCATGGTAAGTTGATTGTTGATTACTTTATGGCTTACCTTACCAACTGCCTTCATGGTGAGTTGATTATCAATGACTACATGTCTTTCCTTACCAACTGCCTTCATGGTGAGTTGATTGTCAGTTACTACATGGCTTTCCTAACCAACTGCCTTCATGGTGAGTTGATTGTCAGTTACTAAATGGCTTTCCTTACCAACTGCCTTCATGGTGAGTTGATTGTCAATTACTACCTGGCTTTCCTTACCACCTGCCTTCATGGTTAGTTGATTGTCAGTTACTAAATGGCTATCCTTACCAACTGCCTTCATGGTGAGTTGATTGTCAATTACTACATGGCTTCCCTTACCAGCTGCCTACATGGTGAGTTGATTGTCAATTACTTCATAGCTTTCCTTACCACCTGCCTTCATGGTTAGTTGATTGTCAGTTACTACATGGCTTTCCTTACCAACTGCCTTCATGGTGAGTTGATTGTCAATTACTACATGGCTTTCCTTACCAACTGCCTTCATGTTGAGTTGATTGTCAATTAATACATGGCTTTCCTTACCACCTGCCTTCATGGTTAGTTGATTGTCAGTTACTAAATGGCTTTCCTTACCAACTACCTTCATGGTGAGTTGATTGTCAATTACTACATGACTTTCCTTACCAGCTGCCTACATGGTGAGTTGATTGTCAATTACTACATGGCTTTCCTTACCACCTGCCTTCATGGTTAGTTGATTGTCAGTTACTACATGGCTTTCCTTACCAACTGCCTTCATGGTGAGTTGATTATCAATTATTTTATGGCTTTCCTTACCAACTGCCTTCATGGTGAGTTGATTGTCAATTACTTTATGGCTTTCCTTACCAACTGCCTTCATGGTGAGTTGATTGTCAATGACTACATGGCTTTCCTTACCAACTGCCTTCATGGTGAGTTCATTATCAATTATTATATGGCTTTCCTTACCAACTGCCTACACGGTGAGTTGATTGTCAGTTCCTACATGGCTTTCCTTACCAGCTGCCTATACGGTGAGTTGATTGTCAATTACTATATGGCTTACCTTACCAACTGCCTTCATGGTGAGTTGATTGTCAGTTACTACATGGCTTTCCTTACCAGCTGCCTACACGGTGAGTTGATTTTCAGTTACTACATGGCTTTCCTTACCAACTGCCTTCATGGTGAGTTAATTGTCAGTTACTACATGGCTTTCCTTACCAACTGCCTTCATGTTGATTTGATTGTTGATTACTTTATGGCTTACCTTACCAACTGCCTTCATGGTGAGTTGATTATCAATGACTACATGGCTTTCCTTACCAACTGCCTTCATGGTGAGTTGATTGTCAGTTACTACATGGCTTTCCTAACCAACTGCCTTCATGGTGAGTTGATTGTCAGTTACTAAATGGCTTTCCTTACCAACTGCCTTCATGGTGAGTTGATTGTCAATTAGTACATGGCTTTCCTTACCACCTGCCTTCATGGTTAGTTGATTGTCAGTTACTAAATGGCTATCCTTACCAACTGCCTTCATGGTGAGTTGATTGTCAATTACTACATGGCTTCCCTTACCAGCTGCCTACATGGTGAGTTGATTGTCAATTACTTCATGGCTTTCCTTACCACCTGCCTTCATGGTTAGTTGATTGTCAGTTACTACATGGCTTTCCTTACCAACTGCCTTCATGGTGAGTTGATTGTCAATTACTACATGGCTTTCCTTACCAACTGCCTTCATGGTAAGTTGATTGTCAATTACTACATGGCTTTCCTTACCAACTGCCTTCATGGTGAGTTGATTTTCAATTACTACATGGCTTTCCTTACCACCTGCCTTCACGGTTATTTGATTGTCAGTTACTACATGGCTTTCCTTACCAACTGCCTTCATGGTGAGTTGATTGTCAATTACTACATGGCTTTCCTTACCAGCAGCCTACATGGTGAGTTGATTGTCAATTACTTCATGGCTTTCCTTACCACCTGCCTTCATGGTTAGTTGATTGTCAGTTACTACATGGCTTTCCTTACCAACTGCCTTCATGGTGAGTTTATTATCAATTATTATATGGCTTTCCTTACCAACTGCCTTCATGGTGAGTTGATTGTCAATTACTATCTGGCCTTCCTTACCAACTGCCATCATGGTGAGTTGATTGTCAATGAATACATGGCTTTCCTTACCAACTGCCTTCATAGTGAGTTCATTATCAATTATTATATGGCTTTCCTTACCAACTGCCTACATGGTGAGTTGATTGTCAGTTCCTACATGGCTTTCCTTACCAGCTGCCTACACGGTGAGTTGATTGTCAATTACTTCATGGCTTACCTTACCAACTGCCTTCATGGTGAGTTGATTGTCAGTTACTACACGGCTTTCCTTACCAACTTCCTACATGGTGAGTTGATTATCAATTACCATATGGCTTTCCTTACCAACTGCCTTCATGGTGAGTTAATTGTCAGTTACTACATGGCTTTCCTTACCAACTGCCTTCATGGTGAGTTGATTGTCAGTTACTACATGTCTTTCCTTACCAACTGCCTACATTGTGAGTTTATTGTTGATTACTTTATGGCTTACCTTACCAACTGCCTTCATGGTGAGTTGATTATCAATGACTACATGGCTTTCCTTACCAACTGCCTTCATGGTGAGTTGATTGTCAGTTACTACATGGCTTTCCTAACCAACTGCCTTCATGGTGAGTTGATTGTCAGTTACTAAATGGCTTTCCTTACCACCTGCCTTCATGTTGAGTTGATTGTTGATTACTTTATGGCTTTCCTTACCAACTGCCTTCATGGTGAGTTGACTGTCAATTACTACATGGCTTTCCTTACCACCTGCCTTCATGGTTAGTTGATTGTCAGTTACTAAATAGCTTTCTTTACCAATTGCCTTCATGGTGAGTTGATTGTCAATTACTACATGGCTTCCCTTACCAGCTGCCTACATGGTGAGTTGATTGTCAATTACTTCATGGCTTTCCTTACCACCTGCCTTCATGGTTAGTTGATTGTCAATTACTACATGGCTTTCCTTACCAACTGCCTTCATGGTGAGTTGATTATCAATTACTATATGGCTTTCCTTACCAACTGCCTTCATGGTGAGTTAATTGTCAGTTACTACATGGCTTTCCTTACCAACTGCGTTCATGGTGAGTTGATTGTCAGTTACTACATGTCTTTCCTTACCAACTGCCTTCATGGTGAGTTGATTGTCAATTACTACATGGCTTTCCTTACCACCTGCCTTCATGGTTAGTTGATTGTCAGTTACTACATGGCTTTCCTTTCCAACTGCCTTCATGGTGAGTTGATTGTCAATTACTACATGGCCTACCTTACCAACTGCCTTCATGGTGAGTTGATTATCAATGACTACATGGCTTTCCTTACCAACTGCCTTCATGGTGAGTTGATTGTCAGTTACTACATGGCTTTCCTAATCAACTGCCTTCATGGTGAGTTGATTGTCAGTTACTAAATGGCTTTCCTTACCAACTGCCTTCATGGTGAGTTGATTGTCAATTACTACATGGCTTTCCTTACCACCTGCCTTCATGGTTAGTTGACTGTCAGTTACTAAATGGCTTTCCTTACCAACTGCCTTCATGGTGAGTTGATTGTCAATTACTACATGGCTTCCCTTACCAGCTGCCTACATGGTGAGTTGATTGTCAATTACTATATGGCTTTCCTTACCAGCTGCCTTCATGGTTAGTTGATTGTCAGTTACTACATGGCTTTCCTTACCAACTGCCTTCATGGTGAGTTGATTGTCAGTTACTACATGGCTTTCCTAACCAACTGCCTTCATGGTGAGTTGATTGTCAGTTACTAAATGGCTTTCCTTACCAACTGCCTTCATGGTGAGTTGATTGTCAATTACTACATGGCTTTCCTTACAACCTGCCTTCATGGTTAGTTGATTGTCAGTTACTAAATGGCTTTCCTTACCAACTGCCTTCATGGTGAGTTGATTGTCAATTACTACATGGTTTCCCTTAACAGCTGCCTACATGGTGAGTTGATTGTCAATTACTATATGGCTTTCCTTACCAGCTGCCTTCATGGTGAGTTGATTGTCAGTTACTACATGGCTTTCCTTACCAACTGCCTTCATGGTGAGTTGATTATCAATTACTATATGGCTTTCCTTACCAACTGCCTTCATGGTGAGTTAATTGTCAGTTACTACATGGCTTTCCTTACCAACTGCCTTCATGGTGAGTTGATTGTCAGTTACTACATGTCTTTCCTTACCAACTGCCTACATGGTGAGTTGATTGTTAATTACTTCATGGCTTACCTTACCAACTGCCTTCATGGTGAGTTGATTATCAATGACTACATGGCTTTCCTTACCAACTGCCTTCATGGTGAGTTGATTGTCAGTTACTACATGGCTTTCCTAACCAACTGCCTTCATGGTGTGTTGATTGTCAGTTACTAAATGGCTTTCCTTACCAACTGCCTTCATGGTGAGTTCATTGTCAATGACTACATGGCTTTCCTTACCAACTGCCTTCAGTGTGAGTTGAGTATCAATTACTATATGGCTTTCCTTACCAACTGCCTTCATGGTGAGTTGATTGTCAATTACTATATGGCTTTCCTTACCTACTGCCTTCATGTTGAGTTGATTGTCAGTTACTACATGGCTTTCCTTACCAACTGCCTTCATGTTGAGTTGATTGTCAGTTACTACATGGCTTTCCTTACCGACTGCCTTCATGGTGAGTTGATTCTCAATTACTTCATGGCTTTCCTTACCAGCTGCCTACATGGTGAGTTGATTGTCAATTACTACATGGCTTTCCTTACCAACTGCCTTCATGGTGAGTTGATTATCAATTACTATATGGCTTTCCTTACCAACTGCCTTCATGGTGAGTTGATTGTCAGTTACTACATGGCTTTCGTTACCAGCTGGCTACATGGTGAGTTCATTGTCAGTTACTACATGGTTTTCCTTACCAACTGCCTTCATGGTGAGTTGATTATCAATTACTATATGGCTTTCCTTACCAACTGCCTTCATGGTGAGTTGAGTGTCAGTTACTATATGGCTTTCCTTACCAAATGCCTTCGTGGTTAGTTGAATGTCAATTACTACATGGCTTTCCTTACCAACTGCCTACATGGTGAGTTGATTGTCAGTTACCACATGGCTTTCCTTACCAACTGCCTACATGGTGTGCTGATTGTCAATTACTATCTGGCTTTCCTTACCAACTGCCTTCATGTTGAGTTGATTGTCAATTGCTATATGGTTTTCCTTACCAACTGCCTTCATGGTGAGTTGATTGTCAATTGCCCTATGGCTTTCCTTACCCACTGCCTACATGGTGAGTTGATTGTCAATTACTATATGGCTTTCCTTACCAACTGCCTACATGTTGAGTTGATTGTCAATTACAACATGGCTTTCCGTACCACCTGCCTTCATGGTGAGTTGATTGTCAATTACTATATGGCTTTCCTTACCAGCTGCCTTCATGTTGAGTTGATTGTCAATTACTTTATGGCTTTCCTTACCAACTGTCTACATGGTGTGTTGATTGTCAATTACTATTTGGCTTTCCTTACCAACTGCCTCCATGGTGTGCTGATTGTCAATTACTATCTGGCTTTCCTTACCAACTGCCTTCATGTTGAGTTGATTGTCAATTACTATATGACTTTCCTTACCAACTGCCTACATGGTGTGTTGATTGTCAATTACTACATGGCTTTCCTTACCAACTGCCTACATGGTGAGTTGATTGTCAGTTACTACATGGCTTTCCTTACCAACTGCCTTCATAGTGAGTTGATTGTCAATTAGTACATGGCTTTCCTTACCAACTGCCTTCACCCGACACCACAAAAGGGTTCCCTGTTCCTCTCAAAAGAAAGATTTATCTTTTACATGCTCACAATGTTCCTACAAGTACACACTTGACTTATATGAAGAAAATTACAAAACAGCTTCTTCTCTTTCAGTGAGTGAGTGAGTGAAATTTAACGTCACATCGGCAATATTTCAGCCATATCGTGACGAAACAGTTATAATAATTATATTTTGATTTAATTAAAAACCTGTCAACGATGGACAGTAAGATAACTAGAGTATCACAGTTTCGATTTTAAAACTAGTTCAGAACAGTTAAAAGAATACATTTTCATTCAACAATACAATATAAAAAAGGGCTATAGATCACCAATAGCCAAAGTGATCTTCTCTTTCAAAACAGACTCTGCACATGTGTCATGATTCACTTAATAGGTAACATTATGATCCTGCCATGTCAACTTCTTCCTCTTTCCAGACCTATGTTGACGGGACTCTGTGGATGACCAACCAGATGCGCCTCCCTTTCACTGGTGTCCGACGTGTAACTGTTGGGGGTTTCACCGACCTGCACAGTTTCCACGTTGGCTATGTGTTGTGCTGATTTCAACTCAGCTGAGGAGCCGCGCATTAACTCTACGTGTATCAAGATACACCACTTCAAACACCACTTCAGACACCACTTCAGTGTGTGTAGTTTATAATGTTGGTCTTCGTAATGTGACACGTTTATGTTGAGCTGTTTTAATGTACACCACATACTGATATAATCACAGACCATGTCGTTTTGTATTGATCAGTTCGTCAGGAAGAGCCACTGTTTGGTGGAATTGTTTTGTATAAGTAGCCAGGCGGACACCACGTGAAATACAATCTGCGTCAAATGAGAAATAATAAAAATAATTCGGACCCTACTTTTAACGAGAATAATTATGCCAAACCGTTTAATTAGAACACAAGCTGATCTAATTCCTGTCGGGGTATTGTAGATCAAGGATACATTAATCATAGTTCACATGTTTTAGGCGTGATGCTATGATACCATTATTTATCACCCCCAAATCTGTTGTGCCTTTAACTATCACAACCCAATTCCGTTGCCTTATTGTCTAACCAAGTGTTGCTGTACAATAATCCACAATCAGCACTGTATTTATCCCAATCAGTGTGTAATTATTTACAAATCTATTAACACCACACTGCAGTACTGAGGGGTGATGTTGTGGTACGAGACACTTGGTGGGGATTTTCCAGCCGCTCCATTCAGTTTACAAAAACTCAGGTTGAGTAATTACAATGCACTTAACGAATATAGTCGCTCACCACAACAGTTGGCCTCATTTAATATTGCTTGATCATTATTCTTAATCAATGCTAGCTGTCCAATATCATGTTGTACCATAAGCCCAATCATTTTTATTGTATCATTACCCCAACCCCTGTTTCTGTGTCTTTAATCCCACTCAATAGTTAGAAGTTAATCATACAAACATAGGTCACCTGTAGATTTAACAGAGCTAAATTGAATTTGGAAGCGAACCTAGCTCTACATTGAAACAGTATATTTCTCTAACTTCTACCATGACTAAATAAACTGCAAACTCTTTGGTGTAAGTGAATACATTGAGTGAAGAGGCATGGGTTGGGTCCAGTGTTTTGAGCGGGTTCTCGATCAGAAATTACGGAATCACTGACAACAGCCTTTAACCGAAACATGGCGCTGTAATTGCTCAAGCAGCTGGTTTACACCGTAATACCTCACGTGACCTTATGACGGGCACTGAAAGCAAGTAGCACGGCAACTTCGTAAGCTAACATGAGGTGGGTACATGACGTGACTCAAACCATATGACTTCACAGTAGTATATCGTAAAGCAACAAAACGCAAACTCTCTGTTCTAAAAACTTGAAATACATACTCTTCTGCCGCGTTTATTGCCACACATCCTTTGAATATTGTAGTAGCACCAAATTTGCATTTTATAACGTAAAATTGTATTCTATTAATCATGCCTACTGACAATTACTAAAGGAAGTACTTTTCTACAAACAAATATGTTCCGCGGCGATGCGACCGTCAAATCGGCTGTTTAAATCAGAGGGCTTTATTGTGATTTGATACCCCTGACTGACCATTGAAAATGGTGTATTTTCCAAATGTTTATGTTAGAATATTGTACAATTCGCCCAAATCAATGTTTTACACTTAGCCCCAATCAATGTTGTACACCTAGCCTCACAATGAATGGTGTACACTTAGCCTTAATCAATGTTGTACACGCAGCCTAAATCAATGTTGTACACGCAGCCTAAATCAATGTTGTACAATTAGCCCCAATCAACGTTGTACACCTAGCCTCACAATCAATGGTGTACACTTAGCCTCAATCAATGTTGTACACCTAGCATCACAATCAATGGTGTACACTTAGCCTCAATCAATGTTTTACACTTAGACTTAATCAATGTTGTACGAGCAGCCTTAACCAATGTTGTACACTTAGCATCAATCCATGTTGTACACTTAGACTTAATCAATGGTGTATACTTAGCCTTAATCGATGTTGTACACGCAGCCTTAACCAATGTTGTACACGCAGCCCCTATCAATGTTGTACACTTAGACTTAATCAATGTTGTACACTTAGCCTCAATCAATGCTGTACACTTAGCCTCAATCAATGTTGTACACTTAGCCTCAATCAATGTTGTACACTTAGCCTCAATCAATGCTGTACACTTAGCCTCAATCAATGGTGTACAATAAGCCTCAATCAATGTTGTACAATTAGCCTCAATCAAGGTTGTACACTTAGCCTCAATCAAGGTTGTACAATTAGCCTCAATCAATGTTGTACACTTAGCCCCAATCAATGTTGTACAATTAGCCTAATTTATTCATTTATCATACAATCGTCAGAGTCAACGGAAACTCAGTGTCGTATAAAGGACTTGAACACGATATGAATTTGTTTGCAGTATTTGTTTCCTGTTGTGGAGGTGTAATCGTAACGAAAACCGGCGCACAAAGTGTGAAAACTCAGTGTCGTATAAAGGACTTGAACACGATATGAATTTGTTTGCAGTATTTGTTTCCTGTTGTGGAGGTATAATCGTAACGAAAACCGGCGTGCAAAGTGTGAAAACTCGGTGTCGTATAAAGGACTTGAACACGATATGAATTTGTTTGCAGTATTTGTTTCCTGTTGTGGAGGTGTAATCGTAACGAAAACCGGCGCACAAAGTGTGAAAACTCAGTGTCGTATAAAGGACTTGAACACGATATGAATTTGTTTGCAGTATTTGTTTCCTGTTGTGGAGGTGTAATCGTAACGAAAACCGGCGTGCAAAGTGTGAAAACTCAGTGTCGTATAAAGGACTTGAACACGATATGAATTTGTTTGCAGTATTTGTTTCCTGTTGTGGAGGTGTAATCGTAACGGAAACCGGCGCGCAAAGTGTGAAAACTCAGTGTCGTATAAAGGACTTGAACACGATATGAATTTGTTTGCAGTATTTGTTTCCTGTTGTGGAGGTGTAATCGTAACGAAAACCGGCGCGCAAAGTGTGAAAACTCAGTGTCGTATAAAGGACTTGAACACGATATGAATTTGTTTGCAGTATTTGTTTCCTGTTGTGGAGGTGTAATCGTAACAGAAACCGGCGCGCAAAGTGTGAAAACTCAGTGTCGTATAAAGGACTTGAACACGATATGAATTTGTTTGCAGTATTTGTTTCCTGTTGTGGAGGTGTAATCGTAACGGAAACCGGCGCGCAAAGTGTGAAAACTCAGTGTCGTGTAAAGGACTTGAACACGATATGAATTTGTTAGCAGTATTTGTTTCCTGTTGTGGAGGTGTAATCGTAACGAAAACCGGCCTGCAAAGTGTGAAAACTCAGTGTCGTATAAAGGACTTGAACACGATATGAATTTGTTTGCAGTATTTGTTTCCTGTTGTGGAGGTGTAATCGTAACGGAAACCGGCGTGCAAAGTGTGAAAACTCAGTGTCGTATAAAGGACTTGAACACGATATGAATTTGTTTGCAGTATTTGTTTCCTGTTGTGGAGGTGTAATCGTAACGAAAACCGGCGCGCAAAGTGTGAAAACTCAGTGTCGTATAAAGGACTTGAACACGATATGAATTTGTTTGCAGTATTTGTTTCCTGTTGTGGAGGTGTAATCGTAACGGAAACCGGCGCGCAAAGTGTGAAAACTCAGTGTCGTATAAAGGACTTGAACACGATATGAATTTGTTTGCAGTATTTGTTTCCTGTTGTGGAGGTGTAATCGTAACGGAAACCGGCGTGCAAAGTGTGAAAACTCAGTGTCGTATAAAGGACTTGAACACGATATGAATTTGTTTGCAGTATTTGTTTCCTGTTGTGGAGGTGTAATCGTAACGAAAACCGGCGCGCAAAGTGTGAAAACTCAGTGTAGTATAAAGGACTTGAACATGATATGAATTTGTTAGCAGTATTTGTTTCCTGTTGTGGAGGTGTAATCGTAACGGAAACCGGCGTGCAAAGTGTGAAAACTCAGTGTAGTATAAAGGACTTGAACATGATATGAATTTGTTTGCAGTATTTGTTTCCTGTTGTGGAGGTGTAATCGTAACGGAAACCGGCGCGCAAAGTGTGAAAACTCAATGTGAACACCGGGTATTACGTCACGAACTTCATAGTTCACAGAGACTGGTTATTTAGTCATTAACACATAAAGCTGTAGACAAGGATACTATATCAGTTAGATCGTTAACTATTACAACTAAGCTCCACCCACTCTACTATCAGCCAATCAGGAGGCAGCAGTCCGGTAGTGGGCGTGTGCTATTTGTTCGGTTCATGCAGTCATAAATCAAAAATATATGCTTGGTTAGCCAATCAAATGATATGGAAGCATTTGCATTTGGTTTAATATGAATTGGATTAGAGACTTAGGTCTGCTGTGGTGAACGTACTATATGTTATGTAATATGCACCTGTCATCACAGAAAGAGGGATATTCAGTTGAGCTGCACCGGCAGCAGTGGGTATGCTCTATATGTTTATAACACTGGGTCCAGACCGCTCAACAAGGAAAAACGCAAACAGTCAATGCAGATGGAGCTGGTATTTGATCCAAGAGTTAGTGAGTGAGTTGGGTTAATGCCGCACAGAATAGTACAATTTTATAACGGCATGTCAACTTGGTGTTGGAGGGAGCCTGTAGAAAATAATTGACTAATATTTGGTGTATGTTTTTTTCGTTTGTTGTTTAACGCCGCACTCAAGCATTCCAGCTATATAACCGCGGTCTGTAAATAATCAAGTCTGGAGCAGACAATCCAGTGAATGATATCACGTGCATCGATGCAAGCAATTTGGATACGATGACATGCATCGACCAAGTCAGCGAGCCTGACCACCCGATTCCGTTAGTCGCCTCTTCTGACAAGCATGATATGCTGAAGACCAATTCTAATCCGGATCGTCATGGGTCGAGTAGAAGTAGTAGTAGTAGTAGTAGTAGTAGTAGTAGTAGTAGTAGTAGTATGGTAAAAATGGAAAACAAATCGTGGAAAAAGGATGGTATCATATTTCAAGCAATTTAGTGTCAAGACCAGGGTAAATATTTAACCAGCTGCAGGTTATCGTAAATATATAAGCCAAAAAACATCAACGACAAAACAACAATGAAAAATATATGAATAGATCCCTGAAAATCAGTGATAACACAAGGGTTTCATCGGAAAGGTAAGCATATCCTGACCTATCAGATGCATCCGCGACGCATATAAGTTGCATAGAAAAGTGCACGTCCGTTGCCCTACATCGCAATGCAAGCGAACCAGACAAGTGATGAACCCGAAATCCAGTCACAATATAGCGCTTTTACCGATTTTGTTGAAACTGAAAACTATTCGTTTTTACCGATTTTGTTGAAACTGAAAACTATTCGTTTTTACCGATTTTGTTGAAACTGAAAACTATTCGTTTTTACCGATTTTGTTGAAACTGAAAACTATTCGTTTTTACCGATTTTGTTGAAACTGAAAACTTTTCGTTAACTTTGAACTGCGACCACTGTGAACAAGCGTGTATACTCTCCTGCTTATAAACAAGGTCAACATTTTTAAATAACGTGTTCGTTATACAATGCTGAAGTTTAAAGGTTAAATGTCCTATCACCATGACAGCCATACTTTCACTGTTGTTTCTAATTTAGTCACCGTTCATGACCAGCCTTGGGGTGCTGGGAACACATTACATGCCATTACTCCATGGAACGTATCTTACTATCGACTGCAATATATATACATGTACATTTTTTCACGGTCATGACCGACATCATCTTGACCATTTATTAGGATGTAACATTAATTGTTCTGTCAGTTTGTGATGCCGATGCAACATTACAAAATAACTCACTCTCTAAAATTTCGTTCTCAGTTACAGAGCATTGAAAACTTGATATTCTGGGGAGGTGGGGGTGCTTAACTACGTACATATTACATTGTTGCAAGGTGTTTTTCTTAACATGAATTCAGGTTCATAGTTTATAATAACATAAACGCAAATGAGGCATGTTTGTCTCCAAATTACAATGGTCAATATAAAAAATACCATTCGAGCACATAATAAGTATTAGTTATCCTTATGCAAATAAGCTGATTCAGTGTTGAGAGATAATCACTCGTAATTAAGTAAGAAGTTGCTATACTATGTTTCTAGAAATTATGCAAATCTGACACATGGTCTTCAATAATGTATCCAGATAAACAGCCATTAACGTTTCTTTTTCCTCTAAACACCGCACATACATATAAATTGAGATGCTACATGTGCATGCAATGACTCAGGGATCGACAGTGACATGTTTTGTAAGCCTAGTGTACAAAGACGAGGGATGTACAACAAGGTAAACATACTGTCTCATCATTTTCACATTAGGATGCAGAGTGACAGAATAGAGTGTACGCCATGGTCAATGTGTTGCTGAGGCGATACACATGCCATGACCAATATGATATTGAAGCTATACATATGACATGATCCATCCCTAGACAACCTTCAACCCAACTATCCCACCACCTAAACCTCCATCAACCTTATCCTCCCATCATCTACACCAAGATCAACCAAACAGCCCAATTACCTACATCACCATCAACCTTACCTCCCATTATCTACACCAAGATCAACCAAACAGCCCAATTACCTACACCACTATCAACATCATAACAGAAATGAAACTGATCTTGATGAGAAAGTAATCTGTAACATCTCTCAAACTGTATTTTGGTCTTACTGACCATATCAGCAGCAACACCGAAAAGTAGAATACCCTGTAGAACGAAAGCCTGTAATACCCCACACATTGCTTTTCTTTCTTAAGGTATAAATCTTTTCAATACTACTATATATGAATAGCCAAAGTACTTTGGTAGTCACTGTGCTGGAACTAATGAAAAACAAAAAATGAAAACCTGAATGTATAACTTCATACCCCTGCGCTTGTAGCTTTCATGTATTAATTTTAATACACCATCTACAAACATTACGGACCAACTTAGAGCATAAGATTTCCTATGGACAGGACACAATACAAAAATATACTGTTGGTCTTCAGGTTTGATACGTTGATACGTTTAATACGAAATATTCTCAATGTGAGCAGAACAAGTTCATTCATAATCACAGCCTGATGGCCATCAGTTCCTAAATATTAATGGCAAAAACATATTCCGAGGTCAATCCCGCTCAACGGTGAGGTGAGGTGAAATTGGGTTTAACGTCGCGTCCACATGCACGTGTGGCTGCTTGTACTAGTCCGGACTGATGCCGATTTATAGTGCTAGCCCACTGAGATATCATGCCGCAGTTTAACATGAATATCCCACTCAGACACAGTATACAGACTCCGAGCCGACCAGTCCTTGTATTAGCCCCTTAATGCCGACAGGGTAACAACCCGCTCAAAGAGGTCATCCTTATATGTATTTCCATGTAACTGAGCGTGTCAGCGTGATTTTTGTAGACAACTTATAACGTCGCACTGAGCGCCAAAATTATCTGCAGACCTCGCCAGCAACTTACAAGGACTACATACTCTCACATGTAACACGTTTAAGGTCGAGGCATTAGTACTGCAAACGCACACTTTATTATATTTTGTGCACGGTAAAATATTTCGCTCGCCTGATATAATGTTTTTCCCAAATGAGGTCACTTATTTCCCTATTGAGGTCACTTTCGTGTATACACAAAACATCTTTGTGTGCACACTTTAGTAACATGTGTACACGATATATAAATATGTTCTTCTCCTATTCATGTCCTTTAAGTGCTTACTTCGTGCTTACACTTTAGTAACCCTTATACATGATATGTAAATATGTTCTTCTCCTATTCATGTCCTTTAAGTGCTTACATCGTGCGTACACTTTAGTAACCCTTATACATGATATGTAAATATGTTCTTCTCCTATTCATGTCCTTTAAGCGCTTACATCATGCGTACACTTTAGTAACCCTTATACATGATATGTAAATATGTTCTTCTCCTATTCATGTCCTTTAAGCGCTTACATCGTGCGTACACTTTAGCAACCCTTATACATGATATGTAAATATGTACTTCTCCTATTCATGTCCCTTCAGCGCTTCCGTAGTCGGACATCTAGCATGCCCTGTGAACAATTATGTTTTCTCCGTCCAATTGTATTTTAAGTGTGATAAATCCCAGAAAGCCACCAACACTCTAGTCATCCTATCATTTCCTTGATGTATATACCAAGATTCAGGAGGAGACAGTTCAGGATCCAACGATGGTGGCACTTGCAATTTTATCACCATCCTTGGACCCGTCTGTAAAAATTGATCTGTGAGAATTATATTTAGATCGTTATTGGTTATATGATTGTTGATACACCAAAGGATTAGTTTTTCTGACTATTTTAGCTGGGTTTGAGTGAGGTCTACTTCTGGTTTCCCCATCTGCCAGAAGTCCTGAAGGTGATATAATATTTTTTTAGCTGCAATGGTGCGTGGAAGAATTCTGATTTCATGTGGTGGAATCAAGTTGGACAGATTTCGAAACAGGTTTTCATATTGAGGGTGGAAAACACAATTGTATGCTGGATTTGAATTATTTGAATACAATAAGTAATGTATTGCAGTGAAAGTTTAATGCTGCGGCGTTCGAGTGAAGTGACAAAAGTGAATACAATTTATTTGGACTTAAAAAATGTAAAGCTGTTTTCATATCATATGTATCGAAAAGGATTGATACAGTATGTTTCTTGTTGACAATGGAATTTTTAATAAATTATTCTAAACGCACCAAATGGTCAATGGTACTTCTGTTTTTTTTGGAAACCACACTGGATGTCACTCAGGATGTTTTGGGTCTCCAAGTATCAGACTAAGTGATTGTTGACCATGCGCTCCATGGTTTTACAAACACAGCCAGTTAAAGATATTGGACGGTAATTGGATGGATCTGTATGATCCCGTCCTGGCTTTTGAATAGGAGTAATAATAGCATTGTGCCACCAATTTTCGGTTGTCCATATTTCATCAAACATATTAAGTAAAGTTTCCAAACATGAATCGGGCAAGTGTTTCAGGAGTTGATAGTGGATGTTGTCGGCTTCTGCTGCCGTGTCATGAGGGCAGAGTGTAATTCATCGAGTGAAAATGTTTCGTTATAGTCCTCATATTATCAAAGTAAAAGTTACTTTTTTTCTTTTCCTGCTGTTTTTGAAACTTCAGAAATTGAGGATTATAGCTTGATGATGAGGAATGGTTTGCCAAAGTGTCACTAAGTTGGTTGGCAATTTCAGATTTAGTAGTTCCACACCTTGTGTGGGAATAATTAATTGATTTTACATAGTTCCTCCAGGATTGACGTTTATTTTGTTTTAAGGTATGTCTCACTGTGGCGCACGTAATTTTAATGTTATTCAAGTTGTAGACATTTGGATGTCGTCAGAAATATTTCTCTGCTTTCTTCTTTTTTTCCCTAGCTTGTTTACATTCATTATCAACCCATGGTTTACGTATATGAGGGTTTGCAGAGGACATAGGAATGCTTTCATCTCCAATAGCATTTAATATATCTGAAACAAGTTGTATAGGATCAGGAAGATTCCTGAAACTGTAAGGTTTTAGTTTTTGGAGTACATAGTGTTTAGAATAAAGACCAATTGACCTTGGTAGAGCTCCACCTTGTTGAAGGTGGTTCGTCAAATGGATTAATAGTTGTAAGTATTGTTGAAAAATGGTCACCTCCACAAAGGTCATCATGGACCGACCATTCGAAAATATTTAAATCTGTCAGTGAAAGGTCAAGGGCAGAGTATGCACCAGTGGCAGGATGAAGATGCATAAATCATTATTTAAGATAAAATCTTCAAGGACTTTTCCCTTATTATTTGCTCAATACTCCCCCATAGGGGATTATAACCATTGAAATGGTCCATGGTGATACAGGGCTTCGGGAGCTGATCGTACAAAGTCTGAAGATCTGATTGACGGATAGTTGAAGGTGGAAGATACAGTGAACATAATGTAAACACCATGTTCAAAGTAACACGGATAGCAACAGCTTGTAGAGTGGTGTTGAGTAGAACAGGGCTATGGATTATGCCCTCCTTCACCAGGATGGAAGAACTTTATCACCAGGAGGGGAAAACGAGCGCTAAGAACTGTTCTGACTGATATCAAACAGATCTGTGTTTTTAGGTTAGTTTTTGGAGACAAAAAGCTGACAGTTTGAAATCTTTGATTAAAAGTTGTATCTCATTAAAAGTCTTCTTAAGACCTCTGCCATTCCATTGTATTATGTTTTGTGGATTCATGGTGGTGCTTCCACAGGAGAAATGTCACGCGAAACTTGAGGAAGACTTTGTTGTACTCTTGTCGTGTTCATGTGGAGATGTTTGATGCTGTTGTTTTTGCTGCTTTTGTTTCGAATTGTTTTTCTTTTATTGGATGTTGAACTGGTTCTGGTTCAGGGTTTGGTTTAGGAGTCCGAGACTCAACATTTTTGACAGCTTTTGGTTCGGGGGAAGATGTCGCAGACGATGGTGTCACAGCTCTTTTTGTAAGGAAGCGTTTGGCAGTGGCTGACCAAATTTGACCCATGTCAGATCAGTCTGGCAGTCGATAGAGGCAGTGGTGACAGGAGGACACGAGACTACAGCAGAGTAAGACATGGTAGAGGTTTGTTGCCGTGGTACCTTCAACCATCTGTTTTGCTTCATGGTAGGAGAGATTGTGTTCGATTTCACCTTTTATTTGTGTGATTCGCGTTTCCACACAGGGCAGGATTTAGATGAGGCCTAATGCTTCCCACCGCCGTTTGATCACTTCACATCCTTCCTGCAGTCAGTGGCCTCGTGCTTGTCACCAAACAACAGACACAATCCAGTGATTGACATCATGAGCATCGATCCACGCAGTTGGGATACGATGACATGCATCAAACAAGTCAGCGAGCCTGACCACCCGATCCCGCTTGTCACCTCTTAAGACAAGCAAAGTGGCCTTTCACAACAAGCATGGGTCCAAAGCTACAGTAGCTGGCTTTGATCGAGTGTGGAATCTTCGAACAGGCGAAAGAGAAGAGATAGGCGTACATCCACACCATCCTTTTTGACAGTAAATCGTTTGACAACTGTGACAGACAAAAGTTCTTTGACTATTTCATCCCTGGTCATGCCGGACAGGCACCGAGGCCTCTTGCGGACCATTCCCTTGCATGAGTTCAGTGTCCTCAGTTCAGAGACAGCAACCTTGCTATTTACAAACTATTTCAATTTGAGAGGGTTGATTGATTGCCGTCTCTGTTCAATTCCACAAGGAGAGAACCGGATCAAAGCTTGGTGACATTTGTAACCTCTCTGCAGGTACCAGTGATACCTTTGGAGATTGCAAACGGATTGAGTTTTATGGGTTCTTTGTCACAGGCTTCGATAATAAAAAAACGTCGCCAATAGTCAGATCGGTTGGGGATATTTTCGTCAGGTGAATTGTCAGACTCTATGTATCTTCGTTTTGAGCCAGGGTGTTGGGAAGCCATGTCGAAAGGAAAAAGATTCAGCATCCCTTTTCCCCCACCAACCACAGAGTGTCTACAAGGACAGTCTTATACTGAAGCGGATTTCCAAGCTGCAAAGACCGAGGATAAAGTGGTGGTATACTCTAGCGAATTTGACGCAAAAAACTGTAGCTATCTATCAAATCATCGTCCCATGACAATTAATTGGAGACAGAATTCGGAGGTCAGCAGCACCAGATTGGCCCATGAGCCACCGCCTTTTGGACATAGGGCTCTAAGTAAGCTTTGTAGATTGAGAATCCCTTCTCCTGCCGACACAGGGTCCCAGCCCACGGTGAGCAGGCTGCCCACTTCGTACGCCTTTTACGACCAGCAATGAGGTGCTGAGGACACAGTCTTATCTTCCCCGGGTCCCCACGGGGTTATTGCTTTTACTTATCCAGTCATCTAATCTTGTGATTGAGAGTGAGAATGACCACTTACTACTGTCCGAGTCGGTAAGGATGTTCTGGCAACACATTCACCCTTGATTATTAAAAATATTTCAGATGTGTTGTACATGTCAACATATACATAAATTTCAGAATTTTGTTTTTATCGAACGCCAGGGTGCAGGATTGGTTTATTATTCCTAAAGTACTTAGACACAGTACACTGACTCCGAGCCGACCAGTCCTTTCTTTTGCCCCTTGATGCCGAGCGCCAGTCAGGGTAACGACAAGTACCATATATTAACATATTTTGGTACGACGCAGCCGGGGCCTGAACCCCTGACCGTCTGCTGTGTGGGCAGAACCACTACCACTTGACCACGGAGGCGGTCCATTCTAGAGACAAAGACGAACTTGATGACAGATGAAATGCACAACATAAAAAAATATGTATGATACTTATGATACAGTCGGGAATGCTACAATTACGCATCATAAGTCATCTGTCATCTGTATGACAAATAGTTATGTGATTTAAAGGTTTGAAGACAACATACCGTGATTATTCCTCTGCAAATATCAGTGATCAGAATGCATCAGGTTTACTACTTTACATATTTATCGACTCTAATCTTCATCTTCTAAAGTATAAGTCGATGATCAAATCACATCGACTCCTTAAAATTGCTGCCATGTTTAACTTAGCAACATTTATGACTCTCTTTATCAATACAATTTATCTTCACACACACAGCCACAATTAAACATAACCCCATATCCCTGCTCTAAGCATTTGGTCATCTAAGGTCTGACATTACACACAATGTCCACATACATGTTCATTCTCAATGACGTTTCTTCATTCACAGCCATTGCCGCCTGTATTTTCTCGTCAATATGTTTATCAAGTACGTGCACACATACAACTCAAGACACTATTGGGGCGATATGTCAGCATTCTTTACCTTGATTTCCTTCTGTTTGCCTTGCACACGTCTCTTATGACATTACACTCAATGACGCGTGGGTCGACAAGGTCTGTACAAGGTCGTAAACGCATATGTGACTATTTCTGTAAAGATTTGAGCAGAGAGTTTTTGTGGTTATGGAAAAGACAAATAGAGCTTAACTGCAGATTGTATTTTCATTTGGAAAAAGTAAACATTTACCCATTTGAACAAATGCGTCTTGGATTGTTTGTGTAAAGTTTATTCATTAACGCTTTAAGCGAAGACCTGATCACATAGAAACGTCAATGGCAAGCCATAGATGTGATGTGAACTTAGTGATTCAGAAACCATACGCCTGTGTATGTAAAGTATGGGATTAACATTGTGCCTTCCTTTTTTACCCACACTAATGTATTGGTTTCTTTCTTTTGCCTAAAATACTTCTCGTTCAGGTTTGACCTGCATATACAACAAAGTAAGCACGTGATAATGCATCATGCATAGTAAGGAGGTCAGCAGGGATTTGATATAATTATGTGTTTCCTTATTGTACATTGAATGTATTTCCCTTTGGAATAAGCACACATCGACTCATTTAAAATTATGCCGTTTCGATTGATTGACAAGGGTTTATTCGTGGAAGATTGGAGACAAAATATATCACACAGAAACATACCATAGGCAGGCCAGAAGATGTGGAGCTTCACTTAGTGCTTTAGAAACCATACGTCTGTGTATATTAAGTACTGGCTGACAATATTTCTTATCAGAAAAGAATGTTTTGTTAGACACGTCCCACTATGCTCACTATGATCATATTTCAAACGTCTAATATTTTATATTTAGCATTCATATTTCCAAACGTGTTAGGTCAGTTAATGTACACTACGGACAGTTGCACCAATGGGATATTCCATAGAAGGTCTGAGATGGATGATCTGGTGTTTTCCGGGAGCCTGATAGAAGATATCAACCAGGTGGACATGAGGGCTAAGTGTTTCTTTCAGTGTCAGTGGCTGGCGGTGTGTAACCTGGTCTTGTACAACCCACTCACTAGGAAGTGTAGATTGTACACTGAAGCCTTTGGCTCGAGCAGTGATGGCACTGTTGATACTGGATGGCAGTACTATGGAGGTGAGTATCAATGAATAGTTAGAAAATGAACAACGAACTACAATGATATGATTAAATGTCAGTCTAAATGAATATCGTAAGATCCACGCATTTTCTAAGAGACTCATATCATTCTTCTTGAGAGATACAAAATACAAGGGTTAACTGCCCGAGTGAATGAATGATGCAAGCCCAAGTATGTTCCTAGGCCTCAAATCATTCCCTCTTGAGACAGGTTATCCGTCCCTCATTGTGAGTAGGTTGTACCATGTGAATACTTTGCCATTTTCTAGAAGTATAATGAAGCAATAGTGTGTTGTGTCAACTCTACCAGGACACTTTGCTGAAGTCAGCCTACTGTTCAGTTAGTGTGATGTTATCAGTGTCTGTCCAACCCGCCTGACTGAGCTTAAATCACCACAACCCTCTTTGCTGCATTCATTAAAACATAACAGTAATAATGTCTAAAAGCTGGAATGTTTGGTACATGTCATTTTCATGTTTACCTTTCTACATATATTTTTATTATATATCTGAATGGTTAACGCTAGTATCAATTACGTATATGTTTATAAATTTATCTTAGTTATGCGTATTTCGTTACATTTGTTTTAGGAATGTTTATCCTAATAACATCATTATGATACAGGGGATCCTGTGGTGATAAGCTTCACATGGTCAACATGATACTAAGATGATCATATATTGTGCCATGGCACAATTCAGCTAAACAAGAAGTGTTTCTGCACCTCTTCCACAATCTCATTTTGTCCCGCATTTTTTGACACAATAGGCATATATTAAATGCGTGTGGGAGTTTTCATGGATGTCTTGTGGTACACTTCAGCCTAGAAGTGCATTCCCCTTCCACACATGGGCAACGCGTTACGCAACCCGTGTGCACCAAGTTGGTCACACGTGTGGAAGCCGTACGCAACGCGTGTAACATCCTTCTCCAACGCGTTGAACACGGTAGTGCACCCCGCTCTTCATTTGTGTGCAACGCGTGACACACTCATTACAAGGGGAACACACTTTTGATCAAAGGAGGACCAATGTTAAGCTGAACATGGAGGTGATAGCAAGGAAAGATTTGTACGATATCCTGATGAAAAATGTTAATACACATTGTATTATATGTACTTACTGATGTCTCATTTTTAGATGTGAATTTGTTGGAAATTATGAGTACTGTTGCGGCTGTGTGATGGTGTGAGAAATTCCCAGCGCTACTGTCAATAGTGAGTGAGTGAGTATGGTTTTACGCCGCTTTTAGCAATATTCTAGCAATAACAACGCGGGGAAAGCTAGAAATGGGTTTCACACATCGTACCCATGTCAGGAGTCGAACCCATGTCTTCAGCGTGACCAGCGAACGCTTTAACCACTAGGCTAGCCGACCGCCCATTGTGTCAATATATCTTCTACTTGCTCCTAGATACATCATGGGCGGTCGGGTAGCCTAGTGGTTAAAGCGTTCGCTGGTCACGCTGAAGACCGGGGTTCGATTCCCGACATGGGTACAATGTGTGAAGCCCATTTCTGGTGTCCTCCGCCGTGATATTGCTGGAATATTCCTAAAAGCGGCGTAAAACCATACTCACTCACTCATTAGATACATCATTTTGGCATTTACAATTTATGTTTTTATACGTACATTAATAGTCTACAAGTCATATGCTTTAGAGTATTTGTCAAATGTGTGGAGCTTACAAACAATAATTTTAAATTGTAGTGACATGAAAATATAAAACGTCTCACGTAAAACATGAAGTAAGTATGATAGTAAATACTAATTTAGAAATCGCATTAAAATACAATGATAACAAGAGACACATGTAATCCTGAAGCTTGTGTTCCACATTCAGAGCCAGGAGGAAAACTGAATAATGAGGCGACTGGATCTGAGTAAGGTTGAGAGAGAGAGAGAGAGAGAGAGAGAGAGAGAGAGAGACAGAGAGAGACAGAGAGAGAGGGAGAGAGATACAAGGTATACTATTCAATGCAGATCAAGATGATATCATGCCTAAATAAGTGATTTAGGCACTTCAACGTAATTATGTCTTCAAATGTACAATGAATCTACACAGATGTTTCAAAGTGGATATATTTTTAGGTGATAATGTCTTACGCAAGTTACACATATTTCGTCAGACATAACAATTCTTTGGGATATAAAGAAGTTGTACGAGAAGAGCTTCACACCTAAAATAATAGTGAAACTCGTCTCCAACAACAGATGAATTGTACAGGGTGCTGACACGGTCTTCTCTCAGTAACCCTCGCCATCGGCCGGTTCCAATAGGCAAATGATGATTCGATGTGCAAAATTGAATGTAGTTTTGGGAAGTAATAGAGAGTTTTCGATTTGTGGTAATTCTGTAAAGTGTTGGTAATATAAACCTTTTGAACTTGATAAGATATATTCTCGCCACTGTTGAATAAATTGGTCTTTAAGATTTATCTCGACCTTTGAAACCACCCATATAACACTTGAAATTGAAAGATCTACAAAACGATGTATTTCTTACAATAGAAGGTCCATCAGGGTATTTAGTAAAGTAACGTAACTCGTTACGAAAATATAGTTCTCTTGATATTCAATACTGGACATTTTCAACACCCCACTTTTTGTTTTTGGTAAATGTTAATTAGAGAAGGTATGGAGGTATCTTTTAAGAGCGTGTTATTCTGACATTACCCACTATTTATTGAAGGATATTGGAAATAAAAATAGACTGTCATGTTGTCAGACTGTAGATAGCATTTGGTATCTCAACAATCACTGGGGGTTTCACATTAGGGGTTGTGATTTTTACAATTGCCCGAATGATCCTGCTTGGTATTGGTGCTTGGCGATGCGAAAGGTAACATTTTATTATTAGAGGATATTGGCAGTGAATACTTAATACCATGTATACAGGATATATTCAGGATTTATAGCCCTTTCTTTTCTCTGTGTGTAATTCTGATGGAAAGCAATCACTCCACCAGCTCCTGCATTCCATACTAAAAGAAGAACAGACGAAGACCATATTGTCGAGTTTGAATTGTATAATTCTGATAACTATAAGCATCATTTATTCCATATATGCACTGATGATGATGTGAATACTATATTAAACATTGACCGTGCAAGAATTCCGTCTACTATTGATAATTTGAGAGATGACAAAGCTGCAGGATCTGACGCCATTACTCCGGAAAAGATAAAGTACTGTAAAATTGCACTTCTTCTATATTTACATGTATACTGAAAACGAGACTTACTATGTTTTCGATATTTTTGATCAAATCCCAGTGTGACAGACAGGTTTGAGGGCTAGGTAAAGTACAATGGATAATTTAAAAGTCAGTAAAATTGAGGACGTTTTCCAAATATGAGACCCATTCTGTGGTTGACATGGAGTTAACAGTACTGTTGTCCTGGCAACGAACATGCTTCAATTGACTCCAAAAGACGTTTGAGTGATTACAGTTTTCAGATAAGTATTTGATCATTTGTTTTTAAAAATTCATCATTTTCGGTTCAACACATATTTCGAAATGAGTTTCCTAAATGGTCTTAATTCACTTACATGTTCCAAATCACCAGTTCCTCTCAATAGATTGAAACTAAATATCCTCACGCTTCACATTATTCCATATTTCAATGAAACCAATCACTTTAAACTGCAGACAAAAATGTGTCAGGTCATCTATGTGTTGGCTGTGCTAAAGTCCATTAACATTCCAAGTTGCGAATGTAAAGTTAGAACTAGGTGTTACATCTGCTGGGCCTGGCTGTCTCCCCAGCTGCTGACATTCTGACTGATTACATCACCCTCACCCTCTGTCTCCCCAGCTGCTGACATTCTGACTGATTACATCACCCTCACCTTCTGTCTCCCCAGCTGCTGACATTCTGACTGATTACATCACCCTCACCTTCTGTCTCCCCAGCTGCTGACATTCTGACTGATTACATCACCCTCACCTTCTGTCTCCCCAGCTGCTGACATTCTGACTGATTACATCACCCTCACCTTCTGTCTCCCCAGCTGCTGACATTCTGACTGCTTACATCACCCTCACCTTCTGTCTCCCCAGCTGCTGACATTCTGACTGATTACATCACCCTCACCCTCTGTCTCCCCAGCTGCTGACATTCTGACTGATTACATCATCCTCACCCTCTGTCTCCCCAGCTGCTGACATTCTGACTGATTACATCACCCTCACCTTCTGTCTCCCCAGCTGCTGACATTCTGACTGATTACATCACCCTCACCTTCTGTCTCCCCAGCTGCTGACATTCTGACTGATTACATCACCCTCACCTTCTGTCTCCCCAGCTGCTGACATTCTGACTGATTACATCACCCTTACCTTCTGCCTGCCCAGCTGCTGACATTCTGACTGATTACATCACCCTCACCTTCTGCCTGCCCAGCTGCTGACATTCTGACTGATTACATCACCCTCACCTTCTGCCTCCCCAGCTGCTGACATTCTGACTGATTACATCACCCTCACCTTCTGTCTCCCAGCTGCTGACATTCTGACTGATTACATCATCCCCACCTTCTGCCTGCCCAGCTGCTGACATTCTGACTGATTACATCACCCTCACCTTCTGTCTCCCCAGCTGCTGACATTCTGACTGATTACATCACCCTCACATTCTGTCTCCCAGCTGCTGACATTCTGACTGATTACATCATCCCCACCTTCTGTCTCCCCAGCTGCTGACATTCTGACTGATTACATCATCCTCACCTTCTGTCTCCCCAGCTGCTGACATTCTGACTGATTACATCACCCTCACCTTCTGTCTCCCCAGCTGCTGACATTCTGACTGATTACATCACCCTCACCTTCTGCCTGCCCAGCTGCTGACATTCTGACTGATTACATCACCCTCACCTTCTGCCTGCCCAGCTGCTGACATTCTGACTGATTACATCACCCTCACCCTCTGTCTCCCCAGCTGCTGACATTCTGACTGATTACATCACCCTCACCTTCTGTCTCCCCAGCTGCTGACATTCTGACTGATTACATCACCCTCACCTTCTGTCTCCCCAGCTGCTGACATTCTGACTGATTACATCACCCTCACCTTCTGTCTCCCCAGCTGCTGACATTCTGACTGATTACATCACCCTCACCTTCTGTCTCCCCAGCTGCTGACATTCTGACTGCTTACATCACCCTCACCTTCTGTCTCCCCAGCTGCTGACATTCTGACTGATTACATCACCCTCACCCTCTGTCTCCCCAGCTGCTGACATTCTGACTGATTACATCATCCTCACCCTCTGTCTCCCCAGCTGCTGACATTCTGACTGATTACATCACCCTCACCTTCTGTCTCCCCAGCTGCTGACATTCTGACTGATTACATCACCCTCACCTTCTGTCTCCCCAGCTGCTGACATTCTGACTGATTACATCACCCTCACCTTCTGTCTCCCCAGCTGCTGACATTCTGACTGATTACATCACCCTTACCTTCTGCCTGCCCAGCTGCTGACATTCTGACTGATTACATCACCCTCACCTTCTGCCTGCCCAGCTGCTGACATTCTGACTGATTACATCACCCTCACCTTCTGCCTCCCCAGCTGCTGACATTCTGACTGATTACATCACCCTCACCTTCTGTCTCCCAGCTGCTGACATTCTGACTGATTACATCATCCCCACCTTCTGCCTGCCCAGCTGCTGACATTCTGACTGATTACATCACCCTCACCTTCTGTCTCCCCAGCTGCTGACATTCTGACTGATTACATCACCCTCACATTCTGTCTCCCAGCTGCTGACATTCTGACTGATTACATCATCCCCACCTTCTGTCTCCCCAGCTGCTGACATTCTGACTGATTACATCATCCTCACCTTCTGTCTCCCCAGCTGCTGACATTCTGACTGATTACATCACCCTCACCTTCTGTCTCCCCAGCTGCTGACATTCTGACTGATTACATCACCCTCACCTTCTGCCTGCCCAGCTGCTGACATTCTGACTGATTACATCACCCTCACCTTCTGCCTGCCCAGCTGCTGACATTCTGACTGATTACATCATCCTCACCTTCTGTCTCCCCAGCTGCTGACATTCTGACTGATTACATCACCCTTACCTTCTGCCTGCCCAGCTGCTGACATTCTGACTGATTACATCACCCTCACCTTCTGCCTGCCCAGCTGCTGACATTCTGACTGATTACATCACCCTCACCTTCTGCCTCCCCAGCTGCTGACATTCTGACTGATTACATCACCCTCACCTTCTGTCTCCCAGCTGCTGACATTCTGACTGATTACATCATCCCCACCTTCTGCCTGCCCAGCTGCTGACATTCTGACTGATTACATCACCCTCACCTTCTGTCTCCCCAGCTGCTGACATTCTGACTGATAACATCACCCTCACCTTCTGTCTCCCAGCTGCTGACATTCTGACTGATTACATCATCCCCACCTTCTGTCTCCCCAGCTGCTGACATTCTGACTGATTACATCATCCTCACCTTCTGTCACCCCAGCTGCTGACATTCTGACTGATTACATCACCCTCACCTTCTGTCTCCCCAGCTGCTGACATTCTGACTGATTACATCACCCTCACCTTCTGCCTGCCCAGCTGCTGACATTCTGACTGATTACATCACCCTCACCTTCTGCCTGCCCAGCTGCTGACATTCTGACTGATTACATCATCCTCACCTTCTGTCTCCCCAGCTGCTGACATTCTGACTGATTACATCACCCTCACCTTCTGCCTGCCCAGCTGCTGACATTCTGACTGATTACATCACCCTCACCTTCTGTCTCCCCAGCTGCTGACATTCTGACTGCTTACATCACCCTCACCTTCTGTCTCCCCAGCTGCTGACATTCTGACTGATTACATCACCCTCACCTTCTGTCTCCCCAGCTGCTGACATTCTGACTGATTACATCACCCTCACCTTCTGTCTCCCCAGCTGCTGACATTCTGACTGATTACATCACCCTCACCTTCTGTCTCCCCAGCTGCTGACATTCTGACTGATTACATCACCCTCACCTTCTGTCTCCCCAGCTGCTGACATTCTGACTGATTACATCACCCTCACCTTCTGTCTCCCCAGCTGCGGACATTCTGACTGATTACATCATCCCCACCTTCTGTCTCCCCAGCTGCTGACATTCTGACTGATTACATCACCCTCACCTTCTGTCTCCCCAGCTGCTGACATTCTGACTGATTACATCATCCCCACCTTCTGCCTGCCCAGCTGCTGACATTCTGACTGATTACATCACCCTCACCTTCTGCCTGCCCAGCTGCTGACATTCTGACTGATTACATCATCCCCACCTTCTGCCTGCCCAGCTGCTGACATTCTGACTGATTACATCATCCCCACCTTCTGCCTGCCCAGCTGCTGACATTCTGACTGATTACATCACCCTCACCTTCTGCCTGCCCAGCTGCTGACATTCTGACTGATTACATCACCCTCACCTTCTGCCTGCCCAATGTCTGTCTTACCACCTCGTTTTAACTGTTACACGATCTGTACCCAGGCCATAGGAGAATACATTGTCCTCAACATACAGCTTATCAAAACGTAACACCACCATCAGGTCCGAGTTTCTGTTACATGATCTGTACCCAGGCCATAGGAGAATACATTGTCCTCAACATACAGCTTATCAAAACGTAACACCACCATCAGGTCCGAGTTTCTGTTACACGATCTGTACCCAGGCCATAGGAGAATTCATTGTCCTCAACATACAGCTTATCAAAACATAACACCACCATCAGGTCTGAGTTTCTGTTACATGATCTGTACCCAGGCCATAGGAGAATACATTGTCCTCAACATACAGCTTATCAAAACATAACACCACCATCAGGTCCGAGTTTTTGTTACATGATCTGTACCCAGGCCATAGGAGAATACATTGTCCTCAACATACAGCTTATCAAAACATAACACCACCATCAGGTCCGAGTTTCTGTTACATGATCTGTACCCAGGCCATAGGAGAATACATTGTCCTCAACATACAGCTTATCAAAACATAACACCACCATCAGGTCCGAGTTACTGTTACATGATCTGTACCCAGGCCATAGGAGAATACATTGTCCTCAACATACAGCTTATCAAAACATAACACCACCATCAGGTCCGAGTTACTGTTACATGATCTGTACCCAGGCCATAGGAGAATACATTGTCCTCAACATACAGCTTATCAAAACATAACACCACCACCAGGTCCGAGTTTCTGTTACATGATCTGTACCCAGGCCATAGGAGAATACATTGTCCTCAGCATACAGCTTATCAAAACTTATAAACCTATCATGGTGTTGTAACCATCTCCCAGACGACCTTTCTTTTGTAGTAAGACCACTCAGCAGGTTTAACAATTGCTCCTCAGGTTTTACAATTGCTCCCCATGTTTTACAATTGCAATTGTAAAACCTGGGGAGCAATTGTAAAACCTGTCGTGAAATCCCGATTGCTGAATGGCATTTGTAGTTTCTCTAAAATGCACTTGAAAAACCTTTCAAATAAATATGTCAAGAACAAGACGACAACTTTCCTCTCTTTTGAACAGTCAACAACACAATGCCATGTGGTACGACGCACGCGGTTCTTTCTGCACGTACAGCACTATTCTGCAAGAGCAGTCCCTGCAGCGGCCCGCGATAACAACTGTTATAAAGCGTGTCTCGTTATACCGCGCTTATTTGCGACCCGTATTCCGCGTAAATATAAGCTCCAAAAAAGACATAGATTAATGGATAGCGGTTTATAAGTTGGACAAACCATTCCACCTCAGGAATGGTATGATTGTATAACCGATAGGCACAGAAAAGCCGAGGACGCTACGGTTACATAACATTACCATCAAGTCCGAGTTTCTAGCTTGCAGCATTGATGGCAACAGGTGTTTTCGCTTTTGTGGAACTAATGTCCAGAAATCATCACAAATGAATATGTGTGTACCTTTCAGACGCTTGGATTGTTTCAATGCGGAAGACTTGTCCTTGTCACCAGCCAGTTTAACAGTAATAGCCTTCCCCTGCACAGTTCGATGAGCTCCCTGAACGTTTACAAACACGTTATCTACAAATAGTCCCTGAAGACATTTTTCAATTTCTTCACAATCAGACCATGAAAACCAAATCATTTCTGCCACTTTGACTTTCCAGGTAATCGATTCTCTCGTCAATCGATTAAACTATGTTTCTTAAATCCGAGTTTTCTTTTGGTGCTTGTCATCATTCTAGTTGTCTTTTCAACGCACAGCAGTTTATTGTTCCTATCTTTATTTGAACGCTGTATCGAATGTGTCTTTGGTGAAACACCACACAGTTCATCGGTAATTATTTGTAGAGTCTGATCCCGTGACTGGGTGGAAAGTTTCAACTGTTTTTCATGACCTTTTCCAGCTGTAGCTTTTGTTTGTACTCAATCAGTTGAGTTTCACTAGGACCCGGATCTTTTGTTATGGTGGCACCATCTTGCTTAAAGTGAAACTGCAAAAGGCACGTTGCTTTCTGATACATTTACCATTAGACACAAAGCATCTATGTCTTTGTTTTCAACTAGGTTAGGTCATCGAACTCTTCGTTTTAAAGGAATTTTGCATTCCACGCTTGTTGTTCAAGAAACATTTCTTTGAAACCATGTGTACATAAGATTTCATTAGGTCGGTAACGTTAATATGAAATGGTATTGTCAAAGATCCTTTTCGTTTGAAGACCCAAACGGAAAATGCATGAATATATCTCAGTTAAAGATAGTCAAACTGCAGAAGGCCTGGGCTATGTCTAGATGTGTGTAACTTTCCTTTAAGGTGGTATGGACCATGAACCTATCAATCTTAAGTCTAACTGCAGCAGTCTGGCATATTTTTCCATTCACTTGTTTTCCGTAGTGTGTTGTTCCACTTCCAGTCTAATTCTGGAAACCCTGATGTTTGCGTTTGTTCATGTTAACATTATATCTATAATTGTATATTCCTACTTCGTCTTCAATTCCACTCTAGCTCTGGAAACTCTGATGTTTGCGTTTGTTCATGTTAACATTATATCTATAATTGTATATTCCTACTTCGTCTTCAGTTCCACCCTAGCTCTGGAAACTCTGATGTTTGCGTTTGTTCATGTTAACATTATATCTATAATTGTATATTCCTACTTCGTCTTCAGTTCCACTCTAGCTCTGGAAACCCTGATGTTTGCGTTTGTTCATGTTAACATTATATCTATAATTGTATATTCCTACTTCGTCCCCAGTTCCAGTCTAGCTCTGGAAACCCTGATGTTTGCGTTTGTTCATGTTAACATTATATCTATAATTGTATATTCCTACTTCGTCCCAAGTTCCACTCTAGCCCTGGAAGCCCTGATGTTTGTGTTTGTTCATGTTAACATTATATCTATAATTGTATATTCCTACTTCGTCTTCAATTCCACTCTAGCTCTGGAAACTCTGATGTTTGCGTTTGTTCATGTTAACATTATATCTATAATTGTATATTCCTACTTCGTCTTCAATTCCACTCTAGCTCTGGAAACCCTGATGTTTGCGTTTGTTCATGTTAACATTATATCTATAATTGTATATTCCTACTTCGTCTTCAGTTCCACCCTAGCTCTGGAAACCCTGATGTTTGCGTTTGTTCATGTTAACATTATATCTATACTTTTATATTCCTACTTCGTCTTCAGTTCCACCCTAGCTCTGGAAGCCCTGATGTTTGCGTTTGTTCATGTAAACATTATATCTATAATTGTATATTCCTACTTCGTCCCCAGTTCCACCCTAGCTCTGGAAACCCTGATGTTTGCGTTTGTTCATGTTAACATTATATCTATAATTGTATATTCCTACTTCGTCTTCAGTTCCACTCTAGCTCTGGAAGCCCTGATGTTTGCGTTTGTTCATGTAAACATTATATCTATAATTGTATATTCCTACTTCGTCCCCAGTTCCAGTCTAGCTCTGGAAGCCCGGATGTTTGCGTTTGTTCATGTAAACATTATATCTATAATTGTATATTCCTACTTCGCCGTCAGTTCCACTCTAGCTCTGGAAGCCCTGATGTTTGCGTTTGTTCATGTAAACATTATATCTATAATTGTATATTCCTACTTCGTCTTCAGTTCCACTCTAGCTCTGGAAACTCTGATGTTTGCGTTTGTTCATGTTAACATTATATCTATAATTGTATATTCCTACTTCGTCCCCAGTTCCACCCTAGCTCTGGAAACCCTGATGTTTGCGTTTGTTCATGTTAACATTATATCTATAATTGTATATTCCTACTTCGTCTTCAGTTCCACTCTAGCTCTGGAAACTCTGATGTTTGCGTTTGTTCATGTTAACATTATATCTATAATTGTATATTCCTACTTCGTCTTCAATTCCAGTCTAGCTCTGGAAACCCTGATGTTTGCGTTTGTTTATGTTAACATTATATCTATAATTGTATATTCCTACTTCGTCTTCAGTTCCACTCTAGCTCTGGAAACTCTGATGTTTGCGTTTGTTCATGTTAACATTATATCTATAATTGTATATTCCTACTTCGTCTTCAGTTCCAGTCTAGCCCTGGAAGCCCGGATGTTTGCGTTTGTTCATGTTAACATTATATCTATAATTGTATATTCCTACTTCGCCTTCAGTTCCACTCTAGCTCTGGAAGCCCTGATGTTTGCGTTTGTTCATGTTAACATTATATCTATAATTGTATATTCCTACTTCGCCTTCAGTTCCACTCTAGCTCTGGAAACCCTGATGTTTGCGTTTGTTCATGTTAACATTATATCTATAATTGTATATTCCTACTTCGTCTTCAATTCCACTCTAGCTCTGGAAACCTTGATGTTTGCGTTTGTTCATGTTAACATTATATCTATAATTGTATATTCCTACTTCGCCTTCAGTTCCACTCTAGCTCTGGAAACTCTGATGCTTGCGTTTGTTCATGTTAACATTATATCTATAATTATATATTCCTACTTCGTCCCCAGTTCCAGTCTAGCTCTGGAAACTCTGATGTTTGCGTTTGTTCATGTTAACATTATATCTACAATTGTATATTCCTACTTCGCCTTCAGTTCCACTCTAGCTCTGGAAACCCTGATGTTTGCGTTTGTTCATGTTAACATTATATCTATAATTGTATATTCCTACTTCGTCTTCAGTTCCAGTCTAGCTCTGGAAACCCTGATGTTTGCGTTTGTTCATGTAAACATTATATCTATAATTGTATATTCCTACTTTGTCTTCGATTCCACTCTAGCTCTGGAAACCCTGATGTTTGCGTTTGTTCATGTTAACATTATATCTATAATTGTATATTCCTACTTCGTCTTCAGTTCCACTCTAGCTCTGGAAACTCTGATGTTTGTGTTTGTTCATGTTAACATTATATCTATAATTGTATATTCCTACTTCGTCTTCAGTTCCAGTCTAGCTCTGGAAACCCTGATGTTTGCGTTTGTTCATGTTAACATTATATCTATAATTGTATATTCCTACTTCGTCTTCAATTCCACTCTAGCTCTGGAAACCCTGATGTTTGCGTTTGTTCATGTTAACATTATATCTATAATTGTATATTCCTACTTCGTCTTCAGTTCCACTCTAGCTCTGGAAACTCTGATGTTTGCGTTTGTTCATGTTAACATTATATCTATAATTGTATATTCCTACTTCGTCTTCAGTTCCAGTCTAGCCCTGGAAGCCCGGATGTTTGCGTTTGTTCATGTAAACATTATATCTGTAATTGTATATTCCTACCTCGTCCCCAGTTCCAGTCTAGCTCTGGAAGCCCTGATCTTTGCGTTTGTTCATGTTAACATTATATCTATAATTGTATATTCCTACTTCGTCTTCAATTCCACTCTAGCTCTGGAAACCCTGATGTTTGCGTTTGTTCATGTTAACATTATATCTATAATTGTATATTCCTACTTCGTCTTCAGTTCCACTCTAGCTCTGGAAACTCTGATGTTTGCGTTTGTTCATGTTAACATTATATCTATAATTGTATATTCCTACTTCGTCTTTAGTTCCAGTCTAGCCCTGGAAGCCCGGATGTTTGCGTTTGTTCATGTAAACATTATATCTGTAATTGTATATTCCTACTTCGTCCCCAGTTCCAGTCTAGCTCTGGAAGCCCGGATGTTTGCGTTTGTTCATGTTAACATTATATCTATAATTGTATATTCCTACTTCGCCTTCAGTTCCACTCTAGCTCTGGAAGCCCTGATGTTTGCGTTTGTTCATGTAAACATTATATCTATAATTGTATATTCCTACTTCGTCCCCAGTTCCAGTCTAGCTCTGGAAACCCTGATGTTTGCGTTTGTTCATGTAAACATTATATCTATAATTGTATATTCTTACTTCGTCTTCAATTCCAGTCTAGCTCTGGAAACTCTGATGTTTGCGGTTTGCATGTAAACATTATATCTGTAATTGTATATGACTACTTCGTCTTCAGTTCCACTCTAGCTCTGGAAGCCCTGATGTTTGCGTTTGTTCATGTAAACATTATATCTGTAATTGTATATTCCTACTTCGCCTTCAGTTCCACTCTAGCTCTGAAGCCCTGATGTTTGCGTTTGTGCATGTAAACATTATATCTGTAATTGTATATGACTACTTCGTCTTCAGTTGCATGTACCAACTATAGACTTGAAAATGCACGTGTAGATGTTGACGTCATCAACGCTGACTCTAAAGATGTCTGCAACACCAACATCTTTGCCTCCAAAGACAACACATCTTCCTGTTATACAGGTGCATCATGGGAAGTGGTGCCAGTCAAGTGTGTGCCATGTTTCATGGCCACGCCCATACAATCCATGGTAGGTCAATATTGATGTGTATTCTTTTGTCAGTTTTGTCGACGATGATAAATACATGTAGAATAAGGCTGAATTTTAGTCAAATCGTTTTCTTTGTTACCAAATATCTCAATCTACTTAGCAACAGTAATGATGTCACGCTATGTCTGGCTGAATCATGTTTACAAAGTCATTACAAAGTTGGAGTGCGTGGACGTGTCCGCGTTATACACGAATATTGTTTAAAAACAAGTGGTTCAGATTATGTTCAAGTACATGTGATCATGACCATGGTGATTCCAGGCAGGACAATAGGTCCCCTGCTAGCCATGCTTGCTGTAAGAGTGCGAACTAGATCGTGGGATGAAGCTCGGTAATCTGGCTGATTAGATGACACCGTACCAATTGTCTGGCCCATACTCAGCTGTGTTGATCGGTGGTCATGATGTCAATCACTGGATTGTCTGGCCCATACCAACTGTGTTGATCGATGGTCATGATGTCAATCACTGGATTGTCTGGCCCATACACAGCTATTTACAAACCACTGTCATATAGCAGGAACAACAAACAAATATACACAACCTACCTTCTTTACTCATTATAAACTAGCGTTGGATCAGTTACAATCTACCGACAGTCTCCTCACATGGTGACATCTCTATTATACATCACGTCACGTTGTATAGGGTCTATGTCACGATGCAACTTTATAATAATTGATTGGTTGGTTGGTTCGTTTGTTGTTTAACGCCGCACTCAGTAATATTCCAGCTATATGACGGCGGTCTGTAAATAATCGAGTCTGGACCAGACAATCCAGTGATGGATATCATGAGCATCGATCAACGCAATGTGGGATCGATGACATGCATGTCAGCGAGCCTGACCACCCGATCCCTCTAGTCATCTCTTACGACAAGCATAGTCGCGTTTTACGGAAAGCATGGGTTGCTGAAGATCTATTCTACCCCTGGTCTTCACGGGTCTATAATAATTGATAAAATGGATTTTATAAGTAAATTACATAATACTTTAAGATGGATTAGTAGTTGGATGTACTCAAAGCTGCTGTCTGTAGTGTAACAGAAATTAAATCCTCCATGAGCGATGTCTATTGACGTTCCCTGCATGTTCCTTTGTAAAACATTTGCATTTTTTAAATACTTTCTTATTGACAGATTCCATCGGAGGAATATACAGATGAACTGACCTTTGACCTTGTTGTGGGGATGAACCTGAGACTGGAAGTGTCGGGAGATACGTCTGAACGGTAAAATATACTATTTACTCATAATATTTCATTAACTACGCCCTGTGTGTCTAGGAAGCGTACAGGGTGTCAGCACGGATTTTTTGTATTTCTGCCGCTAACCTGAAACAGGCGTCGTGAGGACACAGAGTAATGATTAACATGCTTCCACCAAATTGGATATTATGTTTATTCAGAGGAAGCTAAATGTCTAAAGTCAAAATAAACCCAACCCATTGCACTACAACCTCTCCACAATTGTATGATTCCTAAAACTATTGTCTCCTTATTGTCTACGTCTGTATTGTTCGTTGCAGCAACCAAGTCTGTTTTGAAGACTCGAACATGGACAGTGTGTACGTTTGGTCTTTGAGATGGAGCGATCTCCCAACACGCGCCGTCTTCAATACACGGCAAGGAGGTGTCTGGGGCACAGAGGAAGATGTGCTTGATGTTTCAGTCAATGACGTCAGCAACTACGTCATTGAAATCCACATCACTGCGTCTGCCTTCAAGGTGAGTTGATTGTCAGCTTATAATAATAATAATAATAATAATAACTACAGATTTATATAGCGCCGGTATCCAGTTTGAAGAACTGCTCAAAAGCGCTTCATTTGAGTCTACACAAAAAAGAGACGTTACACAGCTAGGAATGTTTATCAATGTCGTCATGTTTGTCTTCTTCGATTTATATAACCTATTTTGATTAAACTATTGTTTTCGTAGTCGAATTCAATAATAAGAATAGACTGTGTATTTATTTTCTTCGGTTCATCGGGGTATGAATAAAAAAAACGAAGTGCAAACTTTTGAAAGATTCATACAGTTTTCACATCGGGTTTTCGACTCATACCTCAATGAACCGAACACAATACCCAGTCAAAACTTCGATGTAATCCTAAATTCAGATAGTCAGCACGTTAGATTACCATGCCGCAGTTTAACATGAATTCCCCACTCAGACACAGTATACTGACTCCGAACCGACCAGTCCTTGTTTTAGCCCCTTAATGCCGAGCGCCAGACAGGGTAACAACAAGTACCATCTTTTAACGTCTTTTGGTATGACGCGTCTGGGGATCGAAGCCCGGACCTTCCGCTCTCCGGGCGGACGCACTACCACTAGACCACGGAGGCAGTCGCCCCAGGTAACATCAGGTGGTGACATCATAATGCAGTACTATCAACTGCTTTATCTTCTTTCCAGACCTATATGGACGGGACTCAATGGATGACCAACCAGATGCGTCTCCCTCTCACTGATGTCCGACGTGTCAACCTTCGGGGCCTCTCTGCACTGCACAGTCTTCGCATTTGCTATGTGCTGTGCTGATTGCCCCTGACGACCTTCACCTTTACCCGACGTGTCAACCTTCGCGGCCTCTCTGCACTGCACAGTCTTCGCATCTGCTATGTGCTGTGGTGATTGCCCCTGACGACCTTCACCTTTACTTGACGTGTCAACCTTCGCGGCCTCTCTGCACTGCACAGTCTTCGCATCTGCTATGTGCTGTGGTGATTGCCCCTGACGACCTTCACCTTTACTTGACGTGTCAACCTTCGCGGCCTCTCTGCACTGCACAGTCTTCGCATCTGCTATGTGCTGTGGTGATTGCCCCTGACGACCTTCACCTTTACTTGACGTGTCAACCTTCGCGGCCTCTCTGCACTGCACAGTCTTCGCATCTGCTATGTGCTGTGCTGATTGCCCCTGACGACCTTCACCTTTACTCGACGTGTCCCAAGACATATTCCTATGTTTAGACACCACTTCAATTGCTGCATTTTAATGTTCATAATGTGACATGCTTATGTATTGCTGTGTTAATGTTAAAATCATCAATACCGTGCCATTTTGTTGTGATGCGTTCGTCAAGGAGAGCCACCCGTTATTGCAGTACCACATGACATGCCTTGATTGAAGTTAGTTTTGATCCTTCTCCCCTTTGATTGCCTACTAATTTGTGGGCGCGTCAAGTTTTGTGCATAAATAAAATAATCACGTGACTCATGTCCCGCCACGGTATGTATTCCTACGCCTGGAATGTTTATCAATGTCGTCATTTTTGTCTTCTACGATTTATATAACCTATTTTGATTAAACTATTGTTTTCGTAGTCGAATTCAATAATAAGAATAGACTGTGTATTTATTTTCTTCGGTTCATCGGGGCTTGAATAACGGTCTTTATTCAGGCTATCTCAAACACACCTTGGCTTGGACACACAGCGCGCATCCTGAGAGATATCAGCAAAGGCCTGCCCAGGGGGTTAGTCTCCATCCTGGTACCTCTTCTGGCGTTCCGGGTTGGGGACTTCTCCCTGCAGACATTGTACAGCAAGAAGACCTCAACCTGGATCAGTGGAAAATACCTCACGACAAGGCTCCGGCCAAGTTCAAGCCTAAGGAGAAAACGGCCATGGCCCCTTAGGCGCCACGCCCGGTGCAGAAAACAGAAGACCCTTCCTCCGACACCCCAGCCCACCAAAGGACCCCCACCAAAGGACCTCCCTCCCCTCGAATCCAGAGGGGAGGAGCCTTTCCGCACACCTGAGGGCACCGGACACGAGAGGACGAGATCTCCTCTTCCGAGGATAGATACGACGGCCACCGACAGGACCATCCCTCAACGACAGCACTACCCAGACTGCCCTGGTCTAGGTCCCAGAAGAGGAGATGGACACCCAAGACTGGAGTCGCAGAGCTGATTTCATCCCCTGGAACAGCAAGAGACCACCCCGTCCCCTGTATCGAGAACCATCTGGGCGTGGGGGACGAGAGGTTCGAACATGATATCCACTGTTACCAGGAGCTCCAGGAGTTCTTGGCGGATTGTGATATCTAAACAAATCCGGCCTTCATTGCCAACACAGTCGTCAAGCTGACTGGCAAACTCTTCCGGACCTTCAGCGACCAGTAAGCTCCTGGCAGGGTCCCTCCACCAGCCGCTCCCAGGGCCCTTGTCCCACACAAGCTCGCCAGCCGACGCTGGACCCCACCCCCTCCAAACCAAGTCCAACTTTTTCCATATTATTATGTCATGTATATACACCGGATAAAGACTGGTCACCAATAGATGCTTCACTTGGCTGTTGTAAGGTAAGACATGTTCACTTCATATCTGTTGTATGTTCTTAAACTATATTCCTATTTTTCCTGTTTTCTATTGCATTGTATGTTTTTAGTTCCTTTGAATATAATCAATATTTCAAATTAGGCATTATTGATTAAGGTCACAAGTGAATTCATATTGATAGTTAGGTTAGATAATGTAGCACCAAAACAAATTAACAATACAGTCCAATTAGAATATAAAATATATTATAATAACGTTTAGACATTGTCGGGCTTGTGGAAGCAAAGTCATTCTTGTGCAGTTGTTGTCAATCTTATATTTTATTGAATGTTTGCAATCAAAGTGTATGTAAATGAATGGACCTTTAATTAATTACTGTGTGTGTTCAGTTCAAATGATTCAAACTACCCTTGTTACTTATGTTCAAACAATGTACTTATAAAGCGAGGTGAACATACTGTAGACGCAAAACCCGTGAGCGTACATAACACTTGTTGTTTTATTCAATTGCGTATTTATTGCTATATTTTCATTATTGTTGAGCTCTATTTATGTATACATTGTACACATTCAATGACATGCTGTTTGGCATATGGTTTTTGGTTATTAACTTTCATTTAGATAAAAAAAATCTTGTCATATTTTTTTACTAGCATATTGAAATTGTGCATTAATATTTGTGTTTTTTTATTATTTTGGTTTTAGTTATCTTCTGCTTGGTTGTATTAAGATAAAGCTTATCATTACGTTCTTAAGGAATATCAAAGATCATGCAAGATTATTTTAGCTATTCGTAACACATGTAGTACGTGCCTTACCGAAGAGGTATCTAATTTATTTGGAATACTTGTCCTCAAGTGTCCTAGTTTCATTGTTCAAAAACGCAATTGTTTATTTGTATGATACATTGTCAGCGAGATTTGTACCGAACTTTTAATGCATAATTTTAGGAATATTTAAATTGTCTTTGGTTGTACCTTGCTCATGTTTTATTGTGATATGTAAATGACTGATGAGATACACCGAATAAAGAATGGCCACAGATAGATGTTCCTCTTGGCTGTTTTAAGGTGTGCGGTCCCACGCTAGTTCCCCGACAACAAATTGTAGGGATTATAATCAGCCTAGACCAAACATTAACCTTTAAGGGTTATATAGGTCATAAGGTTTAGTATACGTTCATGATGAATAGATACTATTTGTTCAGATTGCATAGATTTTCACGTGGCGTGTGAAGACCTAACTACAGAGAGCCTGCATCATGTCCAGGCACACAACGAGCATGTTTAATGCATCATAGTTGTCATCTCTATTGCAATAATAAGAATAGCATTTCCAGTGGTGAGCAGCTGCAATATTGGTGATGAGGCTTAAATGAATGTTTACTCACTCAACAACACGACATACCAATGCCGAAAAAAGAATTAATGTGTGGTATTCTACAGCCAGCATACCAAGGTTACAAGAGTCATCCAGAAACTTGTCTTGTTGCAAACCTATGGATATATAAACATTGTCCAATGCAATGAAAACATCTAAACACAAAGCCGTATACTCTCCCAAGAAAGAAACGCACAGGGTTAATTTTAAGAATGGAAAAAACTTTATTATAAATGAGACAACAAAGCGAAACTGAATCACACAGATGTCAAATATCACATGATTTGAGTCAGTGGTCAGCTGCACCACTTCATAACTCAATGTCACCACAATTGTAACACTGCACTAGACGGCGGCTTTGACGTCAGTATCCGTTGTGACCAACGTCATCTTGTAGCACTGCTCGTATCTCCTTGGCATTGACAGTATAAATCTCCGGAACCGAGCCTGGGGTAGTCTTGCTCATTCCTCCTGCAGTGCTCGCCGAAATTGTTGCAGCGTCATGGTTGACGGCGCCGGTCTCGTCGATAGAGGTTCTGCGGAAATAGGAAATGGCCACCCACATCATCACACTTCGCCCATCAAATCTGTCCAACTAAAGCCAGATATGGTCGATGCGCTCATTTCGACGTCTGTAAACTCGGATTCTACCGTCACGACGTTGCAACAGGAAACGTGATTCATCGCTGAACAAGAATCTTTGGCAGTTTCTCGAATTCCATCTTTCGACGTTTCTGCACCAACAAGCATGTGATAGGCGATGATGACGTTGCACCACAGGTCCAACATAAGGTCTTCATGCACGAAGCACACTTTCTCGTAGACGGTTTCGTATTGTCTGTACAGACTCTCTCCCCAGACCTGGGACATTTCCTGCGGTTTCAGTTGCTGGGACTGACCTGTTGCGAAGATGGAGCACCCGGATGCGAAGATCCTACGCAGCAGTTGTGATCTTGGGCCTACCAGTTCAAGGACGGCCGTAGGTGGATCCAAGTTGTTGGTAACGCCTCCAGAGGCGTGAAACGGTGCTGTGGTGAACATTCAAATGACGTGCAACGGACGATTGTTAGTGAGTGAGTGAGTGAGTGATTGTTATTCTCCGGCCCCTAGACGTCCAATGTCGATATTTCGGTCTTCTGCACGCAATCCCGGCATATCGAATGTCTCGATAAAAACACAAAAAGCCGAATGCTATGTACCCTGGTGTCATCCCTTTAAACCCCTCATCTTGGAAAACAACTTTCCCAATTTGCACGGGCATCGCGCATTATGATCCTTTCAACGTGAAATTGTCATGTATTTGTTTTATCAGGTGGTGTTTTGGTGATTGGTTACGATTATGAACTTACATTCAGTGAGTGAGTGAGTGAGTGAGTGAGTGAGTGAGTGAGTGAGTGAGTGAGTGAGTGAGTGAGTGAGTGAGTGAGTGAGTGAGTGAGTGAGTGAGTGAGTGAGTGAATGGGGATGGTTTGTACAAAGGTCTTCAGCGTGACGAGAGAACGTTGTAATCACTAGACTACCCCACCGCCCCAACGTCTAAGATTAAGTGAAAATACTAACCATGTTAGTAACAGCAAATGTCATAAGTTAAGTTATATTGTTCGACCGCTGAGTGTGTATGAAGTCAGGCGGACATATGGCAGTCCTCTTGTTTTAGTTCAATGTAAACAAGAACGATCGAACACAAACATGGCGGTACGATAGCATTGCCATTCAGGATACTTGTGTGGGTGCAGTCAGGGAACCAAATGTCACTGTGCGTGTAAGTAGAACACAGGATGACAGGCGTCACTACAAACAACTCTAACAGACTTGGAGACTGTGGATGGCCGTGAATCCCCGCAGTGTCACGTGACGCACTCCAGTGACTGGGAGACGCATCTGATTCTCCATCCATAGTATGCCATCACCGAAAGTCTGGAAGTAAGCAGAAGGCGACTGGGTAATGGTGGAGACTGGTAGAACTCATTTGAGTTAGTTACTTACTGTAAGACTGATTCAGACACACTGCTATTGGTAATACAGATAATTCAGACGCACTGATAAGGGTAAGACCGATAATTCAGACACACTGATAAGGGTAAGACCGATAATTCAGACACACTGATAAGGGTAAGACCGATAATTCAGACACACTGATAAGGGTAAGACCGATAATTCAGACGCACTGATAAGGGTAAGACCGATAATTCAGACACACTGATAAGGGTAAGACCGATAATTCAGACACACTGATAAGGGTAAGACCGATAATTCAGACGCACTGATAAGGGTAAAACGAGAAGGAAATGAGGCGAGAGTTTCTTGAATAGAGTATGACTTATATCAGCATGTTTGGTTTGTATGTGGCTGAAATTAGCATGCATTGAGAAGAGTTTGGCAACTGAGATAATCCTGCTGTGTTTAGTGTACAACTGAGATAATCCTGCTGTGATTAGTGTACAACTGAGATAATCCTGCTGTGATTAGTGTACAACTGAGATAATCCTGCTGTGATTAATGTACATCTGAGATACTCCTGCTGTGATAAGTATACAACTGAGATAACCCTGCTGTGATTAGTATACACCTGAGATAATCCTGCTGTGATTAGTGTACAACTGAGATAATCCTGCTGTGATTAGTGTACAACTGAGATAATCCTGCTGTGATTAGTGTACAACTGAGATAATCCTGCTGTGATTAATGTACATCTGAGATACTCCTGCTGTGATTAGTATACACCTGAGATAATCCTGCTGTTACTGGTGCACAAACACGGAGTTGTGTTTAATTCAAGTTGTTATTTATTTCTTGTTGTGTGTCTCATGGGAACTTTACCTTGAACGAAGTCTCCATGATCTGGATCTCAATCATGTAGTTGTTGATGTTGTGGACAGTGATGTTGTCAAGGACGTCCTCCTGCCCGAATGACATACCCTGGCGCGTGTTGAAGACAAGCCTCGATGTGTCGCCCCATGTCCACCTCAGAGACAGGAGCAAAGGGAGATCAGAGTTCGTCATCTCAAACTGCACTTCGTTACTGTGAAACAAAATATGGATGTATAAGGATTGTTCATGATCTAATAAGGAAATACATCTTCTATGTTTGGACATTTCATGTAGTCCCACTGTAGATTAGAATAGTTTAGAATAAGGGTTCGAAATACATAGTTAATAATACAGAATTGAATGGATTCATTTCTCAAACACACTATATTAAATAGCAGCACTTAAGTGTTACTTATGTAGCAGTTGGTTTGAAATATCTCCCCAACAGTAATACATGATACGAATGACTTTGTCTCCATCTTGAATTTCAACCTGGCTGAGTTGTTTTTTTCTGTTTTTCTTCGCTGTCCATGGCAACCAATATAGTTGTTCATGGTCACATGGTGCTAATTTCAAATTGCATGATACCTGAAGACAATCCCGATTTGTATTTATGTTCAGTATGAATCTGATACTTTACTCCTGGAAATAAAACAACTGGAAAAAGCCATTACCAAAATAAACACCCTGAAGTAGAGCTGAATACTGCCGTTTTTAGCTGTGAGTGAGTGAGCTAAAAACATTGTATCAGCATTATTTCAGCCATATAGCGACGAGACCAAGTTTAAAATGTTAACAATTGAGTCATTTATGAAAAGAAATACTTCAATCAATTCATGAAAAATATTTGAGCATACTATATTTAAAAACAGTTGATGAAACATATTTCAGCATTACAATATCATGTATACAGTTTTAAAGCACGAGCTATAGGCCACCAGTAACCAAAGCTAGGCCACCTCACTGGGGATCATGGGGACTTACAGTACCTCGGCTTCCTGCATGATACCCCAGCAGCATTTACGTCATCACTTTAGTGGTTGTGCCAATATTTGGAAATACTCATCAGTGAGTTGGCTTAAAAACACTGGTTGATGATAGTTACATCGATTATGATAGGATTACTGTCACACAGGGGAACAATATTTTTACGTTACGTTACGTTAACCTCCTGGACAGAGCCTTCAATAATGTCAGTTTATAATAGAATCACACCAAATTTAAAAACAACAACATGCATTTAATACTTCACATTCATGAACATAATTAAATTTATTATAAAGACCAATTTCTTTCGAATAGCTGATAATGGGATGCCCTCTGACACGGAAAAGAGATCTTTCAGGTATATGCTTTGACAAGGATAATCCCTTGTGACTGCAAAGTCCACACAGTAAACTACGGTTATGGATGCCCTCTGACACGGAAAAGAGATCTTTCAGATATATGCTTTGACAAGGATAATCCCTTGTGACTGCAAAGTCCACACAGTAAACTACGGTTATGGATGCCCTTTGACACGGAAAAAAAATCTTTCAGATATATGCTTTGACAAGGATAATCCCTTGTGACTGCAAAGTCCACACAGTAAACTACGGTTATGGATGCCCTCTGACACGGAAAAGAGATCTTTCAGATATATGCTTTGACAATCATAATCCCTTGTGACTGCAAAGTCCACACAGTAAACTACGGTTATGGATGCCCTCTGACACGGAAAAGAGATCTTTCAGATATATGCTTTGACAAGGATAATCCCTTGTGACTGCAAAGTCCACACAGTAAACTACGGTTATGGATGCCCTCTGACACGGAAAAGAGATCTTTCAGATATATGCTTTGACAAGGATAATCCCTTGTGACTGCAAAGTCCACACAGTAAACTACGGTTATGGATGCCCTCTGACACGGAAAAGAGATCTTTCAGATATATGCTTTGACAATCATAATCCCTTGTGACTGCAAAGTCCACACAGTAAACTACGGTTATGGATGCCCTCTGACACGGAAAAGAGATCTTTCAGATATATGCTTTGACAATCATAATCCCTTGTGACTGCAAAGTCCACACAGTAAACTACGGTTATGGATGCCCTCTGACACGGAAAAGAGATCTTTCAGATATATGCTTTGACAATCATAATCCCTTGTGACTGCAAAGTCTACACAGTCAACTACGGTTATGGATGCCCTCTGACACGGAAAAGAGATCTTTCAGATATATGCTTTGACAAGGATAATCCCTTGTGACTGCAAAGTCCACAGAGTAAACTACGGTTATGGATGCCCTCTGACACGGAAAAGAGATCTTTCAGATATATGCTTTGACAAGGATAATCCCTTGTGACTGCAAAGTCCACACAGTAAACTACGGTTATGGATGCCCTCTGACACGGAAAAGAGATCTTTCAGATATGTGCTTTGACAAGGATAATCCCTTGTGACTGCAAAGTCCACACAGTAAACTACGGTTATGGATGCCCTCTGACACGGAAAAGAGATCTTTCAGATATATGCTTTGACAAGGATAATCCCTTGTGACTGCAAAGTCCACACAGTCAACTACGGTTATGGATGCCCTCTGACACGGAAAAGAGATCTTTCAGATATATGCTTTGACAAGGATAATCCCTTGTGACTGCAAAGTCCACACAGTCAACTACGGTTATGGATGCCCTCTGACACGGAAAAGAGATCTTTCAGATATATGCTTTGACAAGGATAATCCCTTGTGACTGCAAAGTCCACAGAGTAAACTACGGTTATGGATGCCCTCTGACACGGAAAAGAGATCTTTCAGATATATGCTTTGACAAGGATAATCCCTTGTGACTGCAAAGTCCACACAGTAAACTACGGTTATGGATGCCCTCTGACACGGAAAAGAGATCTTTCAGATATATGCTTTGACAAGGATAATCCATTGTGACTGCAAAGTCCACACAGTCAAGTTTTAGCTGTAAGAGATTGTTATCTGTCCCCCACACAGAGGTAAGTAAGTGACTACAGTACAGTAAACTACGGTTATAACGAACACGCTTATAACGAACTGACGGATATAACGAACTAACTTTTTAGTCCCGACTATTTGCCGTAGTTATGCTGTATATATGCTTATAACGAACTTCGGTTATAACGAACTAAAAATAGTAGTCCCTTTGAGTTCGTTATAACCGTAGTTTACTGTATGCAGCTGTAAACACAATTGCCACATTTGAACTAACATTTGATAATAGCGTTACATATAGTAGATGTTAAAAATGATTCATTGATGACTTGTTAACATGTGTCGACTTGGTGATAAAACACATTGTACGGCTCAATCAGTGACTTGATATGCTGATAATCAATAGATTTATTTTATATATTCATGACTTGTCGATCTATATAAATAAAATACTGACAGGCTTTATGTGACCCTTCATGCACTTACTATTCAGAGATGTCACCTGAAGCAGTCATCCTGAAGGTCATCCCATCACCAAGGTCAAAGGGCAAGTGCTCTGTGTGGTCCATTGTCGGTAGCTGAACAAAATGTTAATAATGCATATATTCAATTAACGTTTTCTGCCAGTGACAGACATAGTAAACAAATGTATGTACACATTTATGTTGATTAGAATATAAACAGTGTCAAGGTAGGTAATAATTGAGATCTTTCCATAAACTGACATCTCTTTCTGTAAATTAGACCACATGCACACTGAATGGATCTGTTTTACAAGAGCAGCTATGAACATGATCTTTTCCAAAGATCACACGTACCAAAGACAGCATGACTTGCCCATGATAACATGACGTGCATTTGATCGTCACACTTTCCCAAGATCCATCTCTCAGACAGGATGAGGTTCCACTTGCAGTGACGACGTTGAAGGGATCCTGGCAAACGTCTTCCACGGCAGTGTTGATGATGTCTACACCTGGACGGGCGTTGGCCAGTCTGTACCCATCACACGACACTGGAACATTGTATGTGGTGAACTGGAACATTGTATGTGGTGAACTGGAACATTGTATGTGGTGAACTGGAACATTGTATGTGGTGAACTGGAACATTGTATGTGGTGAACTGGAACATTGTATGTGGTGAACTAGAGCATTGTATGTGGTGAACTGGAACACTGTATGTGGTGAACTGGAACACTGTATGTGGTGAACTGGAACATTGTATGTGGTGAATTGGAACATTGTATGTGGTGAACTGGAACATTGTATGTGGTGAACTGGAACAATGTATGTGGTGAATTGGAACATTGTATGTGGTGAACTGGAACATTGTATGTGGTGAACTGGAACATTGTATGTGGTGAACTGGAACATTGTATGTGGTGAACTAGAGCATTGTATGTGGTGAACTGGAACACTGTATGTGGTGAACTGGAACACTGTATGTGGTGAACTGGAACATTGTATGTGGTGAATTGGAACATTGTATGTGGTGAACTGGAACATTGTATGTGGTGAACTGGAACAATGTATGTGGTGAATTGGAACATTGTATGTGGTGAACTGGAACATTGTATGTGGTGAACTAGAGCATTGTATGTGGTGAACTGGAACATTGTATGTAGTGAACTGGAACAATGTATGTGGTGAACTGGAACATTGTATGTGGTGAATTGGAACATTGTATGTGGTGAACTAGAGCATTGTATGTGGTGAACTGGAACATTGTATGTGGTGAACTAGAGCATTGTATGTGGTGAACTGGAACATTGTATGTGGTGAACTGGAACACTGTATGTGGTGAACTGGAACATTGTATGTGGTGAATTGGAACATTGTATGTGGTGAACTGGAACATTGTATGTGGTGAACTGGAACAATGTATGTGGTGAATTGGAACATTGTATGTGGTGAACTGGAACATTGTATGTGGTGAACTAGAGCATTGTATGTGGTGAACTGGAACATTGTATGTAGTGAACTGGAACAATGTATGTGGTGAACTAGAGCATTGTATGTGGTGAACTGGAACATTGTATGTGGTGAACTAGAGCATTGTATGTAGTGAACTGGAACATTGTATGTGGTGAACTGGAACAATGTATGTGGTGAACTAGAGCATTGTATGTGGTGAACTGGAACATTGTATGTGGTGAACTAGAGCATTGTATGTGGTGAACTGGAACATTGTATGTAGTGAACTAGAACATTGTATGTGGTGAACTGGAACATTGTATGTGGTGAACGGGAACATTGTATGTGTTGAACTGAACATTGTATGTGGTGAACTGGAACATTGTATGTGGTGAACTAGAGCATTGTATGTGGTGAACGGGAACATTGTATGTGGTGAACGGGAACATTGTATGTGGTGAACTAGAACATTGTATGTGGTGAACTGGAACATTGTATGTGGTGAACGGGAACATTGTATGTGGTGAACTAGAACATTGTATGTGGTGAACTAGAGCATTGTATGTAGTGAACAGGAACATTGTATGTGGTGAACTGGAACATTGTATGTGGTGAACTAGAACATTGTATGTGGTGAACTGGAACATTGTATGTGGTGAACGGGAACATTGTATGTGTTGAACTGGAACATTGTATGTGTTGAACTGGAACATTGTATGTGTTGAACTGGAACATTGTATGCGGTGAGGTGTTGAAACATATATACAGCAAATGGCTGGGACCAAAAATATGTTCGTTTTATCCGTTAGTTTGTTATAAGCGTGTTCGTTATAAACGTAGTTTAATGAACTAAGCATTGTTTTTTATTGGTTTGTTTTGCTACATTTAAGGCGAAGCTGTGTTATTTGTGGTAAAATTCACTTTACTGCAACCCATATTCATGTTTAAATTGTGTAATGAAAAATGTTCAACAGTTCTTTAACAAGATGTGGGGCGGTCGGGTAGCCTAGTGGTTGAAGCGTTCGCTCGTCACGCCGAAGACCCGGGTTCGATTCCCGACATGGGAACAATGTGTGAAGCCCATTTCTGGTGTCCCCACCGTGATATTGTTTGAATATTGCTAAAAGAAGCGTAAAACCAAACTCACTCACTCACTTTGACAAGCTGCCTTACGCATTCTAAATCATTCAAGTATGATTACGGGTGTGTTTGGGTGGATCTGTATTTTACACGGGACACGTCAATAGTTCGCCATATTCGCCTGCTAAATCATTCCTCTTACAATGATTGCAAATTCTTAACTAGTTATACTTTCACATTGTTCCTTCGCTATTGACAATCAGTGGTTTGTAGATCGCATCTTGATAAGAATTGGATTATTAGGATTGTTCGTCAGTCGTAATATGACGGATTATACATGATCAAATATATATATATATATATATATATATATATACACACAGAACATATATATATATACAGAACATATATATATATATAAAGCACAGTAAAGCACTCTCTCAAAAAAGAAACGCAACCCCAGTCTGAAAATGTTAGAAAGCCCCAAAAAGAAAAATGTTGATTGTAAATACAGTTTTTTCTGATATGCACGGATACCATGTACACTGTTTATTAACGTAAGCGCCCAAACACATTAATTTTCGTGCACAAGGGCATTTTATTGTTACTTTTATCATAGTGAGCAAAATGTTCACGTGGCCCATGCCAAAAGCCTCATGCACGTGCAATTCATGGAAAGAGCAGTAGAAGTATGGGTTTATAAAAGCACGTGTTGATTAGCGATTCACTCTATCATTTTCACCGAAAGACAAGGTCGAATGTGCCACGGTTGAGTGCTGCAGATCGAAATATCGCCATTGGTCTTATTGAGGCCGGACAAAGCTTTGGAAACGTTGCCTGGCACCTTAATATTCATAAAACAACGATTTGGAGCCAATACACCCAGTTTCATGCAACTGAAGATCGCCCCAGAAGTGGTAGGCCAAGTGTCACCACACCACCTCAGGATCGATTCATCCGGGTCACCCACCTACGTAATCGGCTAGCCACACCTACCGTCACTGCAACACAGGTGCCAGGTTTGAGAAGAGTGTCCGCACAAACAATTAGGAACCGTCTACGAGAGGCCGGTCTACGTGCAAGAAGACCACTTATTGGACCTGTTTTACGCCACGAACATCGACGCCAACGACTCAGTGGTGCACCAACGTTCGGATATGAACCCTCAGAAACTGGAGGCGCGTCTGGTTTAGTGACGAATCACGTTTTCGCTTACAACGCCGTGACGGAAGACAGCGTGTCTATAGAAGAGGAAACTAACGTTTTGCCCCGAAATGTGTCGACAGATTTGGTGGAGGGAGCGTCATGGTGTGGGGAGCCATGTCTTACAACCACAGATCAGACTTGGTGATCATTCGTGGCAATTTGACAGCACAGCGCTATATCAATGATGTCTTACAGCCTCATCTTCTGTCGATTATCGACCAACAGAGGGAGCTCTATCAACATGACAACGCCCAGCCGCACACTGTTCATGCAACAGTGAATTTTCTCCAGAATTCTAACGTCAACGTGTTACCATGGCCCTCCCGATCACCAGACATCAACCCAATCGAACATCTTTGGGATTATCTGGACCGACGAGTACGTGCACGTACACCGCCGCCGCAGACGTTGGATGCACTAGCCGTTGCACTGCAGGAGGAGTGGAGAGCAATCCCTCAGGAAAGAATCCGGCGTCTAATCCGTTCTGTTCCAAGGAGGTGCAATGCTGTGATCGCAGCTCGTGGCGCTCATACGAGGTACTGAGAAAGACGCCCACTTGCGTCAAGTCAATCTTAGTGAGAGAACTGTCGAAGCCTGGACCTAAACCTGCATAACTGTACTGCCACCATGCCAAATTTCATGTTGTTGTCTTCAATAATAAATGTGTTATAATAACTTGAATATTGAGATAAACATCTTGAAAATATAGGGGTTGCGTTTCTTTTTTGAGAGAGTGTAATTGGCTAGCGCTTTCAGCTCGTACCACGCTCGAGTCTCATCAAGTCACAGCTACCTGATGAGACTCCTACGTTGTACAAGTTGAAAGCGCTAGCCAATTAAAACTGTGTTCAATCTTATTCCCACTTATTTAATTATAACTATGTATATTTGTATAGACGTTGTATCGTCCGTGGTTCTAGGCCGTGACCACGTCAAACCAAAAGACTTCAAAGATGCTACTTGTTACTGAGAGGATGCAACAGGGGGATCTCTGCTCGGAGGTTGTGTTATCATCCCCGGGAATCAGCATGGCGCATCCACGTCAACTATCGACCGTTGTAATTGTTCCTTGAAATGATTACACATATGCCGCGTTGACGGAGAGTGAACCAATAGTGGTCATTGCCTCATTAAAATTTAAAAACAAATAAGGCATCAAATAATGCTTTCTTTCCAAGTGGGCTTGCGAATCCGAAGTTGTATTGCCTCTAGTCTCAGCAACCCATGGGCGCAAAGTGTCAGAGAGATCAACTGTCTCCCACGCCGCGGGGCTATCCCAAACATACACAAACATCTGTACCTTTCAAACGCAGCTGTGATACTTTAATCTCGGAATTCCTCATACATTTTAGAATCCAATGCGAAAAACTCTACTTGTTTGAAATGTAATTAAAGCAGAATTCAGGTTTTGCACAGTATTTTTTTACTTCTATATAGTGAGATCCATTCGTTTAATTGTTGCATACATTGGCTCCCGTGTTTGAGAAAATTCATGAGAAGAGGATCATAGCACGAAATAAAAGTATATGCATTACAATGATCAGGTAATTTCAAAAGAATTTGTAAATGTACAGTCCTGTTTGACGCAGTGCCTGACGCAAAACCACGCACAACGTTGACGGTAGTTAAACGATCTACATGTCTGACGAACTATCTTGGTTTCACTGGGAAAAAACCCCATTAAAACCAAATAACAGTACGCATATTGTAAGATAAATGGTATCTGATATACAATTGTATTAATCTCTACATATATCATGATAATTATATACCCTGTACCTATTGGCCAGTGTAATACAAGGCTCATCATCCTCTACATGCCCCCTTTCTCTAACCGAGCACACATTTACTTCGCTCATGGCAGTAGTTTACCTCCATTGCTACTTTTATCCTGGTGAATTGGGGGAAAGACAAAGCTGCGGTGACACAATGAGTCCAGAGTGTATAGAAACATAGAACTGAGATAAATACACTGGAAAAATGAAGGACTCAATCTCAATATGTACCCCCAGTATAACTGACTCATAGCATCATACCCTCTACATGCATTACAGTGGGCTTAACCTTGAACTTCTTTATGTTCATAGACAGATATCGTTACATCTCTCTTAGGTAAGTCTCTATAGCCTTGCCTTAATATGACTGAGGAGTCGCATTCAAAATCCCTATTATGGTAATTGGCTTGGATCGTTTTTATGCATGTCACGAAGTAACCAAATGGCTTCACTGAGACCTTAGAAACGCATTTGAATAAGTCATGCACTTACTCAATTATTTCGCCTCAAATAATGATTTCATTTCATTTGTGGGAGAAAAAGTGTTAAAGTCTTTGGTAAATAGTATTCTAAATCATACCACCATAGTACTGCCATCCAGTTTCAACTGTGCCATCGCTGCTTGAATCAAAGCCTTCAGAGTGCAGTCTACACTTCCTAGTAAGTGGGTTGTACAAGACCAGGTTACACACCGCCCGCCACTGACACTGAGAGAAGCACTCTGCCCTCATGTCCACCTGGTTGATCTCTTCTATCAGACTCCCGACAAACACCAGATCATCCATCTCAGACCTTCTGTGTAATGTCACATTGGTGCAACTGTCCATGGTGTAAACCAACTGACTTAAGACACGGGGAATTTGGTTGACACAGAGCAGAAGGTAGACACCCAACAGGACCATCGTGGCTTCTTTTAGTGTATACACGTATCTTAATGTCAACCAGTTGCTAGACACACACTGTCCCCATACACATCAAACTGTCCAATGACGCATAATCACACACTGAACAATCGATTCATTTACATTCCTTTTCAAGAAGAGTGCTATGTTGGATATATGTGCAGTACAACTTATACCAATGGCCTGAGTGTGAGGACACCGAGTGAATGTGCTTGATTTGTGAACACAACACTGGCTGTCTATTTGACGAACTGACACTCATGTTACGCATACAGGTAACATTGAAAGTCAATACCAAAAGTCTCCAGGACATCGTGGTCGTCATAAGCTTAAGATGTTTTAATCAATGCACGTTCAATGTGTTTTCTTCACCTATTGACTATTGCCTTGTCTTTGATTCATCGATTGCTTCACGAAGGAACAAAGCGAACAAGCTGTTGAAGACGGTAACGTTGCTTTCCCTAAACAAATCTTTATTTACCATACTTAGAGAAGGGTATTCTACATAGATGAGATCAGAAAAACAAAGAGTTATTGAGCTATGGTGGATACGAAAACGGAAGGCTTGGTGCAACGGCCAACATAACATCAAAGTTTTCAAGCGTTATGGAACAACTGCACTACGGGAAGCAAAGAGACTTTGATTACAAACCCAATAATAATGTTGATTGTTGATACGAACTGCAGAGTGTTTAGGTACCGAGGGGGCGTGTCTGTTTGCTGTCCGAGAGCATACGTTTTGTCCTCTGATGGTAGATTATGATGATGACAGCAGACACAACTCAGGGTTGAAGGGTTGAAGACAGCAGCCATGTTTATTGTTGCAAGTTGAAATAGGCTGAAATGGTACAAGTAATGATTGTCACGTGACAGAACCGAGCGGCCAATGTTCCCGGGTGCGGAGACCGAGTCTGTGACTTGCCTGTAGGCAGGGCGTCTGCTTCTGTCGATGACTTGGACCTGTCTCACTGATTGACCATGTCAGTCAGGTTTTGTCGAAAGAGGAATTTTGTAAAGTTGTGCAACGTCAAAGGCCCATGTACATTGATATTTGTTGATAAAAGTTGATAATAAGAGTAGATATGCCGAATGTTTGCTGTATAAATTGAGCAAAGGGGAGAAAATGTTGGTGCATCTTGGAAACATGTTGAAACAAATAGGTATTTTAGATCAATGAAATTGAACGTATTGAAATTGTTTTTACAATAAGAATAACTCAAAAATTCAAATATGAAATGAAACTTAAATATGTCGCACTAATACAACCAAACATATCCGCTGAAAAAAGCAGGAAAAATCTACATTTATCGTGAATATCGTGTATTTTGACGAAACGTCTTGGGCTACGTTGAACGAAATACATGTCCTAAAATACCGTAAAAACTGGTGGCATTATGGGTACATGAACCAAAAGCCCTGTCTGACCGCTATACAGAGGGAGGGAGAGTCGCTGGTATGGAACAACAGAGAGCCATGCACGCCGCCATTGGAAGAACGTTTCTCTGAACCCCTGCCACCACTACCAGATGATGCAACGTTTACATCAGACAGGCGTAGAACCGAGAGACCACGGGTGACAACGCCCATTGAAGACAGCCACATCCGGACCATTCATCTCCAAAACTACTTCATTACAGCGATGGCAACTGCAGCGACAGTGACAGCACTGGGACACAGGGTCAGTCTACAGACAGTGTCTTGGAGATTAAGAGAAGGAGGTATCCTGCTGGGGAGTGATGTTATGACGTTAACACCGACGTTACGGGTTCACCTGGGCCAGGCGAGTTCGACGTTTGCAAGTCCGAGACCGGGGAAGTGTCGTGTTCTATGACGAGAGCAGATATTGCTTTTACATGTAGCGGCCATAACATTTCCGTGTCCCGTGATGGGATACGAACCACGGACCTTCTGATCCGAGGTCGGACGCCTTGTCCACATGACCAAAGAGGTTAACCCCGTTAGCAAGCTGACAAGGTAAGGATGCCACCTGTGGGATGACTCCACACCCTGCTACATACAGAAATGATGATCGGGGTCGATTGTAGAGACGAGAAGGTGAACGTTTAGAGTTAAATTGTGTCCATCAAGTTCAACCATTTGTGGCCAGTAGCGTCATGGTCTGGGGAGGTATCTGCGGTGTGCGGGGCTCGTTATGATTCATTGTGGCCAGTAGCGTCATGGTCTGGGGAGGTATCTGCGGTGTGCCGGGCTCGTTATGATTCATTGAAGCCTTAATGCCCAGACATATCGGGATGAAGTTTGAGACCTATTGTGCAACCATTCTTTCAGCAAAAGCCACCTGGCATTGTCTTCCAGACAACCCGAGACCGCATGTCAAGGCTCACTAAGAACATTGTGGACAACACGAACATTCCCATTTTACCTTGCCCGACTTGTTGTCCTGATGAATGTATAGGATCACGTTCACCGACAGCTCAACAGACGACAAGCGTCTCCCGGCAACCGTCAAGAGTTTTCTCCTTTCTACATGCTTTTGATTTTCATTCATAGTCTTTCAAACTCTTGGTATACTTTCTTCAGGACATTAGTTTACATTTGGAATTATTTTCTGAAAGCTAGCGTCACATTGGATGCTTCGAAAGGAATGAGTGTACGTATTTATAACTTAGTAATGATATTTCATGACCTGTGCGATTCTCTTGCCATTGGGAGATCATGTGTGTAACAAGAATGCGCTCTTAAGCAGAAAGGATAAACTATAGTCTAGTGCCTTTATAAGTTGCGAGACAAGATCCACAGTCATACCGCTTACATGGTGTAGATGATGCAGTGTCAAACAAAGTGGTTTGAACCCAGATCGCTTCCTACCGGAACATGGTGCTTGTTGTTACACTGCCTGGCGCAAGGGCTGGTCGGCTGTTTGACTGCTGTGGCTTAGTTAGGTATCCACGCTAAACTGTGGCATGGTGTCTCAGTGGGTTAGCACTTTACCAAGAGCACTGTAGTTTGATGGTGGTTCACCACTGTCGTCAAGGATTAAACCTCTTATTCTCTTCCATTATAAGGGGTGGTCGGGTTAGCGTAAGTGGTTAAACCGTTCGCTCGTCACGCCGAAGACCCGGGTTCGATTCCCGACATGGGTACAATGTGTGAAGCCCGATTCTGATGTCCCCCGCCGTGAAATTGCTGGAATATTGCTAAAAGCGGCGTAAAACCATCCCCACTCACTCACTCACTCGATTCTAACATGTGCTTCACAAGTTGAAGCAGTCGTAAAATATAACACGACAAAGTGGGCAGGTTCTGCCCATCATCCGCAGTGGACATGTGAGACGTTGTTCATATTTCAATAATATTTTCACAAATCTGGCCATAATAAAAATATGGTACATAATATTGTTTCCTTAATGTGGAACTGGACAGAATGTATCTGATTAATTATTTTGCTATAAAAGGAAATTAGTAAAAACATTTTGCGAAAAGCACCTGAAATGTAAAATGTCCACAGGTAAGCCTAATAAATTAGCAGTGGAGGCTAAAGCTTTTGTTGTTGTTTGTTGTTGAACGCCGCACTCAGCAATATTCCAGCTATATGACGGCGGTCTGTTAATAATCGAGTCTGGACAAGACAATCCAGTGATTGATATAATGAGCATCGATCCGCGCAATTTGGCTGCTAAAGATGAGATGAGATGCACCACATGCTGTTGTTACCTGGAGTATCTGAAACAGTATGAGCAGCAAGGTGGCCCACATAGAACGATTGGTGAGTCTGGGGGTTTATTGTATATTATCTATCGGGTAGTGTTACTCTCCATTCACTCACTTTATATGTTGTTACACATCATTGTAGTGACGATTGTTGGGATAGTAATTATGTCTCTTCCAGCTAACTACCCCTGTGAAATCCTGGTTAGAATTGGTCTTCAGCAACCCATGCTTGTCTCCCCTGTGAAATCCTGGTTAGAATTGATCTTCAGCAACCCATGCTCGTCTCACCTGTGAAATCCTGGTTAGAATTGGTCTTCAGCAACCCATGCTTGTCTCCCCTGTGAAATCCTGGTTAGAATTGGTCTTCAGCAACCCATGCTTGTCTCCCCTGTGAAATCTTGGTTAGAATTGGTCTTCAGCAACCCATGCTTGTCTCCCCTGTGAAATCCTGGTTAGAATTGGTCTTCAGCAACCCATGCTTGTCTCCCCTGTGAAATCTTGGTTAGAATTGGTCTTCAGCAACCCATGCTTGTCTCCCCTGTGAAATCCTGGTTAGAATTGGTCTTCAGCAACCCATGCTTGTCTTCCCTGTGAAATCTTGGTTAGAATTGGTCTTCAGCAACCCATGCTTGTCTCCCCTGTGGAATTATGGTTAGAATTGGTCTTCAGCAACCCATGCTTGTCTCCCCTGTGAAATCCTGGTTAGAATTGGTCTTCAGCAACCCATGCTTGTCTCCCCTGTGAAATCCTGGTTAGAATTGGTCTTCAGCAACCCATGCTTGTCTCCCCTGTGAAATCTTGGTTAGAATTGGTCTTCAGCAACCCATGCTTGTCTCCCCTGTGAAATCCTGGTTAGAATTGATCTTCAGCAACCCATGCTTGTCTCCCCTGTGGAATTATGGTTAGAATTGGTCTTCAGCAACCCATGCTTGTCTCCCCTGTGAAATCTTGGTTAGAATTGGTCTTCAGCAACCCATGCTTGTCTCCCCTGTGAAATCCTGGTTAGAATTGGTCTTCAGCAACCCATGCTTGTCTCCCCTGTGAAATCCTGGTTAGAATTGGTCTTCAACAACCCTTGTTTCCCCTGTGAAATCCTGGTTAGAATTGGTCTTCAGCAACCCATGCTCGTCTCACCTGTGAAATCCTGCTTAGAATTGGTCTTCAGCAACCCATGCTCGTCTCACCTGTGAAATCTTGGTTAGAATTTGTCTTCAGCAACCCATGTTCGTCTCCCCTGTGAAATCCTGGTTAGAATTGGTCTTCAGCAACCCATGCTTGTCTCCCCTGTGGAATTATGGTTAGAATTGGTCTTCAGCAACCTATGCTTGTCTCCCCTGTGAAATCTTGGTTAGAATTGGTCTTCAGCAACCCATGCTTGTCTCCCCTGTGAAATCTTGGTTAGATTGGTCTTCAGCAACCCATGCTTGTCTCCCCTGTGAAATCTTGGTTAGAATTGGTCTTCAGCAACCCATGCTTGTCTCCCCTGTGGAATTATGGTTAGAATTGGTCTTCAGCAACCCATGCTTGTCTCCCCTGTGAAATCTTGGTTAGATTGGTCTTCAGCAACCCATCATCGTCTCACCTGTGAAATCTTGGTTAGAGTGGTCTTCAGCAACCCATGCTTGTCTCCCCTGTGGAATTATGGTTAGAATTGATCTTCAGCAACCCATGCTTGTCTCACCTGTGAAATCTTGGTTAGAATTTGTCTTCAGCAACCCATGTTCGTCTCCCCTGTGAAATCCTAGTTAGAATTGGTCTTCAGCAACCCATGCTTGTCTCCCCTGTGGAATTATGGTTAGAATTGGTCTTCAGCAACCCATGCTTGTCTCCCCTGTGAAATCTTGGTTAGAATTGGTCTTCAGCAACCCATGCTTGTCTCCCCTGTGAAATCTTGGTTAGATTGGTCTTCAGCAACCCATGCTTGTCTCCCCTGTGAAATATTGGTTAGAATTGGTCTTCAGCAACCCATGCTTGTCTCCCCTGTGGAATTATGGTTAGAATTGGTCTTCAGCAACCCATGCTTGTCTCCCCTGTGAAATCTTGGTTAGATTGGTCTTCAGCAACCCATGCTCGTCTCACCTGTGAAATCTTGGTTAGAGTGGTCTTCAGCAACCCATGCTTGTCTCCCCTGTGGAATTATGGTTAGAATTGATCTTCAGCAACCCATGCTTGTCTCCCCTGTGAAATCCTGGTTAGAATTGGTCTTCAACAACCCATGCTTGTCTCCCCTGTGAAATCCTGGTTAGAATTGGTCTTCAGCAACCCATGCTTGTCTCCCCTGTGAAATCTTGGTTAGAATTGGTCTTCAGCAACCCATGCTTGTCTCCCCTGTGAAATCTTGGTTAGATTGGTCTTCAGCAACCCATGCTTGTCTCCCCTGTGAAATCTTGGTTAGAATTGATCTTCAGCAACCCATGCTTGTCTCCCCTGTGGAATTATGGTTAGAATTGGTCTTCAGCAACCCATGCTTGTCTCCCCTGTGGAATTATGGTTAGAATTGATCTTCAGCAACCCATGCTTGTCTCCCCTGTGAAATCTTGGTTAGAATTTGTCTTCAGCAACCCATGTTCGTCTCCCCTGTGAAATCCTGGTTAGAATTGGTCTTCAGCAACCCATGCTTGTCTCCCCTGTGGAATTATGGTTAGAATTGGTCTTCAGCAACCCATGCTTGTCTCCCCTGTGAAATCTTGGTTAGAAGTGGTCTTCAGCAAACCATGCTTGTCTCCCCTGTGAAATCTTGGTTAGATTGGTCTTCAGCAACCCATGCTTGTCTCCCCTGTGAAATCTTGGTTAGAATTGGTCTTCAGCAACCCATGCTTGTCTCCCCTGTGGAATTATGGTTAGAATTGGTCTTCAGCAACCCATGCTTGTCTCCCCTGTGAAATCTTGGTTAGATTGGTCTTCAGCAACCCATGCTCGTCTCACCTGTGAAATCTTGGTTAGAGTGGTCTTCAGCAACCCATGCTTGTCTCCCCTGTGGAATTATGGTTAGAATTGATCTTCAGCAACCCATGCTTGTCTCCCCTGTGAAATCTTGGTTAGAATTGGTCTTCAGCAACCCATGCTTGTCTCCCCTGTGAAATCTTGGTTAGATTGGTCTTCAGCAACCCATGCTTGTCTCCCCTGTGAAATCTTGGTTAGAATTGATCTTCAGCAACCCATGCTTGTCTCCCCTGTGGAATTATGGTTAGAATTGGTCTTCAGCAACCCATGCTTGTCTCCCCTGTGAAATCTTGGTTAGAATTGGTCTTCAGCAACCCATGCTTGTCTCACCTGTGAAATCCTGGTTAGAATTGGTCTTCAGCAACCCATGCTCGTCTCACCTGTGAAATCCTGCTTAGAATTGGTCTTCAGCAACCCATGCTCGTCTCCCCTGTGAAATCCTGGTTAGAATTGGTCTTCAGCAACCCATGTTCGTCTCCCCTGTGAAATCCTGGTTAGAATTGGTCTTCAGCAACCCATGCTTGTCTCCCCTGTGGAATTATGGTTAGAATTGGTCTTCAGCAACCCATGTTCGTCTCCCCTGTGAAATCCTGGTTAGAATTGGTCTTCAGCAACCCATGCTTGTCTCACCTGTGAAATCCTGGTTAGAATTGGTCTTCAGCAACCCATGCTCGTCTCACCTGTGAAATCCTGGTTAGAATTGGTCTTCAGCAACCCATGCTCGTCTCACCTGTGAAATCCTGGTTAGAATTGGTCTTCAGCAACCCATGCTCGTCTCACCTGTGAAATCCTGGTTAGAATTGGTCTTCAGCAATCCATGCTCGTCTCACCTGTGAAATCTTGGTTAGAATTGGTCTTCAGCAACTCATGTTCGTCTCCCCTGTGAAATCCTGGTTAGAATTGGTCTTCAGCAACCCATGCTTGTCTCCCCTGTGGAATTATGGTTAGAATTGGTCTTCAGCAACCCATGTTCGTCTCCCCTGTGAAATCCTGGTTAGAATTGGTCTTCAGCAACCCATGTTCGTCTCACCTGTGAAATCTTGGTTAGATTGGTCTTCAGCAACCCATGCTTGTCTCCCCTGTGAAATCCTGGTTAGAATTGGTCGCTGGCGAGGTTGATGATGCATGTCACTGTATCCCACATGCGTAGATAGATGCTCATGATGTCAATCACTGGGGTTATCATGCGCTAGTGTACTATTTTTTAACTATCTTTTAACAGGATGACGTCATGACGCTGTTCAAATTACCTCCCCCGCCATCAAACGTATCAATGGTAACATGATACAAGACGGTGCATCCACATCAATAATTGGTCAACTTTAAGATTGTCGAATAGTTGAATATTATTAGCTGGGGGAAATTATGACATCCATCTCTCTTGCCGCGGGGTTATCCAAGACAGATCAAACCACAGTGGCCGTGCCACAGCAGCCAGAGGGGCGGTCGGGTAGCCTAGCGGTTAAAGCGCTCGCTCGTCACGCCGAAGACCCGGATTCGATTCCCGACATGGGTACAATTTGCAAACCCATTTCTGGTGTCCCTTGCCGTGATATTGCTGGGATATTGCTAAAGCGGCGTAAAACCATCCCCACTCACTCACTCACTCACTCACAGCAGCCAGAATGTTGTCCGAGGCGTTGGTGCCCAGGGTGTTATACCTGTCTCTGGGTACTTGAGCCTTGAGGAATCCGTGACATGTCCCATGACCACATGTACACGTGTTGGGTTTGACATTGAGCAACAATCTGCAGTCCAACACAACGGTCGCTGTTGCTCGTCCTACGCTTTACGTTCGTCCCACGCAGAAGCCATTTCCTGCCAGGGCCGTCGGTTTGGGTACCAGAAAACAGTTCAGTAAGAACCACAGCGTTCCTGGAAACAACGTAACCACAGTTAAAACAGAACACACTCACATTGACCAGTTATACGGAATATCGGCTTTATTTATTTGTGTCACCTAGGCGCCACATGGCACTTGTGGGATGCTTCGTGTTGTTTGCAATATTGACTAACAACAGAAACTTTGATTTCTGTAGCACTTTAAACATGGCCGCCTCGACACGCCATTTGTGCATGCATCGTATCATAAGGTCGCTACTGGATGTATGACCAATTGTTATATCATTGAACAAACTATGTACAACACGTACACCAAGGATACAACGTGTACTATACATAGCCCCACACAGGATACAACGTGTACAATACATAGCCCCACACAGGATACAACGTGTACAATACATAGCCCCACACAGGTTACAATGTGTACAATACATAGCCCCACACACAGGATACAACGTGCACAATACATAGCCCCACACACAGGATACAACGTGTACAATACATAGCCCCACACACAGGATACAACATGTACAATACATAGCCCCACACACAGGATACAACGTGTACAATACATAGCCCCACACACAGGATACAAAGAGTACAATACATAGCCCCACACACAGGATACAACGTGCACAATACATAGCCCCACACACAGGATACAACGTGTACAATACATAGCCCCACACACAGGATACAAAGAGTACAATACATAGCCCCACACACAGGATACAACGTGCACAATACATAGCCCCACACACAGGATACAACGTGTACAATACATAGCCCAACACACAGGATACAAAGTGTACAATACATAGCCCCACACACAGGATACAACATGTACAATACATAGCCCCACACACAGGATACAACGTGTACAATACATAGCCCCACACACAGGATACAACATGTACAATACATAGCCCTACACACAGGATACAACGTGTACAATACATAGCCCCACACACAGGATACAACGTGTACAATACATAGCCCCACACACAGGATACAACATGTACAATACATAGCCCCACACACAGGATACAACGTGTACAATACATAGCCCTACACACAGGATACAACGTGTACAATACATAGCCCCACACACAGGATACAACGTGTACAATACATAGCCCTACACACAGGATACAACGTGTACAATACATAGCCCAACACACAGGATACAAGATGTACAATACATAGCCCAACACACAGGATACAACGTGTACAATACTGACATCATTCCAGACTTGTATCATGGGATAACATTTATACTAAGTTATCTTATAATAATTAGATCTACATCAAGTGCTTTTATGAGTTATCATGGTGTAATATTTATACATCATTTCATATAATTATAGTTTAGCAAGTAATAATTATCATTAGGTAAAATGCATATATAAAATATCAGTAGTTTCAGTTAACGCTTTTTAGATGGTTGCTAGCCTAAGGTAATGGGAACGCGTCTTCTAGACATACTATTCAATAAGACAAGAGTTACGTCTACATAGTTTAATTGATTTGAAGCTTTTAGATAAATGCTAGCCTAAGGTATCAAGATCCCATCTCTCAGACAAAGGATATTTATTTAAGTATATCTGTCATCACATACCGGGGTATATTAGAATAACATTACTTCAATTAAGACTCATTAAGGATTAGCCCCCAAACAAGCTCGTCTATAGGGCATTAAGGATTAGCCCCCACACAAGCTCATCTATAGTGACACCCTAATCTCTTTCAAAGCATCCAGTAAATATGTCAACAAGATTAGTGCCAGTCCAACAGGATAAACAGGATTTAGTATTCCCCTCTGTCTAGCCATCCATTTAGCTTAGGACACAACCAATCGTGTATCAACCAATCACATTCCATTTTATTGTTTAAATTTTTGTTAAATACATACTGTAGGCAGGTTTTAAGCAGAGAAGGGGTTTGACTCTCTTACCAAGCAGACCTCTCTCCCACAGCCCAGAGTGTTGTACCGACTCTCTGTGGCACCCTCAGTTATTATCTAAGATATTGTAAATTGTTAATTGTTCTTGTAAATAAAATTGTGATTAGTCTCCTGTGACTCTGGCTCTTTGCTGACTAATTCCCCAAGAAAACCAGCACGTCATTTGGAAGGTATTGTTCACCCAGAACAGTTCCATGATAATTTGGCGGAGAATCATCGTTTTCGGAACCACAGAGTCCAGGAACTAACTACGACCAGCTACAAGAACCCATTGGAGGACATGTCCAACTGTGATCATCTGATGGAATAACAAGCAAGCTGCATCAACCTCTGACCTCAACACTGGATTAAAGACAACCAACTCCTCCAAAGACACCAACAAAGGAAGAAAAAGTCTTCAAATATTGTAAGTACGACATTGTTGATAACTTGTCTTCCTTTAATTTAGTACGGTACATACTAATAGGTGTCATGGCAAATATGGAGTCTGGTATGGAAAGTAACTTTGAAAGTGAAATTCCAACAGTGTCTTTAGTTACGCCCCTTGCCAAAAGTGTAATTCAGGCAAAATTTGGCACAACAACAACAAATTGTTTAGTAGACACAGGGGCATCCATTTCTTGTATTTCGTCTGCTTTTCTTAGCACAGCTTTTGAAAACCTTACCCTTGGAAACTCACCCTTTCCACAGGTTAAAGGTGTTGGCGGCGAATTGCATAAAGTGTTAGGTTCAGTTGTGTTAGATTTTGTCATTGAGGATCAGGAATTTTCTCAAAGATTCCACATTCTGCCTACACTTCCAGAGGCAGTGATACTAGGTGAGAACTTCCTTGATGACAATGATGCAGTCTTAGATTATAGCTGTCATTCCTTGATACTCAACAACAGCACCTCAGATAGGCAATATATCAATTTCATAGCCAATTCAGTGCATGAGATTAGTGGATTAGCAAAAACAATAGATCAGATTTACATCCCCCCTCAGAGTGAAATTCATTTCAAGGTCAGACTATCAGAGACCAAAGAGGATTCCCTCATTCTCATTGAACCCATTGCTTCCCTCACTGCTTATTCTGAAGTAGCAGGCGGTAGAACTCTTTCTAAATCAAAAAGCAAGACTGCTACATTTAGGTTTATGAATCCCTCCCAAGAAGAAAAGGTTCTTGACAAGGGTACAGTTGTAGGCAAATTTAGTTACATTGACAAAGACTCTGTTTTTGAAATCGGCTCTGACCAACCATTCATCAGTACCGTTAACACTGGCAATGAGAAGAAAGACAATGACAAGACAATGACACCAGGGATTATGTCAAAATTGCACAGGAGTTAGGATTTGATTTGACCAATACACAACTGACTCCAGACCAACGACACAGACTACTTAGATTTTTGGGACAAAATAGAAACATGTTTTCAATGAGTCTTGCAGATTTAGGTAAGACTGACATGCACCAACATATCATTGACACTGGCAACCACCAACCTGTTAAGAGTAGACCATATCGTCAATCTCCTCATCTCCAAAAAGTCACTGAAGAACTTATAGATGATTTTCTGAAGTATGATTTGATCGAGGAATCTACTTCTATGTATTCAGCTCCCATTATCCTAGTCAAGAAACGCGATGGCTCATATAGATTTGTTTGTGACTACAGAAAGTTGAATTCTGTCACTTTACCAATGTCATGGCCTCTTCCTGTTTTCGATGATGTTGTTGATAACATCGCCAATGTACAAGCTAAGATCTTCTCTACTTTAGACCTTGCTAATGGCTTCTTCCAAGTGCCATTACATGAAGATTCAAAGCATAAAACTGCTTTCGTCACCCATCAAGGCCTTTATCAGTTCAAACGTTTACCACAAGGTTTGACAAATTCTCCACTTTGTTTTCAACAGCTCATGAGCAAAGTGCTAAGAAAATTGCTTTTTAAGGTTGCGCTGATCTACATTGATGATTTGATAATTTACAGCAAAAACTTTGAAGAGCATCTCCAACATTTGGAGCAAGTATTTTACTATCTGAAACAGGCAAAATTAACACTAAAGCCATCCAAATGCAATTTTGCAACGGACAAAGTATCTTTTCTGGGTCATGTTTTATCATGTGGAGGTGTTCAAGTTGATGACAAAAAGATTGAAGCAATTAGAACCTTTCCAGTGCCCAAGTCACAAAAGCAGATTCGCTCCTTCTTAGGTCTCACGAACTTCTACAGGAAGTATGTGAAAAATTACTCTCACATAGCCCTTCCACTGAATGCCTTGCTCAAGAAGCATTCGGAGGCAGAACTAGGAAAGAAACAAAAGTTCCAATGGTCACTTGAGTGTGATCAGGCATTCAACACACTCAAACATGCTATGAGTAATACACCTGTTCTGGCGTATCCAAATTTTGACAAAGAATTTCTTCTTGCAACTGATGCCAGTGATATGAGCATAGGTTTTGTTTTGAGTCAAAAAGACGAGAAAAATAATGAACATCCAATAGCTTTTGGTGGTAGAGCTCTTCATGGCAGCGAAAAGAACTGGAGCATTACAGAAAAGGAAGGCTTAGCTCTAGTTGAAGCCATTAGATCCTTTCGTCCATACCTTGCAAATTCCAAATTCACAGTCTACACTGATCATATAGCATTGAAGTGGCTGAAATCCATCAAGGATGCCACAGGTAGGTTAGGACGATGGTCTTTGGAACTTTCTACCTACACTTTTGACATTGTTCACCGCAGCGGCAAAGCCAATGGGAATGCCGATGCTCTCTCACGTAGGGAATATGAGGAAAATATTAACTGTAATGATCAGACAGAAGAAGATGCTGAGAAAACAGTCTTCTCAGTAACTTCAACTCAGCAAAGCAAATCAACTAGCAATACAATCTTGCCAAACACCCATTCATCCACACAGGTCACACAGACAACTCAGACTGGGGATATTTGCACACCTATTGTCAATCACTTAGAATCAGACACACAAACAACACATTGGTCAGTCACCTTTGAATATGAAGAGGATTATCAGTCAGTACCAGTTAATGTTGTTGCAGCCTTACATGCTACAAATGCTGATGTTACCCAAGACACATTGGTTGAAGTAAGTATAAAAGAACATCCAAATTTACGTCACCTACAAAGGATTTGTCCAGATTTCATCCAAATCTTTGACTACAAAGAGGATGATGTCCTTCCACAAAATGAAAAGGATCGTCAAAAGATTCTTATCGAAGCCAATACTTTTGAAATTGATGAAGGCATCCTATACAGATTCGTTCCACAAAGACAGAAAGGCCACGCAGACAAGTTCATTAAACAGCTGGCAGTCCCAAGAACCCTCAGAAATCAAGTCCTGCAATCCTATCATGACTCAGAGTTTGGCGGTTGCCACCACGGGAAAGAAAGGATGCACAACACCATGAGACCTAAGTACTACTGGCCCAAAATGTACAGCGATATTGCTACTTATGTCCAGACATGTGAGGTATGCCAACAGACCAAGAGGCACTACCATGGCAAGAAGGCACCACTTCGTCCACTTCCTGTAGAAGAGGTCTTCACCCGATGGCACGTTGACATTCTCGGTCCCCTGCCAACAACACCAGATAAGTACAAATACATTTTGGTCATCACAGATGCATCATCTAGATGGTGTGAAGCCTTTCCACTTCGGACCCAAGAAGCCAAAGAAGTAGCAGATGTTCTCGTCAGAGAAATATTTTGTCGGTATGGCGCTCCAAGGACCTTAATTTCAGACAGAGGTCAGAACTTCATGTCCAAACTTATCAAAGCAATTTGTGAACTTTTGGCAATTAAATTTACCCATACCAGCCCATACCATCCTCAAACTAACAGCTGTGTAGAAAGGCTCAACTCTTACATCAATCAATCACTAAGAGCCTATTGTAACAAGTCTCAAAATGATTGGCCCCGTTTCATTCCTGGCATCATGATGGCCTATCGGATGGCTCCAAATTCATCAACTCAAAAATCCCCATATGTTATGCTTTTCGGCCGAGAAATGAGAGCTCCACAAGATGTAGCATTAATTCCAAAAGAAAATTTAGGCCACAATAACAAAAGTTATCTTTCCAATTTGCTTGAGGAGCTTGAAATCACTAGAACAATCGCAGCTGAAAACACTGCTCGGGCTAAGGAGGTGTATTCAGAACAATATAACAGAAAGGCTAAAGAACCAGAATTCGCCCCAGGTCAAAGAGTTTGGCTTTACTGTCAAAAAGTTGAAAAAGGCCTTTCCAACAAATTAACCAAAAAGTGGTATGGTAGCTATTATATCACCCATACAGGTCCAAATTATACCTACAAACTACGCCGAAGTTCTGACGACAAAATACACAAACCACTGGTCCATGCCAACCGTCTGAAGCCATATTTTGATCCTGCTGATCGTCCACAGTATCCTCCAGAACCATACCTCAATAACCCCAGTGACATAGATTCAGGAGTCATGGATGGCAACGAGGAACCAGTCAATGACACTCAGTTTGACAGCAACAATTCCCCATCAACAAGTTCAACTTACCAGGCTACTGATCAATCACCTCCACAACAGAAAGGTAAGAAGGTCAATTCCAAAACAAAGGCAGGTACTTCCAGCAACAAGAGTCCGAAGCAAAAGACCCCAACAAAGAAGAAAAACCCTGCTTCAAGTACAACAGAAAAACCTACCAGTCCCACGGCAACAATGAAGGAAAATCATGCCACACCAGGTCCTAGTGCTCCAACCAAGGTAAATGAAAAGGTAAACAAAGGGAAAAGGGGAGTGAATAGTAAGCATCACCAGCCCAAATCCAGAAAACAACCCGACGACAGCCAGGTACAACCTCCAAGTCCAACATCAGGTAATCATACAAAGGATACCCCTCAGGTCTTCAATCCAGAGGACATCCACTCAATTGTTAGTTCCAAGAGAGCAAATTGCAAAATCTACTACAGAGTAAAATGGAAGGATCCAGAAAGAGGAAACACATGGGAGTATGGCAGCAGCATTCCAGACTCCATTCGGAGAGAATTTCACCTCAAAAGAAGTATGTCAGGAAAACGACGAAAACGTCCACTGAAGAATCATAAGTTTTTCGACCAAAAGGAATCAGCACAAGACAATAAATCAGTCAATGTTCTGTCAGGGAATACAATGTCCGGGGCACCAAGACAACAAGCACTACCACTATGTGCTGACTTGGCACATAGTGTCTTCTGTATGTATATATCGACATGTATAAAGTAAAACTGTATATACCGCAAGCCATCGTCTCCAAGTAGTCACTTCCTACTGAGAACCATACGTCGCCTCTTGCATATACGAGTATGCAAAATGTTCATTAATCAACGTCAGACCGACACGCGTTGTTAATTTGGTTAGTTATCATGGGATAACATTTATACTAAGTTATCTTATAATAATTAGATCTACATCAAGTGCTTTTATGAGTTATCATGGTGTAATATTTATACATCATTTCATATAATTATAGTTTAGCAAGTAATAATTATCATTAGGTAAAATGCATATATAAAATATCAGTAGTTTCAGTTAACGCTTTTTAGATGGTTGCTAGCCTAAGGTAATGGGAACGCGTCTTCTAGACATACTATTCAATAAGACAAGAGTTACGTCTACATAGTTTAATTGATTTGAAGCTTTTAGATAAATGCTAGCCTAAGGTATCAAGATCCCATCTCTCAGACAAAGGATATTTATTTAAGTATATCTGTCATCACATACCGGGGTATATTAGAATAACATTACTTCAATTAAGACTCATTAAGGATTAGCCCCCAAACAAGCTCGTCTATAGGGCATTAAGGATTAGCCCCCACACAAGCTCATCTATAGTGACACCCTAATCTCTTTCAAAGCATCCAGTAAATATGTCAACAAGATTAGTGCCAGTCCAACAGGATAAACAGGATTTAGTATTCCCCTCTGTCTAGCCATCCATTTAGCTTAGGACACAACCAATCGTGTATCAACCAATCACATTCCATTTTATTGTTTAAATTTTTGTTAAATACATACTGTAGGCAGGTTTTAAGCAGAGAAGGGGTTTGACTCTCTTACTAAGCAGACCTCTCTCCCACAGCCCAGAGTGTTGTACCGACTCTCTGTGGCACCCTCAGTTATTATCTAAGATATTGTAAATTGTTAATTGTTCTTGTAAATAAAATTGTGATTAGTCTCCTGTGACTCTGGCTCTTTGCTGACTAATTCCCCAAGAAAACCAGCACGTCATTTGGAAGGTATTGTTCACCCAGAACAGTTCCATGATACTTGACGGGATGTTCCCCTTCAGCTAATTAATGTCGTGTCATCAGATTGTACTCATTTCACCGTCATAAATATGTGTGATTAATTGTGTTACATTGTTGTACTTTGACACGTCAATTAGTCCTATGATTGTACACACTATGTATCCGGTTGTACTAACAGTCAACACAGATTACGAAATGTCAGTTCAATATTGCAACTGCAATGTCCATATTTTCCAGCCTGATTGATGAACGTAATAAATGTGAGTGTTAATGAAGAAACATACACTATCACGGTCTCTGGAACACATTAATCCTGGTATTTATACATGACGTTTGAATGTGGTGACATTAGATCTGACATTGAGGTATAAATACACATTTCATTGAGTATAGGAATTCAGTCATCACCACAAATATCAGTTCAATCAACTACTCCTTTCTACAAACACATCAATCATCGCCGCTAGCTCAATGGTTCTTTGTCGGGTATCAAATTTCAAATATGGCTTCTTATCAGATGATTTCAGTGTATGTTTCGTATAGATAACTCCTTACAGCGACCAAACACCCGCCTATTGCACAGCGGATCCGGAAATGGTAAG